>NC_089765.1:12421033-12481033 GCF_040412425.1 Macrobrachium rosenbergii | reverse complement strand
CCAAAACCTATATTTCACATTCATGAAGAAGAATTACAGTTATGAATACGAAAAATGGTTGGAAAAATGCCTATCACAGCCTCGTTTCTTCAAAAAAAAATAAGTCACACTTGTCAAAGAAGCTCCTCTGAAGTCCTCACGCGAAGAAAGAATTCCACAAACTTTACTGCAGTCATGAATGAGTAGATTGTGTAAACATATTCCACTGACATGAATACTTAGTCGTAGTGACTAGACATTGTCAAGTGATTCCTAAAGTTTGATGTGAGGATGGTCTACTTCCATTCGCCGATGCCTTTGTCCCCACTGGAATGAAAATAAAAAAAGAACGACTATATTAACTCCTTATTGACAATACTATGACAGTTTAAAGGCCAAATTATAATGATGTCAAAGTACATTGCAATTTAATGCAGAGATCATTCCACGATTCTTATGCAACAAGCTGAGAAATGCTTAAATGGAAGGTGCTTTTTCTAAAAAGAAAAAAAAAAAGAAAATAAATAAACATAGATCAAAGACATTGTTTTCCAAGAGTAGAAAAAATATTGACAAGAAAAGTTGAAACAACATCACATTTAAGAGGGCAAATCACAAAAAATACGTTCAAATGAGCTGAAACAACATGAAAACGATGGAAGGAAAACTAATATGCTTGTGTAATATGTTGACAACTTATTGCATACATATCACCAGGAAGTTGAAAACAAGTCAAAAACTATAAGCGAAGAAAGAACCTTTGGCAAATATGCGATAATGGCACGGACCAATAAGTAGGTGACTTGTATCCAAACTGTTTGTGATGTGTTTGCAACAAGTTGCCAACTACCAGTAAGTTGTTGACTTGTATCCAAACTGTTTTTGATATGTATGCAATGAGTTGCCAACTACCAATGAGTTGTTGACTTGTATCCAAACTGTTTTTGATATGTATGCAATGAGTTGCCAACTACCAATGAGTTGTTGACTTGTATCTAAACTGTTTTTGATATGTATGCAATGAGTTGCCAACTACCAATGAGTTGTTGACTTGTGTCCAAACTGTTTTTGATATGTACGCAATGGGTTGCAAACTACCAATGAGTTGTTGTCTTGTAATCAAACTGTTTGTGATGTGTGTTCGACAAGTAACCGACATGTTCATGACATGTTTCACAGTGTGGATGAACCTTTACATCCCACTGAACAATGATCACTGCCGTCATTCCAGGGGCTTACCAGAAAGCATCAGGCCAATCGAACTCCATGAAGAAATGTTCGCACTCTTTGGGGAAGTAGTATTCGAAGTTGTCATGGGCTCTCTTCCTGGCTTCCTGCATCAGTTCTTTCAGAACTATGGGGTCTCTGGAGCACCTTGGAAAGAACACTTCCTTCACCCTGAAGGGAAATATTGAGGTGATTATTTGTAGAGAAACATGGTGTTGTTAAGTACGTATTGATTGAATGTATGTATATACACATGCATGTGCTTATAGGGCCATTTGCATAAATTACTCCCACCGCTATTGTACGGTTGAGTTAGTCCCCTGGAAAGTGACTCTTACTGCATGACAGTGAAATGAAATCACCTAAAGATTACTTTCATGAAGAAAACGAAGTGAAACTCTGTCTGGTGAAGTTTATTAGACAAAAATCTGAATGCCAAACTACAATATGGAATAAGTGCCTTGCATCTGACCCATCTTTCTGGGGAGCCAATGCCTTGATGACACAGAAAGCCATTTTAGTCGAAGATTCTGTCACATCTGGGAGGTACAGTCGTAACCAACTTTTGACTCTAGGGAGGCTGCTCAGCTCCTCAGGATTTATGTCAAGGTCAACGCATACATCTGAAGTGAGAGGATGTTAATAACATTTAAAAAACACATCATATTTTCTAAGACAATAACATATGGGAGGTGTTAGGCGCATGAATGTGCTAGGCACAGACTGTGTAAGAGTGCACGTGAAACTTACGTAAGGTTTCCAGAGGTCGATTCGCCTCGGCAAATTTCTTGAGTCGTGAAAATGACCCCGACTGTGAGACACTAGCCTGAATATTCACCACTGTCTTGGGAAGAGTCATATCACGATATATAGGTCCGATGTACTTAGTCAGAGGACTCCTGTGTGCAGGAAAGGCAAAACAAAATGACTGTGACTTGTGATTTCTAAAGAGGATCACAATCCTGATAACTGATTATGAAGTTTGTTATAAAAATGTAACGTTGCTCTTAGGTGTGGGAGAATTATTTACAGTTTCAATGAAGATGGGAACTGCGTCAGTATCTGTTAATGCTAACCTAGCATGAAATGGTTTATCTTAAAACAAATCATTCACAAATCAAATCAGTAATGAAAAGGAATGTTCATTAAATGTTTGGATAATGGCACGTTACTTGTCAAGCAGGCACGTTTAAAATTACACATAAAACATTCAGTTCTGTCATGCCTATAGCTCTTAAAAATGTTCTGAACTCCTGAAGATTTTTCTTAGATTACTTTCATTGTGGAGTGTTACAACCCACCATCTCAAATTCTTATTTGGTAACAAAAGCAAAGCACATTACTTACTTATTTACAAGCTGAGTGATCTTAGCCTCTAGGGAAGCATTCACCAACTGGGTTCTAGGATGGTGAAAAAGGGTTTTCAGAACCAGAGCGCGAACTGGTGCCTCACTTTCCACAAGTCTGTCAATCAGTTGATCAAATGGTGGCACAATTTCTGTTGGGTTAACTGAAATGTTTATGTTTATTTGGTTAACTGAGATATATCTTATTAAGGAATTATAACCTACAAGATTGGCTATGGTTATGTTAGCTATGCCATCTTGCATTTCTGGTCTAGTGCAAATCAGTCTGAGGACTTCCTCTTCACACTTGACGTTATTAAGGACCGTGACCCACGATTCCTTGTCCTTCACTCCAGATCTCTCTAGAAGATCTAAAACTTCCTCATACAAGGATTTACTGACTGAGCTCTTGTGTAAGTTGAAAAGTGCCATTACATTAACTAGTGTGTTTTGATACTTGGTTAAGTGCCGCACCATGTTATCCTTACTGACGTGCTCCAGGATATCTGCAACGCCAGCTTTGTGATAGTCTTTGAGGTCCTTAGAAATGTTGTCCTCAACAGCCTTACGCACACTGGTTAAGATTCCTTTATCTGCGAGGCTGTCCATAACCATCATCTTTACATTTTCAACTTTACTTGAGACAACTTTGTTAGACACTGTTGCAAAGATGTACCAGCTTGCAAAGAATTCCTGTTGTGCTTTGTGGAAGAAGCTGAATTCCCCCAGAGGATCTAATTGAAGGAATGATCCAAGCATTTCGTCTAAATGCAGAGACGTAGATTTGGAGAGGTTGTTTAGGCGTTCAAGTGCCCGTTTACTCAGAGTCGTAGAATTTTTTCTAATTCCTTTCAGTGCTTCCCAGCACAACCCACTGAAGAAAGCATTGATGCGTTCATCCACCGTAAGGCTAGATCCATCGCTATGGGCTAAGCGTTCACAAATTCTATTCTTAATCTGCTCATTGATTTTGCTGTAGAGCTCAACGGGTGTAGTGATGGTTCGTACAAATTCGCTGTTTTCAGCCCATAAATACGTCACTAACACTAGGTTAAAAGGAAGGTTCCAGAGCGCCTTAAGACTGGATTTTCTTGTCCTCAAGTAGAGGAGCAAACCTTCTGTGTCTCCTCCATCCATCCCTTGATCTTCCAGCTTTTTGTGGAGTTTCGTCACGAGAGATTCTCTTGAACCTGCCGCAACTCCTTTCAGCCGGAAGATGATTCTCTGTAAGTCGTCAGGTATCCTGCATGAAAATTCTTCATACCTTTCTGTTCTTATTGTGGCGATTATTGTGACGTTATCGTTAGTCTGAATATTAAGCACTTCCTGGAAGAGATTATCTGCGTTATTGTTCATTTCATCCAGTCCGTCAAATATGATGAGCACTGGAAGGTTAAGAATGCAGTAAAGCATCTCTTTCTCACTCATTTTCATCGATGTTTTGGGCATCTGCGAGCAAGCGAGCTTACAAAGTTGAGTAACCCCTACATTTCTACAGTCAACAAATAAAAGAACCTTGTAGTGATCAAGCCCTTTGACTGAATTACCGGTTGAATCCCATTCTGACAGGAACATTTTCATGAGAGTTGATTTCCCACAACCAGCGGAACCTGTAATGAGTAGAATTTGAGGTATGTTGTGAGCATCACCTTTCTGACTTTTGGCGTATTCCAGCATCTGTGAAAACACAACGGGTTTAAAGTCTTCACATTCTACAGCTACTATATCAGGTTCGATGAACAGAGTGGCCACGCCCATCTGCTCCTTTGGCTTCAGAAGGCTAGTCAGTGCTCCTACTGCAGACAGGCCTTTATGGAGATCTATTAATTCAGCCCTTCCATCTTTCATGATGTCCTCCTGGTTTCTTTGTAACAGCATATTTTGCTTGTAGGATTCAAATTCCTCTGATGTCAGTGGGTACTGAGCAATTAAATCGATTTTTTCCAGATATTCCAGTTCCTTTTCCTTTAGTTCGCACTTCTTATACTTGACTTCGGCAAGTTTCGTTGTCTTCGTGAACCGATCTTTAATCTCAGCTACTTTGACGCTGAAATTATCTTTGCTCACGCTGTACTTGCAGTGTTCCAAGGCATTTCTGTCCTTCTTCATCTGTAAAAGGTTGTGTTCAAACGTTCCACTCTGTTCCCATTCATTGCTGTCAGGACTAGCCACCTTCTTGCACCCAAACTTGATGGCGTGGAACCAGAGAGAGATGTCGAAGGTTTGGCAGGAATTATCACTTTCAATTATGGCTCTCATCGTCCTGTTGAATTTCTTCACGTACTCTTTGGGCGCCATGTTGCATTTCTTTTCCAAGTAGTCTTTCAGAGTCTGGTCTTTTTCTCTGTCTGTGGCATCGGTGAAAAACACCCACTTCATGAAGGGGCGATATACCGTATCAATGATCAGCAGGAGTCTGAAGCAGTTGATATTTTCTTTTGTAAACGCTGGCGACGATGATGACTTTGAATGATCCATCGTCACTGGGAGGAGTCCAGCCTAAGGAGAGAATGAAATCTATTAAACAGCGGGGAGCACAAGATGTAAATGTACAGTTAGCTAATGGCTGGACTGTTTAAAGATTGTAGATCTGTCCAAAGGTTTATAATTCTCCCCAGCGCACTTATTCATAATGACACGCATTCGTTTATTTCAGCGAGCTGCGCGTCTCGGGAATATGAAGAAGCTTCTGGCAACAAGCGGTTAGAGAAAACATATCAAGGCAGCCGACCCCTTAACTTATAGGATAAGGACAAAGGGACTATAAAGATATATATATATATATATATATATATATATATATATATATATATATATATATATATATATATATATATATATATATATATAATTATATTCATTAGTGTGTTTGTTGTGCCTTTGTACCTAACGTTTTCGTGACTTAAATTTTTGTATTGAGCTTTATTTTATTCATTTATCTATTTTGATTAGCCATCTTTTAAACGTATTCTTATCATTTTTATAGTAATTTTGCTGTATTATTTTGAATTTTATTATATGTGTGTGTGTGTGTGTACGCACAGTAGATTGTACTCAGTGTAAGAAAAGAGCCCAATAAAATGTAATTAATCATCAGAAAACACCAGCACTTTACAAACAAACTCCTATACGACCTGAATGAGTCTGTAACGTCACGCATCAATGAAAATGACAAAACCGGATGTTTATAGCAATTTCTTTCCATTGACGCTTTGGATAAGCATACATCTCCGACATTGAAAGGAAAGGGGAACACCTTACCTTTTTTTGATGAAAAACATCAAGATCTTTCCAGACTTTTTTCGTACGAGGCGTGATTCCCAAAGTTGGTAATATCCCCGCAGGAGGGTAGCCGGCAGCGTTGCCAGATACAAGGATTTATCCCTAGATTTGGGGATGTTGGGTGTCCGATGGGGATATTCTGTACAAATTTGGGGATTTTCGGCTAGAAAAGTATATCTCTCATATGATCAGTGAATGAACCATTTTCATTTTTATAAAGAACAATTAGCCCTTGATTTACTACAGGATTAATGAAAACATTTCCATATTGTGAGTTATTCTGTAATTTTTCACTATGAACAATACTGTTGCCATTTTGATCATTATTTTATAATATACCCCGGTATATAGTGGTATGAAAAGTAAATTAAAACCATCAATAATGATATAGAATTTAAATAAAAGCCTTTCTGGATGTCCTTTGAATTCCTGCAAAAATAAATTCCATCTATGAAGAAGGAAAATAAATTCCATCATTGAAAAGAGAAATAAATTCCATCTATGAAGAAGAAACAAAAGTGAGTAAACCTTCACATTGTTGCAATCAGCTTGCATGCACTTATATGAAGCACAGTGAAGTGATTTCCATATCAGTAAGGCCTACAGATTCAAAAGAAAACACATCTGTGGAAATGGGGACTTTTGGGGATTTTTAGACTAACCCATCTGGCAACACTGGGGTAGTGCACTGTAGGCATCACCAGGATCCAGAGAAAGGTTCCTTGCAGCGTTCCTTCTTCAGGCCCCTAGCTGCTGCAGCAACCCCTTTCATTCCTTTTACTGTACCTCCATTCGTCTTATCTGTCTTTCATCTTGTTATCGACCCTTTGCCCAACAATTATTTCCTAGTGCAACTGCTTTGAGGTTTACCTCCTTTTACATCTTTCAAACCTACCTACTCTCAGATTCCTTTCCAGCGCTGAATGACCTCACAGGTCCCAATATTCCACTCCAAAGCTGGTGAATACTGGACCTCTTTGAATCAGATTTCAAAATCGCACGTCCACTTTTGTAGGTCTACTTTAACGCAGTAACGGTCGAGATCACTTTATAAACTTAACACAGCAAAGACTCACTCATCGTTAGTGTGCACACTTCCGGTACTGACTACAGTCATCCTGTGCAGTCACAGTCTATATAAAGAGACCCTTATCTCTAGGGCGAGTCAGCCAGATAAAAGGAAGAGTTGCCATTTGTTCTATTTCCAATAGTCGCACTGATGAACATCAGTTTTCAGTCATATTAATGTTCTTGAATTCTTTGCATTGCCAGCTAACATCTTTATCATACAACTGTTGCGTTGTCAAGCAGCGGAATTAACAATGATTGGACAAAAAATGTGGTGTGAGGGCGACAAATCGCGCCTCTCCCTTCAGATGTACATTAATCACATGTATATTACCAGTCTTTGTTTCAGATTCTTTATGTACCTATCTTATGCATCATTGTACGGCCTTAATGCGTGACGTTACAGACTCGCCCCGGTCGTGTAAGAATTTGTTTATAAAGTGTTGGTGTTTTCTGATGATTAATTACATTTTATTGTACGTATTTTTATGCTTGTCAGGAAACAAATTCTGTATGGACGCAGCTGGGGGTCTCGTGTCGTCCGCTAAGTTTCCGTGGGTTTTTTTGTTTTATGAACACCTCACAGTGGAGATAAACATTATTGAAATGTAATCCGATTGAATCATACCGAGTTTGTTAATGTAAAGTAGACAACAAAACTTTGTTATTTCCCAGTTTTCATCTTCCTTTCACTAATGAAAATATAATCTTTAGAAGCTTGCTTTTCAAGTTGATGTCCTCGCACGGTCGTCTCTGTTGACTGAATCGCGTCCAGAGGTCCACAACAGGCTTTGTATTCTCCTCAGCAGCTTACCATAACACTTATGGGCTGACATTGTCCATAGGCCTGTTCTGGCTTAATCCATATAAGTCAAACAACCTTAGATGTACATAAACTTTTAACAAATTTGTTACAAAATCTGGGATGTTTAAGCATTAAATAGACACTGGAGGTTTAAGAAATTAACAGTGCTTTTAGAAAGAAAACGACGAAAACGTTTGTTTTAAAAGTGATTTTATTAAACTAAAAATGGTTATAAAGTCATTTGTACTCTTACAATGCTAGACACACATAGCGTAGTCCTATTATAGCCTAGGCCTACTGAACACTTCATCCACTGATGTGAGTGAGGTTGGTCTAACCCAATTAGAAGATTCTCGAATATTGTTCTTTTATTTTCTATACATTCATCATTAAAGTTTCCACCTCTTGTTTTCTCTCTACTGAATATAAAAGAAGAAGATATCCTAACTCCTTTCATACAAGAAGCTTCAGAAGGAACCAGGAATCAGGGTCCTCAGAAGGAACCAAGAACCAGGAGCCTCAGAAGGAACCAGGAATCAGGAGCCTCAGAAGGAACCAAGAACCAGGAGCCTCAAAAGGAACCAAGAACTAGGAGCCTCAGAAGGAACCAGGAACCAGAAACCTCAGAAGGAACCAGGAACCAGGAGCCTCAGAGGAACCAAGAACCAGGAGCCTCAGAGGAACCAAGAACCAGGAGCCTCAGAAGGAACCAAGAACCAGGAGCCTCAGAAGGAACCAAGAACCTAAAACCTCAGAGGGAACCTGGAACCAGAAGCCTCGGAAGGACCCAGGAACCAGGGGCCTCAGAGGTCGAGGACCACTCCAGTGTCAGCAATCGTCACCGTGCCTTCGCCAAAAACAAGTCTTTTAACAGACTCAGCCAGGACCTCGAGACCTTGAGTCACCTGACCGAAGACTCTGTTGTAAATGCAGTCCCTTCCTGAGCCGGTCAACACGTAGAAGGAGTAGTCGCGCTCCATCCATACGATTCCCTCACAGGCGTTGTGGCTGTTTATGTCGCCGTAGAACTCCGCATCCTCGAGGGTGACCTTCTTGTCGAGGAAACTGCCTCCGTAGGGCTGGCTGCCTATCCTTTCCGTCTGCGTAGAGGCGTAAACGACATTATCGAAGTTCTTGTTCAAGTAGGTCGGTCCCAGATTCCCAACACACAGGGACAAGAAGTGTTCTGCAAGGGCACTTCCTTCAGTTAACTTGATGTGAACACGCCCCTTTGGGATGCCGTTCCAGGCGATGTCCAAGAAGACAACTTTAGGGGTCTTCAGGCAGGACATGATTTGACTGTGCTGCAAAGTGAGGTAATTATGTCATAAGACTAATAAATAATAGTAAGGGAATTGTTCATATCATCCTTTAACATTCAGAAGTAAATAATTGTTCAGAATTACCAGAATCAGTGTTTGCGCCTGTCAGCCTGAACTGTAACCTACCTTCAGGCAACTTTCTTTTGTTCTTCAAGTAAGTGAACACAATGCTATGCTATTCTGAGGTCAAACGGTTTTTTCTCAAAAGATAGAACAAAAACCAGTATAGTTAAAAGATTGATTGAGTTCTAGTCGAAAACAGTATCGTTTATCATTAGTTAGTCGCTCCTTCTGATTTTGAAATACCTTGGTAGGAATGTACGAAAAAATAGAAGAAATGAGACTGTACAATATAAAAAAAACATGAAATAAGGGTATATCCTTTTAAAAAACATAATAGTCTTAAATCTTCAAGGGTGAATATATGAACGCAGAGGCTCTACAAGAAATAACGAAAGGTGCTAAAGTTAAAGGCAAACTCGGCCTGATTAGGAGAGGCAAAGAAAAATTTTATACAAATACATCCTAAATAACCCAACTGACCTCTATCAAAAAGCTTAGCTGTGGGGGTTTCCCGTCTCGCAAGCAATGCAGGTACACTTGGTCATTTGCCACCGAAATATTAGCGTGTATCACTGTTTCCATGCTCCAGATTTCTGCGACAACTTTCCCTGTCTTCATCTTCTTCCTCCACTCCTCTGGCTCCATTCTCAGATCTCCTGCCTGTTGGTGTAATTCAGCTTTTAATTCTCACATAATATTTTCGTGCTTGTCTTTTTTCACAGAAGGAAAATGGTCTGAAATATCCAATTTGAGGTCAGAAAGTCTGAGTCATTGCTACATTACATCCCACTGTAGATGTGACAGTTTCAGAGATGGAAAACCCAAAATATGAAGGACTAGTTGTGTTGTGACACTTACAATGAATCGACTCAAAACTCTTGCTGTGCTTCTCATCAAGATGATTTAGCTTTAAGAAGCATTACTTTAAAACTCTGTGTCTGTCACTGACTTGAGCAGGCTAATTGGGTAAAATGATTCGCAACGACGCAGAACAAAAACTGCATTTTACTTGTTTCCTGATAAAACAGTAGGAAACAGTATTACAGAATATGGTAATGTCAAGCTAAATCAGCATTACCTAAAAACCACAGAACAAGAAAACATGGTAGGTAGGTTATTCCTTTTGCTACATATTAAAAGTGTATAACAAGTGTAACTGGCTAATGACTGAAATATGGTGGTAACCTCAGACCCTTATCCCAGACCTAGCTTAGTCATTTGCTATTTTTGCTTTTATCCAAGAAAACGACAGGTGAATGCAAAAAAAATGTAACTACAGTAGGCCTATGTGTGCTTATCCAAACCCTAGTTTTGTCAGTGTATTATTTTTGCTCTTATCCAGAGAGATCATTGTGTGAATGCCAAAAATATAACTTTACTAGGCCTACGTGAGGAATCATTCAGGTACTCACCTTGAAATATCCCTCAGATTTGCTTATACAGATCTTCTCTGAAACTGTGCAGCAGCTTGGGAAAAGTGTAGTCGAGTACAGGTCTTCGTCGTAGCCTTCCTCCTCTGCCTGCAGATGTCCAGAGGCGTCCAACAGCTGCGGGAGAAAAGGTTAAATTTATTAAACCATGCATTACAAATTTACTGCAAGCGTTAAGGCAAAGAGACTAAAGTTTTACAAGAGGAAACAGGAAAATTTAGTGGGAAGCTCACCATTTGCGCATTAGCAATCGTGGGATCAGGATAGTCGCCTTTGCACTTGTCTACAAGGTCGGTGAGTTCCCCAAAAATGATGATAGCTTTGGACACGGCATCGGCGGACTCGGTGCTGTCAACAACTTTGTCCAGTTGAGGCAAAGTGGCCTCCAGTTTCTCAATACTGTCTGTAACTTTCTCATTCGCTTCCGCCACTTTAGTTCTCTCCTTCTTTATGTCCTTTATAATCTCGTTGTGCAACTCGCACCTTTTTTCTAGCTTTTCAGCCATTTCGTCGTGTTTTTCGATGTTCACGGACAAAAAATCAAAAAAGAATAGTAGATCATCGCTCAGTTCTCTAGCATAATCCAGCAGTTTTCGAGAGCACGTTTTGTGGTGACCAATCAACTCTACGAATCTGCGATATCTGTCCTTGGGCAGTGACTGAAATATTTCTAAGCGTTCTAAATCAGACAGGTCTGAGATAGCACTTTCCAAGGCATAATTGATCGAGAAGTCCGATGCGCTTGATGCCTTGATGCTTGAGTTGCAAACCGGACACGAGCAGCCTTCGTTTTGCAAGAGTTTTTCCAGGCATTCTGTGCAGTAACTGTGGCCGCACGGCAAAATGCGAGGTCTCCTCGTTTTCATGTAAATTTCACAGCACAGCTGACAATCGTCAACCCTCTCGTTCGCCATTTCCTGAAAAAAAAGAGGTTTTCTATAAAGAATCGGAATATATTTCAACTGGTAGTTATCCTGAGTCTGTCATGATCAATGCCAGAATTAAATACACAAAAACATGTAAGAGATGAGTCAACATGCTGTTACTGGTGTGAAATTATAATTATATAATTATCTTACACGCTAAATAGCATTTATGGAAAAGCAAAACCAAAAGTGTTACATACAGAAAGTGTCCATTTCCAATGATGGCACCAGTCAGCCAATGACTGAGGCGTATGGTAAGCCTAGCTTTTGCTTAAACTTTAAGTATTATTTTAAAACAACGTGATAGATTCGCTAGTTTTTATAGAAAAATATGTACAAATTAACTCTATGTGCGATATCATATAGGTAGAATTACTATTTTTTTATGCATCTTGATAACAGATTTACCTAATGTGGCCAGCAGTAACAGCAAAAGTGTAGAGAGCCGTTCCATAGCTAATTCCTTTCTCCTGCTACTCCTACTAATGCTACCATGATACACGCCAATTCATTCGTTAAGAATCCAACTGATAATGACAGTTTTCTCGAAACATTTTTCAATTTTTGCATAGACTACGCCACAGCAAGTAGACCACAGTCTTCCCAGCCAAATCTACAGCAAAATGGCAATCACAATGTATAAATTTTCTACAAAATGGCTATTTTATGTACCGTGTTTTAACTCGCAGTATGATGGTATTTATGAACGAAAACTTATGCAACTTAGGCAATGTCTGGCCTTTGGTATTCGCATACAGACGATAATCATTTCTCCCACACCATGATTATATGATCACGCTGTCATTTCATCTATCTCATTATATATAACGTTTTCTACATAAATCAGGTTATTGCACAGGCTGGTCTGATCAAACATTGTAAATGAAACAAGGAACATATTGGAACGAAAAAATATATAATGGCAACTCTTACCTCCTTCCCGCCGACCATCGTGATCCTCAAATTTAACTGAAGGCTAAACACTTTGAGAGCATTTAACACTTTTGGCCTCGTTATTAACGAAGAAATGAGTTGGTGAGAGTAATCCAGCAATGTTCAACTTTCCATAAGAGTAACTAAACAATTGACTTCACTTTATAAACGCTCTGTATCACTTAAACTACACAACCTCGCGTAGATGTTATTGTTCGAATTCAAACCTACTGTTGCCGCTGTTACGTCTGTAAGCACAGCACAGCACAGCTGACTGGCCTTAAAATGAGACATTGGTTCTGTATTCTATGTAGCCATAGGGCAAATTTCGTTTTATTCCATCTTGTTAGGTTAGTTCGTTAACTGTATTCTTACAGAGATATATTGTTAATAAATTTATCTGATCTAGCGTATTCCCTGCTGTTTATCTTACGAATAAATCAATAAGTTATTATACTAAAATGAGACACTGGCTCTGTTTTTTATGAATTAATAAGGCAAATTTATTTTTATTTCATCTTGTTTGGTGATTAATTGTATTCTTACAAAGATATATTATTTCTTGGTTTATCTAATCTAACCTATTCGCTGTCGCTTATCTTCCGAATAAATTAGTAATTTATTACACTTATATGTGTTTATAATGCTTATTTTGGGCTAATTGTCATATTTAAACTCTAGTAAATTTTGTAGTGAAACTTTCTTAAATCAATTACTTTTTAATTTATTGAAACTTTCAAACGCCCTTCACATTACTTGAAGAAGAAAGCTGTTATTTTTTCCACTCTATAAAGTGTTGTAACTCTATGGCATTGTTCTTTGTATTTAAAACTTTTTATCAGAAGATTGGAATGTTTGAAATCGAACAAATAACGATTATATCATACTTTAACTTACGATTTATGTAAAATATATTATTATAAACTATTTTAAATGTTAAATATGGCTCTTAATGTCAAATATAAACTCAAATATTAGCAATTAATTATAGAATTAACTTTCTGAACTGTGCCACCGTCAAATGTCAGTTTGTTTACATGCGTTTCCAAGTAAGTGGCATTTAAGGACCCGACCTTATTATCTCGATTATCTCTCTATAATGTAAGTATTTTGCTTTTAAAGTGTAATGTAATTTTAATGATCGACTTCCTGGGCTTTTGTATTATATTAGAAGTGGTTATAACTTGCTTGACAGGTCAGAATAGACGGAGAAGTGTCGGCTATGTTTAGGCGAAGCTCCATAGGAATATCGTAGATCCAAACGTGGCCATGGGCCTCCTCCTCGATACATCTATTTTATTTTATATATATTATGATGATGGTTCGGGTCTTTTTCTCCATTTACGCTTGACAAGTTATGGGAAATAGGCCTAACCCTAAACCAGTATGCTATGGCACCTGTAGGTCTGTCGATTTACATATATTATCGTGATGGCCAGTGTATTTTTATTGGTATTATTTTATAAGTTGCCAATACACACTATGAAATTGTAACTTACATTTTTGAAAAGAGCTCTTCATTCTCATTAATTTGAACCCCATAAACACTATACGCAAATGACAAATAAAAAAATTAGAAAATTTACGACTTATAAGGTAAGAATACCCCTCCCCTCCATAGCTTATACGGCAAAATTGTAACCAGTCAACACCCGTTGGTGAAGTTATATTGGTATTTTAAGGTTCTTTTAGTGCCCTATTATTTCATAGTCATTTTTGCATGAAAAACTCAAAATGGTTTTTCGTGCAAAAATGGCTGGCTGGAGTCTTATTGGCAACTTGTAAAATTTTACCTTTTTATTTACTGAAACTCACGTGAAAGTTAATGGAAGTAGGGTAATTCTAAGAATTAGCTCCGCGCCTGTTTTTACCTTGGAAACTGGTTTTGGTAGATCTAAGTAATATATACACGGCGGGTATTTAGCGAGAAATGGCAGTTTCTTATAGTATTTTGGTTGCTTATTTACAATTTAACGTTATTTTTTGGTGGTCGGCTATAATTAACCTGTAATTAACACCAGAAGTCCATCCAACAAGGGGTTTCCATACGCGATCTTCACAAGATAGAGCACGGCTACATCTGTTTCGAACGGTTCATATCCCGTCCGGCAAGTGCAATAACTTGTTAATGTATGGGTACCGTACCCCCCCCGGGCCAGTACTAAACACGGCGAAGGGACATTCCATTTGGCCGACAACAAACAAATGCACCGCCAGTGTCAGAAGCCCTAAAAGTGTAGTAAAAACCAGTTTCCAAGGTATTGCACTTGGCAGGACGGGATATGAACCGTTCGAAACAGACGTAGCCGTGCCCTGTCTTGCAAAGATCGCGTATGGAAACCCCTTGTTGGATGGACTTCAGGGGTTAATCACAGGTTAATTACAGCCGACCGCCAAAAAATAACGTTAAATTGTAAATAAACAACCAAAATACTATAAGAAACTGCCATTTCTCGCTAAATACCTGTCGTGTATCTATTACTTAGAAATACCCTGGTTTTTTCTACACTTTTAGGGCTTCCGATACTGGCGGTGCACTTGTTTGTTGTTGGACAAATGGAATGTCCCTTTGCCATGTTTAGTACTGGCCCGGGTGGGATATGAACCGTTCCAAACAGACGTACCCGTGCTCTGTCTTGTGAAGATTGCTTATGGAAACCCCTTGTTGGATGGACTTCAGGGGTTAATTACAGGTTAATTACATTTGTGCGACAAAAATTGAAGGTAAATCCATAATTAGCAACCAAAAAACTGTAGAAAAAGTCAAGTTAGAAGGAAATTGCAGCTGCGGAGCTACTGCTTAGATCTACCGGAAGTAGGTCTAGCCTAAGTGAAAATTTGTAGATATAGGCCTAGCCTAGGTTATAGGCCTAGCCTAGGTTATAGACCTAGGCCACCAGGCTGGGCAGTGACACCTGGGTGTAAAACTTGAATATTTACCATCTTTTGTCCATGTTTTTTATTTTGTTTGTGTTTATGGTATTATTTACCATCTTTTGTCCATGTTTTTTATTTTGTTTGTGTTTATGGTATGTACCGTCGTTGTTTCATGCTTTACGTTCATCCCCAAGGGGCTGGTACCAAACATGGCTGGCACCCATTTTCCACATAAACTGGAAGTTGCTGAACCTAGAAAGGTGTGTAGGACACAGTAGTGTAAGGAGGTGTGGTTATGGAAACACTGTTACCGCTCAGATCCTTTATTACAGCATTACCAGAAACTGGTATGATTGAGATGAATAATAGTTAATAGATGGCAGAAAGATTAGCAGTTTGATTACACCAACTTAGCTACAAAGTAAGGATATTATACAACAGGTAGGAGTTTCAAGTTTTACTGACACCTGTAGTCCTAGATGCATAGGCTATCTTGAACGGGCAAAATAACTTATTGTTTGTTTTTCTGGTAAAACTGAAGACTACTGCCGTGCCCCTCCCTTTTGGTAACTACCAGTTTATGTGCGATATGTACCGTGTTTATTTTCACTAGCCCCTTGGGGATGAACGTAAAAGCAACTGGTGGAGAACCAGGCCATGGTATTAGCCTTTAGTTTTAATAATATCCATAAAAGACACAACAGTTTTTCTTCAAATATTTTCTTGGTTTTCATGTTTGACTAATAGGCCTTGGTCATGTAGGCTACATGTGCAAAAACTAAATATGTAGGAAACATCGAACTGAAAAATGATAGGGTGTAGAATTAAAGAATAAGAATAGGCTTACATGGTCAATTATTCAAAATGGTAAAATTTTTTTATTTTTAGTGTGATCCATAGGCTAATTTTTCTAAGTTTGCCATTGATGTGAAAAATAGTCACAGACAGCTCTCTGGTATCAGTTATCAAATATATGTCATTGGCCTTTCTAATACCTCCAAAATCTAGCTCTATACTAGTCTGTTTTGAATTTAGCATCTTCAGTGAGTGGTGCTGTGATGTACAGCAGCATGATGAACTGCTTGTTTATTTTTTCTGAACTATTTAGCAACATCTGCAATCCAAAGTTGTTCAAGTATTGGGCAAGCATATGTACCAAAACAGCTTTTTAGGTGATTACAGTGGCATGTGCAGTTCATGCGTTATTTGTATGATGGTGTTTGGCGCACAATGGTAAGCCACCTTATTTTTGGCGATGCTTCAGTTCATAATGAGAGAAAAAAAATATTGTTGATGAAGGGCTCATTCTTCGAACGATCTAGAAAAGAAGGAGGTATTAGAATCAAAGGAATCTGAGTGACTCCCCTATCACATTTTGGGAGTAGAAGATCTGGCCAGGTCAGGGCATGGTACCCTATGCTAAATTTGGGTTAGGGTGTATCCCTGTTGAAGTATGTCTTTGATGATATTAGTTTACCAAGATGGAAACCACAGCCAATGCATATGTTTGAATGGTCCAGAGTAAGTTACCATAGCCAAGTGACGGTCAGAATGTGCTCTTGCTTGTAGATCAGTGGACCAAGTGTCTCTTGAGGAGAAACAGAGCATAAATCATCATATATCGTAGGATTTCATTCATAATGATTATTTAGAAATTACAGTCACAGAAAGCATCCATTCCTGTGGGACAATGAAGGTAGTCTCCATCATCCAGCTAGCCTCTTTTGCTATATTTCTGTTTTTTGACTAGCTCAAAAACTGAAAAATAACGAAACAAGGGCTGTTAGGTGGGGGAATAGGAAGATTAGCTAAGTATAGGGATTTATCCTAACCTTCCCTTACCTAACTCAAGGTACTCGGTCCTTACCTGGTTGGGTTGGCTCCTGCACCTAACCAGATCATGAGTTCATAGTCATAGGAGTAGAATGTAAGGATACGCCCTAAGCTTACCTTCCCTAACCTCACCTAACTTATACAAAGATGCATCCTGTCATTACATTTCCAGATCTACTCCATCCTAACCTAGAGTGCTCCTGGGTCCTATAATGGGCCGGGCCCCCTCCCTCAAATAACCTGACCTAGAGTATCATAAGTTATGGGTAAAATACATGGATGCGTCCGAACTTATCTCTTCCATAGTCTAACTGTGAAGCAGTTAACAGCACCAGTCTTGATGGTAATTCATCTGACCGCTGAGAGAAAATAGTTTCACCACTGCCAGACTTTAGGCTACATTGTCTTTGTCATGGTTTGGTAGTCAGAGATTTTCCTTAGCAGAAGCATAGTTAATCATTTCTAAATAGCAAAAAGCTACTTTGTACAATGTTAGTGCATTTAACAGCTACTATACTTGATTGAAGTGTCATTTAAAACAATCTTAGTCTCCTGCTTT
This sequence comes from Macrobrachium rosenbergii, assembly GCF_040412425.1. Lineage (NCBI taxonomy): Eukaryota > Metazoa > Arthropoda > Malacostraca > Decapoda > Palaemonidae > Macrobrachium > Macrobrachium rosenbergii. The sequence continues at coordinate 12,463,383 of NC_089765.1, read as the reverse complement.
GGTATGTCAAAGGGAACCCTCAGTAATTATGGCCTATCTTAGAGGGTCTTGCCTTTTAAATTATTCATGTGGCACCCATTTAGTGCCAGTGGCCTTCACATTGTTAACATTCAGTTGTGTTTTATACAGTGGTATATTTTGATATGTTTTAAACTGTTTAATTAAGAACAACCTACTGATTTGCCTTTGTATATTTTCCAGTACAGCTTATGCATAAGGAACTGTTTAATTAAGAACAACTTACTGATTTGCCTTTGTATATTTTCCAGTACAGCTTATGCTTATGGAAAACTACAAAATGTCCATAACTGTCTAATACTAACTAATCACATGAATTTTTTTTCCCAGGTTTGATTACTCATGTAGCGATCGCAAGTTCAAACCATGCCTTCTCAGCGCCAACCAAAGCAGCTTCGAATGTCTTGTGTGAATGCTACAAGTGATATGATAATAAATCAGTTACTGTTGTGCCCAGAATTAGATAGAGTGAGTATGCATATATACTGTCCTTGTAAAGATAAGCATTTGATGTGTTATCTGTGGTTATGGTAAATATTCTTTAATGTTTTGTTTCAATTCTGTGAATTCTAGAAAATAGGAGAAACCATCATACATGATTTTAAGTTGTGGTGACGTATCTGCTAATGTGGGCAAAAAACTTCATCGGTATAGGCGAAAGGAATGAATTTCAGAATAAAGAGATTTTAATGAAATCTCTTCTCTGGATGCACAAAAAATTGGCGTACTGAGAAAGTATTTAAAGATTTTTTGTTATCTGAACCTTAACCTGTCTGTCCTGAAGGGATGTTATGTGTCATACTTACTGCCAAGATGTCTTTCCTTTCATTGCATATCTAGTGCGTAACATGTTTATTTATATGCCATGACGGTCCAGAGAATTACTTATTCTGAAATTTTGGTAAGTAAACATTTAGTTATAAAATATCCCCAAAGATTGCTTGTGAACTCAGGAAATCACAAATGATCTTTGTGTCTATGAGATACAGTGTGCTTTTACTACACTGAAGCTGCTGGCAGGTTGGTTTTAATAATTAAGTCCAAGCAAAAGCACGTTAAAACTAAGAAGAAGAACTACATTGAGAGCCCCAGAATTAATGCAAAATGGCAGTAGCCATGTAGAGCCTCCAGAGAAAGATTAGGGAAAGAGTGGGTTATACAGTCAACCCCCGCTATTCGCGGTCTCGCAGTTCGTGGACTCAGTGATTTGCGGATTTCTCTATGGAATATGTACACACATTGTTCGTGGAAAATTCGCCTGTTCACCGCATTTTTCACCGAGAAATATTCACTAATTACTGTAATTTCATATAATTTTTGTGACGAAATGCTTTTTTTGTGATAAAACTATTAAAATACTCAGGTATAAGCATTTTTAGAGTTTTTTTGGGGGGTTTGAACTATCAAAATAGGCAGTTCTAAGCATTTTTAGAGGGTTTTAAGTATCTGCAGATTTTAGCTATTTATTGGGGGTTTTGGTACACATCCCCTGCAGATACTTGGGGTCAACTGTACTCTGTCTTTCAACCCCTTGGGAGTATGGTACCATTATTAGATTCTTAAGTAAAGCAATGGTTTGTATTTGTACTTAGTCTTCTTTATTATGACTTTTTTTTTTGTACAGTATTTTGTAAAATGTACACTGCAGTTTTCTTCTATTTGTTTTAATTCATAGATTTCCTTGGTAGATGCTATAGATTTTTGTGCTTTCAGGAGAAAAGTATCCAGAAATTGCTCTACAGATATGCACCGCCAGTGGTGATACAGGACGTGCTCCCGTGCGTCATGCAGCTTCTTGGCACGTTGTATTCGCCGTGTGCGTCGCCTGAAATCATATCGAGTCTCTTGCGTATTTTATTACACCCCAGGTAAACAACTTTGTGACAGTTTCTTTTTTGGAACTGGTGTTCCTAGATGTTTAATTTTGTGGTAGAAAGAGTGAGTGATGTAGTAATTGAAAGTTCACTTAACAGAAAAGATACAGTATAGGATTTTTCATATATTCTGTGGTTTACATGACCCTTTGAAGTTTGAACTTTTGTTTCTACAACTGTCATTTCAGATACTGTCAACTACAAACAATATATAATTCAGGAATAAGTACAGTATTACAGAGACCAGTAACTATCATGAGAACTAAGTACTGTAGTACTGAAGAGACCATTTAAGTAAATGTTTGACTCTGAAACCTGCACTTCATTGTAATGAATAGTAATGAAAAGATCTAAGTTGCAAGAAGTGCTTATCAGTAGTATTGAGGTCTTGTAATTTACTGACCTGTCTGGTCCAACTTTAGGATTGATTGTATTGCCTGCCTTTGCAAAAGCAAAGTGTCAGTCCTCTTTGAACAAGATAATCTTCAAAAATGAATTAATGATTGCACCTTTTATTAACCTCAAGGGAAATATGTAAGTCACTTGAATGTAGATTAATCTTAACTTAGTTAAAGGATTGTTCTTTGTAGTTGAAGTGTCACAAGATGACCTAGCTGTTATGAGACACACTCAGGTATACTGCAGCCTCAGTGCTAATTGGAGAGGCTCATTTTGAAGCTATACTTAATAACAGTGTAAAGAGCTAAATATTTCTGTTGTCATCTGTTTTGAATTAACCTTACGTGTGCACAGCATTAAATTTGTAGAGAAAAAATCCTAACTTCAGGATTTGAATTATTTAACTGATTCTTCAAAAACATTTCCATTTCAGGTTGACTGAAGTTCAGCTGTCAGAACTCACATACATTGGGAATGTGGAACATGATTCCTTGGACTTATTCGAAGCAGCGCTTATAAAACAGCTGCCTAATATGTCCCAGCTCACACACCTAGATCTCTCAACTCATCGTTACAAAACTACTTTTCCCTCCTGCTCTGATGAAATACTTCAGGTTTTGGGATTACATTGCCCAAGTCTCAGAGTCCTAAATCTTAATTTCAATAATCGAGTGACGGGCAGTGGCCTGAACTATTTATATCCGTCCAAGGATCATCCCGGCTGTGAGAAATTAGAACGATTGTTTGTGCAAGACTGCAGCATTCAGCCGGAGGATGTGGCAATGGTTCTGTGCTCTTTCAGCGATTTAGAACTGGTTGGGTATAAGGAGTTGGGGACTTCAATTCGGATGTTGAAATCTCGGTCTCTCTTCCGGAAACGAACTGGGTGTTTGAAATTGACGCATCTCGACAATACGTTGTCCGGAGTCCAGAGGGACGATGGTGACATAGTCAGGTTGTTGGTGGACTTGTGTCCTCTCATGGAGAATCTTAAGGTGCGAGTGTGTGATGACAACCTGAACGAAATACATAAATTAAAAAATCTGAAGCACCTCGAAGTTCGGTATTACACGGGAGTGCACCATCCTGTGGGTAGGTGTTCAGAACTGTATCTAAGAACTTGTGGGAGTCAGTTAACTTCATTTACCATTTACTGCAGCACGTTGCTCTCGCGTCATATTCTGGTGATAGCGGAAAGTTGCGTTAACTTGAAGAAACTTTTCGTCCATGCAAACATGGCAGAAATAGATGAGCCATTAGACATTGATATGAATAAGCTGGAGTTGCTAGAAGTAAGCAGTGTGACAGTGGTTTCTTTTGGATTCTGTGTGTTTTGATAGATCACTTGCATATTGACTTATTATTAAGAAAAATTAATAATACTTTGAAGACTTGAAGCACGGTACAGTAATCATATGTGAGTTTTATTAGGCTAGAAGTGTCTCATGATTGTGATACCACTGTGTTAATCCAAGTCTGAGATGAGACAAGGGTCCCTTTTGTTGGTCCAGCTGCAAACAGATAACTGTTAATGCTCTCAAGCATCAAAGGAATGGCAGAAGTCACCTTGTTCTGTAAGTCGGGTTGAAGGAAGCAATGTTTGTTGTTCAAACCTTGTGCTGTGTTGGACTCGTAAGTTTCATCTCTATGTAGTAAAATATCATAAAAAAAGACCCCTAGGCAATTTGAGGTATCCATTAATGCATGTTAACAGAGAAAGTTTTCATGTCTTTCTTAGGGTAGGCATTTGATTTCCCCAGCTTCACTTATACAATGTCTTTAGGTACTAGTTTTCAATCTTTGAGAATAACAGTGTAAATTACTGTTGACTGTATATGGACAAGAACCTTATTCTTCAACGTAATTACATTCGGCAGCTTTCATGGGCAGCAGTGCTACCTCTTATTTCCTTCGCTCTTGCATGCTGCTAAACCAATTCCCATGGGTTTGGTAAAAACCATCCCTTTTCGGGTGTCTTACACTTGTTAGATATAACGAGTGTCATACCGTACCCTAGATTGTTTGATAACAAATATGCATCAGGCAGATAATAGTATGCCATTGTTGAATGAATAGGGTTCAGTTCTTGGAGAACCTTATTTTAAACGCAGGTCAAGATCAAGTTTTTGTTTCACAGCATTGATCATGTTTGGAGTTTAGGAGTTTGTGATCAAATTTGCTGTATTTTTGTCTTACAGATAACAGATATTTAAATTAATCTACATATGACAGATATTGAAAGTCCCACTTACGAGAAATACAGCCTTTTTTTCTGATGAAATGATTTCATTTGAAAATCTAGTACTGTAAGCATGAACTTGACAAAAAGTTGAAAGTAGTGTACCCAGAAACAACTTTCTTACAAGTTTTGAAAAATAAATAATAGGTGAATTAGGTCTAGGGAAGACAGAACTGTATGATTGAGCGTTGGTCTTATTTTGTTATGTATGTGATGGAAAATATCTTTTTGTCATTCTGCTAATAAGGAAGGATCTTTTAGAAGTTCAAGTTGCTCAGGCAGTGATGTGGCATAAGGATCTAGGTGAATTGAATCCAACTGAGTACTCACAATCAACAAATTCCATCATTTAAATGAAGTGCTGTACTCTCTAGCAGGGACAGAGATCGGTGAGCTTGGAAACATTCAGGACATGAACAAGGTGTTTATATATGACGAATGGCTCATTTAAAAACTTGTCTTTTAACTCAAAAGTTTCTTACAGATGTTGAATTTGAGACTTGGAGATGATGAACTGGTCATGAACCCGGCAGCCTGCGCTTTTGTCGAGTTCTTAGTCAGGAAGTCGTGGAAGCTTCAAGAACTCTATTTGATGGTTCGTTCTCCAGAGTTCCACCACAGCTTTATCAGCTCTCTAGTACAAATGAATCCCCTCTCTCATCTGAAGGTAAGTTATTTCCTCTATATATCTCTCTGTCACTCATTTTCTTTGCCTTTCTTTTTCTCTCTTTCTATCTTTCTCTATCTTGCTTGGTCACTTATAGTTAAGGACGAACCTATTTTAAGGTAGTTAAGATACTGAACACATATGAAAGTACAATTATGAGCTTTGTATCGCAAAATCCTTTGATTCCATCCAATCAGAATTAACTAATTCAGTCATGCTGGTTCAGTTGGCTAGGTAATTGCTAACAGTTACCTAGGGGATTTCAACGTGATCAAGTCATTATTTGTTATTTTCCGTTGTGATAATATTTTAATACCAGAGTACAGAGTCCGTTGTCATTTTCATGAGGTAAACAATATCCTCATTCATGATGCATCTTTTGTTTTATGCCACCTGACCTTTTCTTATTTTCAGGTGACATAGATGACTTACACGTATAAATTACTGCATCTACAGTTGTTATTTTAACTCCCAACCTTTTCCTCTTACAGAACTTGATCATAGACGTTCCCAGACGTACCTTAGCTGCTCCGATGCTGGAGCTGAGTGAAGAGACAGCTTGCCTCTTGATGGACACATGTGATAAACTGAAGATCCTCGGCAATTTGATATGTTGGGACGTCACGCCGGAACAGGTAATGTAACTCGTATGATTGCTGTTCGTGATTCGTTACCAAATTTTGTGGTTTAAGAAATGGGTATTCATAGTAATATTTTTGGTAATATAACTTGTGATTGCTAATCATGATTCAGGTACAAAATTTGTGGATTTTAGGAACTGATATAAAGTGGTAATCTTGGATTTCATCTAGGGTATACATTGTTATTGCACTGTAAAATGAGGTCCAGAGTCAGGAGGTGTAGCAGAAGAATGTGAGATAACTGTTTTAAAATGCTGGTATAGCCTACATCAAAGCACAGCCCTGAAGAAGGGTCTGTAAACAAGTAAGTAACTTTGCAGGGGAAATGACTAGATGTAAATTGATGCTGCTTGGATACATAGAGTGTTAAAGCAATTGTTTATTTGAACAGATGAATTTGATTTTCTAAAAATCACGTTCTTTTCAGGTATCAGAATTACGTAGCACATCCAGGGCGCGAAACTACAACCTTACAGTCATCTATGCTCAGTCTAATAAACTTAACACTAAGTACTTGTAAAAGAAGGCAAAGGAGTTGTAAGTATAAAGTACAGTGTATATTAGTAGAAAGCTGGATTGCATTAAAAACAGTTGCTCATGAGAAAAACTAAAGCAGATACAGTGAGCCTAAAATGAAGAGTATCCACAATACAGGAAGAGTGTGGTTAAGAATGTGTAAACGAACTGTATATACTGTACCACATTCCTAAAAAAGTTCTTATATCATTGTCAGGTCACAGTTGTGAAGCAATATATCACTTTTAATAATTGTGTAGGCTGTGACTTGAATCACAATTTGTACATATTTTTCATAGCTGTTATGCCATGAACAGCTTATATTTCACAAACTCTTGAAGGAAACTTCAACTCAAATTAACGTAATTGACTGATGTTTTCAGTGGGTGTTATTTTAATCGTATGAGTATATTTTTGTATACAGTAATGTAAAACAAATGATTGTATATAAAACGTTATTTATGCTTTTAAAATTTATACGTAAGGGAAGATATTGTAGCCCTTTCTTTCTATTTTTAAAATACAGTACAGTATGTTGTACAGTACATAGGGTATACAGTATTATAAATACAGTTCAGTATATGGATGCAAAGCAGGTTAATTTGTGTAATTTACAACCCTCCTCATGATTTGAATAAAGTTATTAGGCACATTTAAATCATCTGTACTTCTGTTTCAAGACGGTGCATCGATGAGAGAAGTGATGATGAGTTTGTAGACAGCCCCCGAAGATGGTGGGAGTATTCTGTTCCACTGCTTTGGACACTTTACATAGACATACCTTTTAATTAGGGAGCTTGTTGGCCTTTGAGACTCTGAGTGAAGGCTCTTTACAAACCCCTTTAGGAAGAGTTTGTGAACTCGCATTGAAAATGGGATTTTCTGTGAATCTTTTGAGACAGGTCAGTGAGATTCATGTACTGTCAGGAAAGGTCATTCGTGCTAGCAATTTGTCATCAATTAGGGCTGTTGCTTAAATGTCTGACTTCGTAGCAAAGACCAGTACGCGGCACTCCTTGTCATTCCTTCCTTGTTGTTTGTGATCAATGTAAGGAATCTCTTTCTCAATCTGGTGAGGGCTTTTTTGCTTCGCCTACAGAAAGCTAGAGATTGCAGGGGTGACAAGTCCAAACTCTTCCTCTCCACAGGGCTAAGGAAGAAGTATTCATGTGACTAAGGCATTTTCTTGTATCATATTGGCATATGCAAACACTGCATATTGAGAATCTTGAATTACTGCCAGAATAGCCATTCAGTGAGTTGTCATAAAATATGTTTTTAGAAAACTAAAACTTTTTAATACAAACTCCCCAGTCATATAAAGATTGCACGCCTCCTAGCCACCTTTTCTCTCTGACATGTAAGACTGGTTAAGCTTGGAGTATCTAAAACATGAATAAAGGCAAGTATGTATATTAAAGATGGGATTGTATGAAAAACTTCTTGCTTTTATTATAAAATGTTTGTTTTTAGCATGTTCACAGACTTGGTGATTCAGGCTGTGACTTTTTTTCACCAAAAATCATAGCCAGCTTTTAATGCGAGTTCGTTAGGTTTTTAAATTGAGTTGTTAGGTTACAGGAACTACTACAGTTTTATCAAGGTACTTGTGCTAAATTAATATCAGCCTGTTCACCATATAGCCATTGTATAATTATGAAATCGTAATAATTAGACTGTGATCAGTCTCATTAATGCTTCACTATTCAAACCAAATGGTCAAGAAGTGCAATGGTGAGCTGAATATTAGTTTTGTTTTTTTTATAACGTACTAGATCAGGTATTTCAATTAGTTGATTACTTTGTATCATTGAAAATATTTGATAGATTGTTGAGTATTGAAAATGTCTTTCTAGAGTGTAAAATATTGATGGTAAACCATTCTTGATTGTACAATATTGAAAACTACCCTTTCTTGAATGTAATGTATTGAGAAAACCTTCCCAGAATGTATAATATTGAAAACAAGCCTACCACCTACCTTGAATGTTTTTTGGTCTGGTTAAACTAAGGTATATTTAACTTTTTCTGCATTCTTGAATGTTAAATGTTGAGATAAAACCTTTTTTGAATGTAAAATATTGACAACAAGCCATTCTTGACTGTAGAATGTTGAAAAAGGTGTCACATTTTGAAATTATAAGGGGAGCAATGTTCGTATTGTAGTGTACACTTCTCGTTACAGTGATTATTTTAGAAGCACTTCTCGTTACAGTGATTATTTTAGAAGCTATGTATATTTATTTGCTGTTATCAAACTAATTCAGATTATGATGTTGATAGTTTTTAAATAATTTTTTGTACAAGGTAATGTCAAGCACATCATGGTTTTTCATCGTACAGTAGGTACGGCGATATATTACATTGTCATGTAAATGTCTGGAGGTATCTTTCATAATGAATTGTATCAAAGGATATAAAAAAGCCATTTTATTTTTATTTTATATTTCATTATCAGTTACAGTATATCGATTGAGACTTTATAAAGTGATATGGTTGCCTACATCTGTGATACTAATAATGTAATTAATCACACACAAATTTCCATTGCTAGAAAAACATTAATACAATGTATTTATTTATTTTTTTTTTTCACATTTAACTACAGTACAACATCCAAAGGTTTAGAAAAATACATCATATTATCCCTGTCATCATCATCGTTTCAGTCCTAAAGATTTGAATACAATGTGTTGTATTTTAGCTTTTATTCTTCAGTTTCAAAGCTTTGTGTTCGGCTTACAGAATCTAGAGCCCTTGAGTCAAAGTGGGTAATATCATCCAAGGCTAAAAATTTGCAATCTGGAATACACACTTTTGGGAAAAAAAAGTCTTGGATTCAAATTGATTCAAATTTCCAGTCCTCTGTTGTTATCACCATTCTGATTAAGGCGCTCAAAATTCTCGACCGCCGTCGGTAGAAGCAGAATCGATTGATAGGTCACAGTAAAAGCTGCAGAATTAATGAACTTTTCTAACTGAGTTTGGTCGGATTTGTTCGTACAGTACGTGTTTTAATATTTCACTGATGAGAACATTTTCCATATCAGATCTTTTATATGGTGTTTCAAGGCCTGCCAGGTTTTTCACCAGAAGAAACACATATGAATTTTGCTGAAAGCTGCGCTAAAAAAACACATAGAGGGTGAAAGTCTTAACTAACAATCTTTGGATGTGGTTTGATTTATAATCGAACAAGACTTCGGAATCTGTGTAATTCGGGAGTTTTACATAGGGCTTTTTTTTTCACAAGTATCTGTCCAGGTGTTTGAGGGGAAAAATTACAAATTCAAAATTTCATTTAAAACGAAGCTTGGCACATACAAGTATCACAGAAAGTATTAGAAGTGTTTCCATGTACAGTAAATGCAAAAAAAAAAACATGGAATGTTTTAAGAGAGGAAAAAGCAAAGTGAAAAAAAATGTACAATAGCTACATATAGATGTGACAATGAGCACCTATATCGTTTAACATTAAAGGTATCTTAGAAGTACATCTTCTACTTGTCAGTTCAAGTTCTCAGTTCTGTCAAAATATGAAAAAATAGACTAAAATGTTTTAAGTACTATGAAAAAATTATGCTTGGTAACTAAACAAGGAACGCTGCCAGTCATGGGAATATCATTCGTAGCATCATTCTTTTGTCGTACAACACTTGCAGTTTGACGTTGCTGAATTGTATTTTCAAAGTAAAAATATACCCATTGTCATTTTGAATTTGTGATGTATGCTCGAAGTAACTCCATGATAAAACATTCTAAGTATTACAGTTAAAGGTACTAAGCTTACACATATGTAAGCTGGAAATTTTAGCCTTACAGTATTTAATACACTAATGTCATTTATAAATGTTAAATTTACTTAAGAAAAACATAGGTAGAAATAAGCAATGAAAGATCTGTAGAATCTGTTTAAAAAAAATGATTAAAGTTATACCACACTGCCTTCTACTAAATTGCGATTAAAGTTCTTGAATGGTGTATTTTCCATAATATCAAGCTTTCATCATATATTTGGTGGCTTTTATTTTGTTAGAAGATGCCCGTTCTATTTTAATGTTTTTTGAATAATCACGTATTTGTCCCAAGTAATAAAGAAAGTAATAAACGTCACTAATGCAACACTGCCAAGTAAAAATACAGAATTTCAATAGCTTTAAAATGCCAAAATTAAATATTTCTTAACTGTGGTCAGAATGAAAGTCATTCATTAATGTTAGATACATCTTGTCATGTAGGTAAAACTTTTGTGGCTCTGAAAAAAAAGTATTTCAATATACTGATATCCCTTGCATTGCGACACTTATTAATCGCGACACTTATTAATCGCTCTTGTGAGTGACCAGTTTAGCGAAGAAAAAAATATGGGTTTTCTTGTGATCTGGTTATTCACTGTATTTGTTTAAGTGCATATTATGCAATACTGAATTTATATTGCAATTAGCACGAATGACATTCCCCAGACTTGGTAACATTCTGTATGACGTACATTATTATAGCTTTATATATTTGTTCATCCTGACTGATTCTATATGTTTATACTGACTGATTCAGTCTGTTCTGACTGACTGACTGACTGCCTGAAAAGCTGCACAGTGTAATTGTGGACAGATGATCTAGACAATGCTTCCTATTGCTGCACGTAGTGGTCTAAGCCCTTTTTAATGCTGTTTCCTGGAATTTAAGGTAAATGTTGTCTTAATACTTTATACTCTGTTCAAATATCAAAATTAGCCTTGACAATTAATGGAGAAGAATAAAACATGGAAAATGTAAATGAAAATTTCATAGCAACAAGATTCAGTTATGGTATTTGTATGTTAAAAAAAAAAGATTGCATGATTTGAGGGAAGTTTCAAGTCAGAACTTGATGAAGTGTTATATAATCTGCAGCATACATTGAGACTGTAGTGTATACATGGCCTAAAACCTATCGGGTCATAGCCCTCATATCCTCGTGAATGTTCCATTGATCACAAAACAGTACAGAGGTCATTCTTAACTTAGCCTTTTCACATTCACAGCACAATTTACAACCTAGCATCGTGCATTGTTGTAATGAAAAAAGTCATAGTTGAATCTATACTTTACAAAACTGATATTCCATAGCTCTCAAAAGTCCGTCGCAAGGCAAAACCAACATATCATAATTCCAAAAGGAAATATCACAGTTCAAATTTTTTTTTTTTTACACCCCATTTTTTTCATCCTGCATTTTTGTAGTTACTCAGGCAACTGTCAATCTAAGGCCACACAGGTTGTCTTCATCATTACCAGTACACAAATCTTACACAAAGAAATGCCCTCCAGTTGCAGTAATGCCCTGATGGCAATGCATACTAAATAACTAGTGAACAGCAAAGATGGTGTAGTCCTTGCGCACAGTGAAATTTTTGCCAAGGCATAGGCCTATGTAAAAGCTGTGTGCAGATATAATTCCTACTTTGGAAAACTTATGTGGGCTCTGTAAATTTAACTTTGTAGAGATAAGTATAATACACTGCGCTGAACAGGAAATATGTGACTGAATGTTAGATAGGAAAAGATTTTTCTTGGTTGTAACTATGTACAATTCCATTAGTAAGTATTTCAAAGGAGACATTATTACTGTAATATAGTTGGTTTTTTTTGGAGATGATGGTAAAGATTGCAGTCACAGTTCAAATACATGAAGATGAAGGCTTCAGTATCATCCTTTTATTTACTGTCAGCTAATAAAACGATACACTATAGAATTCATATATCACGTACAATGTACCATCTTTACATAGTTCATAAAAAGCTGTAAATTTTGATCAAAATTTTCACTATTGTAATTGAAAAAATAGTTGTATTAGACTTGTAGAGCTTTCCAAGGTCACAAGGTATCCTTAGGAATAAGTTACGTGTGTGCAAAACCTACGCTATCCTTTAGCTGTTCGTTTATAAAAAAAAAAGTATAATCTACTACAAGGCTGAGCATCACAAATATAATCACAGATAAGAAGGTACTAAACAGCCCAGGATATATACCATTCAGCCACTACAGGAGAACTCTACTAATGTAATTCCCTTTTGACTTGACAAAGGAGGACCTAGTATTTCATGTGATTCAGAAGTACTTCAGGGGAAGTTATTAAACTATGCAAGTCGTTAAACAAATTGTATATTGGCTGTACTGTATCAAAAACAAATTACAGTAGTAGAATTCCCTTTTGTTAACAGGGACTTTAATGAGCACAGTACATAGTTTAATTTTTTTTTAATGGTATTTTGGAATGAAATGTTTTGATCAAGCCAGGATCATGTACAAATAATGGTTGTCTCCTAAATTTCCCCTTTGTAAAGTTAATTCTACATTTCAGATGTTCACATACCAAAAAAATCTGTTTAAAATGATTTAAAACAATACAGAAATGGCCATTTTTGTGTGATTCTGGCTTTCAACAAGAAAATGATTCCTCAGAAAACAAGACTTAAGATTACCTTAGACTGACTGCATCAGAAGCAGTAACACTCTGAAACACATCTTTCTGAAGCAACACTTCAAAACCTTATGCTTAATGTACAAGGAGAAATCATTTTCTTGATATCTGATGCTTATCAATGAATTTTCTGTTAAGATTGATTATATTAATCAAATTGGACCAATTCTCTTTATATCTACAAGTGCATTTAGATGTAGTGCTGTCTCATATAAATACTGTTTTTAATAAATAGTGACAGACAAATGGTACACGAGCAATACTTTGTAGTCTTCATAGACATGAACAGGACCAAGCAGTGACAGATATCTATTCTACATGATGAGGTTTGTGCGTAATCAGTAACTGCGTCTGTTTTTAAAATTTAAAAATTCCAAGTGTTGATAAGTAAAACTAGGAAGCTAGATATTTTTGTTTGTATGAGTTTCTAGGTATATTGGCGATCAGTGTTCTGGGAACTACTAAAAGCAATGTACAATTTTGATCAAACTTTATTGATAAACCTTGAATGAAAGTGGCCCTATTCAAGTGCTAGTGAAGAGGATACATCAGGAACACTTCCAGTCACGTTGGTAGCATCATTCTGTTTTCGAACAGTTGAAACACCTTAAAACTGGTTGTGACGACCCTACAAATTGAGAAACTTTATTAGTGCGTCATATATAAGGTTTGGGTCTGCGGTGCTGTCAGCCGTGTAGCGGACGCCATTGACGTCGCCTGTTCTGTGGTCCACTTCGCCGTACTCTCCTATGATGAATCCATCTGGTGTCTTTTCCTCGAGCCGAAACCGGCTTATGTTGTGTTCGACAGCTACGTATCCAACTGAGCTGTTTGCACCTTCTGCTACTGTTGCATCTACAAAAGTTAATCTTGTGTTGTTTGATGATTTGGTTGTATTTGTCGACGTGTTCGTAGGACCTCCATGGGGAGCTAGACCATGAGGATGTAACCCTGTTGGGTGGAGGCCGTATGGATGAAGGCCTTCTGGAGCATAGCCAAATGGAGAGAGGCCACCAGGTGCCTCTCCAAAGGGCGCTAAACCTTGCGGTGAAATTCCATGAGGCATGGGTACTTTTGGTCTTTTTCGTAGAAGTGTAGTGGTATTCGTGCTGAGCGTCTGATTCGAAGAGAGTGTGACATTGCTTGTTTTTGCTGTCGTAGAAACAGGAGGTTTTTCTGATGTGGTGGAGCGTACTGGTACTGGTTTTGCAGCGTTCACACTGGAAACCTTTGCTTCTGTGTGAGCAACTGTCCTTAATACTGATGTACTAATACTGTGTCTTTGAGTTTGTGTTGGCTTAGAGCTGCTCTCAGTCTTCGGAGTGGTTGGTTCATTTTGATTTGCTGTGCTTGGAACCTTTACTTCTGGATTAGTCTTGGAATCTGAATCTGCAAGCTCTGTCACTCTGGCTTGTATTTGGGACGCTCCTCCCCTTGCATTTATTGTTCTGCTACTTTCACGTCTTGGGGAAATATTGGTGGAATCATTTTTCTCGTCCTTCACGTGCTCCGATGGTACAGGGGACTCTGGTTTCTCTGTTGTTGTACGTAAATGTCTAGATGATGGTCGCTGTGTTGGCAGTGGAGTATCCTCTGCTTGCTTATCACTTGTTCTTGGTCCTGAGGACAAATCTACCACTAAGGAATCACTGAGAAGGAAACTCGTGGTACGATATTCTGGATCGATGGACTGTACCGTTTTTGTTGGACTTGGTGTTCCTTTTTGTGGGTTTCTGCCCAGTGTCTGTGAACTCTGGGGTTTTCTCGATGGCATTCGACGAGCTTCTGGCTGCGGTGACTCCACACGAACTTCAACTACAATGGATGACGACGTTGCACTTCCCAAGCTCTTCTGAAGAGTGTCTTCATTAACATTTAAATCTGTAACCTTTTCATCTTCACTTGCCACTTCGTCTTTTGGCAATGGTGTTGTGGTATAGCGAAAATTTCGATTAGTTGAGCTCCTCTGGCTGTTTGGCCTTTGTTGTCTCTTGTTAGGTTTTGGTGTTAGTGGCTCTGATGTTGTAGTGGTGCTCGGAGTTGTTGGTGCCAACACTGCATCTTCTGCTGTTGGTGGTTGACTTGTGGCCTGTGGCAGAGGTGTTGTCAGTGCCAAGTTTCTTAGCGCTGCCGCTAATTTTCTAGCATCAGAGCGGACGTTGTTTCCACTGCTGGTTGTCTCCGTTGTTGATTGTGCATTTCTAGGTTTTGGATCATCAGATTCCCTTTCTGGCTCAGAAGGCATGACAGTGTCATCCAGCTCCAGAGTTATCTCTTGAGTGGAAGGTTGCTCAGATGCTGCGGTAGTAGTAGCTGTTGTAGATTCTGAGGCAACTTCAGTTTGATACCTGAAAGGAGGTCTGCTCACAGGAGGGTTAGTGGCAGATCGAACCGCTGTCGACTTTGTGGGAGATCTACTTCTCGTTGGTACTGTAGTGACGGGGGCGGGTGTAGTTCTGGTAGTTCTTGTAATGGCAGGCTTTGAGGTTGCGCTTGTAGTAGTTTCAGTAGCCTTGGTTGTAGTTTGCCTTGCCTTCTGGGGTTGAGCTGTAGTTACTTGAACTATTGTAAATGGAGTGGTAATGTCTCTGAAACTGTTCAGACGACTTTTGTCATTTTGAGATGTACTTGACGATGAAGGAGGCAGAGTCCCTGCCTCTTTGATTGCGCTGGAATTCTTCGGGTCTTCTTGCAATGAGAAATCTTCCATGTAATAATAGTAGTAGTCGTAATCTAAAACTGACTCTGTACCATTTTTGTCATGTGACAGTGGCACTGATGAGCCGCTATTTGTAGTACTGTCATCTTTATTTGGTGCTGTGGATGGCTGTGATTTTGTTCTTTGTATTGCTGAAGTATCACTTGGAGTGGTTTTAGTCCCAAATTTGATTATGCTTGTAAGATCATTAGAAGAGGATACAAGCGGAAGGGTGTTTAAGGCTCGTGATTTCTGTCTTGCAGTCGGTGATGCACGAGACCTTACTGACGAAGAAGAGGAGGAGGAGGAGGAGGAGGAGGAAGCTGAACTGATAGTAGATGAAGTACTTGTTTCGAAGGCTGCTGGAGCCCTTAAAGTTGGCTCGCTCAGCAAAGATGAGGTGCTGGGCGGACTCTCTGCTTCATTTTCAGTGAGTGGAAGCCGTGTGCGCGGGTCAAGTATCTTCAAGAATTCTGTGCCGTAGATGACCCCACCACGATCTCGTACTGGCACTGCATGTAGCTGAGAGACTGCGATGACAATCACCTGTTCAAAGAAATGAATAGCATTAACACAGTGCTGTTTCATGTAAGTGATGCGCTTAGTGATAATACAAAAAAAACGGTGTGTGGTATTAAGTATTAAAAGAATTATTTTTGAACCGTTAGTACTGACAAAGAAATATTTACTCTCAATTTTCTAGTTTTGTTACTCTTTAGTTCTACAGGTCCCTAACTACTTAATAATTATTGACGAAGATAATAATTTTGACTGGTTTCAGACTTGAAAGTCTAAAGATTGCTTATATCTTAGACTTTAGGTTCTGTGCATTATACATTTTTCACCATTTTAGTCACTGGTATCACCTGCGTCTCCCAAGTTGTAGGCAGAGTGACTTCAGTTGTTTCTTAGTGAGTCAACATGGTTCAGATTATTCTGGCTCATAGTAACAGAAAAGTTGTCTATTAATTAGTAATGGATAGGCAGGAGTTTAGTGTTTGTTCCCACAGAAATACAAACCATTGCCTTGGGTATTTCTCAGCGCAAGCTGAATTGGCTTTTGAGCCTAGTAATGGGGTCATTAATTGGTGGTTTTGGGGGCCTTACTTCACCATTCATTTTTTCTCCAGCTACTGAGAAGAGTAGATAAGCTGTGCCTGATCTCTTCCCTGATTAGGTTGTTGAATGCTTTGGGTGAGTAAAATGTTCCTTACTTATCATTATTGGGATTGTTTCTCTGGTTTGCACTTATATTTTACCATAATGGAGTAAAAACTTGATCTACACTTTACTGAGGGCCATGGGTGCCTTTTTTGGCACTGCATATCCCTTGTAATAGTAGACCCCTCACAGATACTGTTTTGTTTGTTGGGGGAAGGTTGTGTACACATGCTTCCCTCTTCAATGTGTTTCTTGGCTGGTTTCCTGCGTAGTTGGAGAAGTTAAATAAGAGGAGGAAGAGGGATAAGAAGGATATGCCAGCTTCTAGGAACAGTTCGTTCTTAAATCCTTCCGGTGTCTTCCTTTCACCTTCTTCCATTCTGATCCCACTGTCTGCTAGTAATATTACCTCAACTTGGAGAGATCTGGAACTGAGCAGAATTCTGGCTACTCTCTCTCTTTGAAGGACTAAGTAGCTAGCTCTTGGTGGTAGGGACACCTTCAGCAGCAGCCTTGCCCTTGAAATCATCTAACCTTGATGTTCCAGGCACCAAGATTAGGGGTGACATCGAGTACCTGCAAAAGATTTGGCTGGCTTTCAGCATTCCAGGTAGCCTGACTTCTGCAACATTCCTGGAGGACCTTGGATAGTTGAAGGTTTGGCTTACTTTCAGCATTCCCAGTAGCCTGTGTTTTGCACCATTCCAGGACAACCTTGGAGAGTTGAAGAAGGGCTGTCTCGAGCACCTTCCTCTCTGTTATGTATGCAGCCAGTTCGGCTTATTTAGGCACCATGGAGGGGAGAGTCTTCACGTTGCAGTAATTCTCCCAGCGGCTGATATTCTGGTTGCTTTTGTGTGTCTTTTGGTTCTGTCCATGACCTCACTTTTGGTGTGTGTTTGTATTTTCATACAATAGTCATTTGTACTCTCATACTTTTATCCTTTTGTCACTGGTTGTTGTCATACCTAGGGTTTTTTACAACATGGATTGGAAGGACCATCCACTCAATATGCAAGACACCTTCCTTTTATTTGTGTATTAGGCTATACATAGGAAGTGTATGTGTATTACTTCTGTGTATATTTATAAGTTGCAGTGGTCTGCAGTTACATTAGGACTAGTCAGAAGTGTTATTTATTTGGCAATAGTGCTACAAGGTTTTTTTTTATTGCAGGTCAACTTGTGTTTGGGCTGAATGAAGCTTGGGTAGCAGTAGCCAAGCCTTTTATTGTCACAACAGTGTTGAAGATTGGCAAGACTCAAGAAAGGAAGGGGAAACATTCTTCCTCGTCATCTTTATCGTCGTCATCATCAAGCTTGTCATCGTCGTCCCCATCTCTGGAATCTCTTTCCCATGTCTATGTGGAAGAAGAAGGGGAAATGTAAGACTTCGCCCAAGAGGTACCGGCAGACTTCATGTGAATTCTTACACCTTGGGGGATAGCCGGGGTTCTCTGTCACAGGTGCATGATTCTCTGTCTCTGCCTGGGCATGTGCTTTTGCACTCACCTGCTTTGATGAGAGGACTCTTTGTTAAATGAGTTTGCACACGCTTATCTCATGATCAGGTTCAAGTATCTCTGAGAAGACACAGGGCCAAGAGTGACCTGTTCACTCTGCACATGTGAGGTCTTTGGACCATGTGGGGTAGGCTGTGCCCACTTGAGGGCACACAGGAGGGAGTCTGCACCATCTTCCCTCTTTGTTTATGTGTGTTCTTGGAATGTACACTTACTGAGCACTTTCACTCGAAAGAGAGATCTCCATTGAACTCTTCCACTTCTTGCTTGCTTGTGAGGTGCATGGGAGTGGCAGTGCACATGCTCCCTCTCCTACCCTTCCAATAGCTCTGGTGCTACTGAGTATACGGTTGGTGGTAGGGTAAAATTCACAGCTGAATGTCATTTGGGCAGTGATTCTACTGAATCTTATGGGGCTTCTCTTGTGAGAAGCTTGGCTCGTTCATCACAAGATTGAGAGTGTGCAAGGAGTGGACTGTCTGGTGGTACCTGCAAAGGTGTAACCTATGCATTCTCTGGTATGTAATACCTCCTCCGACATGTCAGCAGCAGAGGGAGGACTTTGCTTGATCTACTGGGTGCGAGGGAACCTCCCAACCCTCATATCAGGACATTCACCTTGTCCAAAACACCACGAGCAAGATGGGACCACAGCAACCTGACTGTCAGTCTTGCTTCTGGAGCATGTCCTAGGAGAGCTCAGTTGACAAGACCATAGCCAAGTGAGAAGCCAGGGTGGCCTCTACAGGGAGGCTACCTTGGCTTCTCACCTGGCTATGATGTCGTCAGTTGAGCTCTCCTGAGGGCATGTTCCAGAAGCAAGACTGTCAGTCGGGTTGCTGTGGTCTCATCTTACTTGTGGTGTTTTTGGACGAGGTGAATGTCCTGATATGTGGGTTGTGAGGTTCACTTGTGTCCAGCTCACGTGTTGGAGGTATTGCATACCAGACAATGCAAAGCCTACTCCTTTATAGGTACCACCAGACAGTCCACTCCTTGCAGCTCCATGTGTGGAGGTTATCCAGCATATCCTTCAAGAGAGAGGCTTTTCTTGCAAGGCTGTGAGGGAGATGTCTGGGTACCTCTCTTATTTCGCCATGGACGTGTACCAAGGAAATTAAGCCATCTTCTGTGATTGGTATTGTAGAAGGGTTATCTCCCCGACTGAAACATCAGTTCAGTGGATTACAGACTTCTTCATTCACCTTTGCTGAGACACGCTACTCTCGGTCTCCGCAGTGAAAGGCTATCACTCATCCTTGTCATAGGTCTTCAGACTGAAGGGACTGGATCTCTCCACCTTGGTATTTGTCCATGCTAAAGAGAAGCTTTGAATAGTCTTGTGCTCCTTGGGAGCTGTGGCCTCTAGAATCGAATGTCTTGCTTATCCTCCCAAGTCTTACTGGGCCTCCTTTCGAGCCTCTGTCAGGAGTATCTTTCTTTACAGTTTTCCTTTAAGCACTGACTTGGCAAGAAGGATGGGGGAATTACAGAGCACTTGGAGCATTGATGATCGCAAATTTTTTGTTCCAGAGCTAATGGCAAAAACTCAGAACCCATCTGCTCCAGACGAGAGAATGAAGAGCTGCCTTCTGACAAGATATACTCCAAGGGGATGTCTTGGTTCTCTGAGACATTTTCCTTACATGAGTATCCTCACATTTAGTAGTGGTTACTGTAACCCAGGGCCCTCTAACCCATTTACCAGACCTAGGAAAGGGTTTTAAAGAGTCATGACATCCCTTGCTTGCATACACAGCTGGAAGCATGGCATTTCAGGGTGGATTCAACCCCAGTCACTTGCCGAGATGACCTCCCTACTGAGGAGTAAGCCTCATTCATAAGGTGATAGTTTGTATTTCTGTAGGAAAAACTAAAAATTGTTTAAAAGTAATGTATATTCTTTCCTAGGTATACAAACCGGAGAGTTTTATACATTAAGTCCACCTCAACAACTGCATTTTGCATTGAGGGATACTCATATATAAGACTTTTTGGTGTGTATACCAAGGAAAAATACAATACAAATTAATACAAAGGAAAAGTAAAAATTACTTATTTTAATTGGCTTTCTATTCAGTGACAGGAACAATTAATTTTATGTTGAAATCAACCTTACATCAGGTTGAAATGCAGGATCTTCTGTAAACCTATTACTCTTACTTTAATTGTGCGTAAAAACTGAAAAAAGCCTTGAACCGGTCAAATAAGGGCAAAACGGTCAAATAAGGGCAAAACTGTCAAAAATATTCAAGTTCCTTCAAGCCACAAGAATGCTTTTAGCTGATTTATATCAAGTGTTCACTCTTGAAGGCTTGATCTTGTTTAAAATATTGTAAAGCGCCTAGATGATACACGGTTATGATACAATATTGAGTAATAATACAGTGTATACACTATTTTATCATGCAATATTGTTTTTGTTTAAAAATAAAGGGAGTGCTAACATTTGTTTCATTTCAAAGTACACAAACCATTTTTGTTTATGGTGCCAGCACCTCGTAGCTTAGAGATAAATGCACTTTTCATAACACCTGTCGTTTGGCCTAAGCTCTAAACTAGAGCTTAAGTTTTATGAGCGGAAAGAAAAAGGGTTAAAAACCAGCAAAAGAGTTTGAAAGAGAGTATTTACGTACTCAGTAAAAGGACAATGGAAAGGTAAGAAATCCCATATCAAAAGAAAGAAAAAGGAAATACTGATAGAAGGAGAAGGATGAAACCAGAACGTAATGGGAAAAGATGAATGATTTAGGGAAAATGAGAGAGGCCAAAACAAACGGAATAAGTAAAATAACGTAAAAAGACAAGGTAAAATAACATACAGTTTAAAGGAAAATGAGGCGAGTACAGTAACATCTTAACAGTGAAAGGAACAAGTAAATAATGATGTACAGAAAGTTATGTAGAAAGGAAGGGTTAAACAGTAAAAGGGGTGGAAGAAGAGAGTAAACTGAGAAGTGGAAAAAAGTAAAAGATTATATGATAAAAACATACCAACTCATAAGGTGAATATTAGACAGGATAAAATGCCATATAATAGGACATTTTAAAATTGCTTATCAGGGGAAGGTGGAAAAGTGAATATGTGAAAAGTGAAAGAATATAATGATGTAATGAGGACCCTATACGAAGCAAGATGGGAGGAATGAAGCTGGAATGGATGTAAAAAGTCAAAGGCTAGGGGTTGGGTGGAGTTATGGGCTTCAAACACCCCTTGACTAAATGCAAATGCCTACAGTGCATCACGTGAGGTGCACAGACATTACTATATACCCCCTGCGGTGGGTCCAGGTAACTTTATAACCAGCTGACCTGTTTTGCAACTGGGAATTAATCAGTTTAGTATTACGTAATCGACCGGGATAAACTGGGTTCCCCAGAATTCAACCGCTGGGTTAGTGGTGTGTTTAAAGATAAGCTTACGTGTAAGCTGATTACAGACGAAGGTTACTGGTTACAGAAGTCTCTCTCTGTGTCAACAGGTACAACAAGGGTCTTTTGGGGAAGGTACATTTAGGGAAAAAATTCGAAGAGGAAGAAATTCCAGTCTATGGTGATTATATTAGAGGTAGCTAGTTAGAGATTTCTTTCAGTTTAACCCGAGAGACGATTAGACACATGTAGACTATGTTTGAATTCCCATGCGTTTTATAAAGAAGAAATCCTATGTCTCCAAGAGTTTTATAGAGAAATCTTAAGTTTTCAAGCATTTTACAGAGAAGTCTTAAATTTCCAAGTGTTTTATAAAGAAGAAGTCTTAAATTTCCAAGCATTTTATAAAGAAGAAGTATTAAATTTCCAAGTGTTTTATAAAGAAGTCTTAAGTTTCCAAGTGTTTTATACAGAAGAAGTCTCAAGTTTCCAAGCATTTTATAAAGAAGTAGTCTTAAGTTTCCAAGTGTTTTATAAAGAAGTCTTAAGTTTCCGAGCGTTTTATAAAGAAGTCTTGAGTTTCCAAGCGTTTTATAAAGATGTCCTAAGTTTCCAAGCGTTTTATAAAGAAGAAGTCTTAAGTTTCCAAGCAATTTATAAATAAGTCTTAAGTTTCCAAGTGATTATAAAGAAGTAGTCTGAGTTTCCAAGCGTTTTATAAAGTAGTAGTCTAAATTCCCAAGCATTTTATACAAAAGAAGTCTTAAGTTTCGAAGCATTTTATAAAGAAGTAGTCTAAATTCCCAAGCGTTTTATACAGAAGAAGTCTTAAGTTTCCAAGTGTTTTATGAAGAACAAGTCTTAAGTTTCCAAGCATTTTATAAAGTAGTCTAAATTCCCAAGCATTTTATAAAGTAGTAGTCTAAAGTCCCAAGCGTTTTATAAAGCAGTAGTCTAAATTCCCAAGCGTTTTATAAAGAAGTAGCCTAAATTCCCAAGCATTTTATAAAGCAGTAGTCTAAATTCCCAGGCGTTTTATAAAGAAGTCTCAAGCTTCCAAGCGTTTCATAAAGAAGAAGTCTTAAGCTTCCAAGCGTTTCATAAAGAAGTAGTCTAAATTCCCAAGCATTTTATACAGAAGAAGACACTGAGGTAAAGTGGCCGAGTGGTTGGCTTGTAATTTCTAAACCAGCTGAGCCTATCTGTGGTCAAATCTCCCTCTCAAGAGATCTAGTTTATTACTGAATTTTAAGTGAGTTGCCTTAAACGAAACATGGGTTGTGGCCTCTGCTAACAATAAGCCACACTCATACAAATAACACCCTTATCATTACATCGAGATACAACGCCAACACGCAACCATAGAGGAATGATAAACAATGATCTTCAGTGATATTAACTGCATAGCTGTGTTTTTAACCAGGCAAAGGATAGGTCGCTCAATTGGGAGCTTCTAAAATGATAACAATTTTATTATTATTATTATTATTATTATTATTATTATTATTATTATTATTATTATTATTTTAGAAGATGAACCCCATTCATATGGAACAAGCAAGCAGGGACCATTGATTTGAAATTCAAGTTTCCAAAGAATATTATGGTGTTCATTAGGGAAAAGTAAAAGGAGGTAAAAGGGAATACAGAAAGTGGAGATGAATCACACTTAGACCACATAATGAGAAACAATGATCTTGAGTGACATTAACTGCTGCATAGCTAACTGTGCTTTTAACCAGGCAACGGATAGGCCGCTCAATTGGGAACCTGTCAATATAACACTAGCAAATAACACGTATCTTTCCGTCTAGATCAAACGAAGAGATGAAAACAGTGATCTGAAATGCTCAATCACCTCTGTTTTTAAGGAAGCAAGAAGTGGGGATTTCTTAGAACGATAAAACGGAGTAAATGAGGTTATATTAGACTTAACCCGCATCCCTTCAACAGGACCATCTTCTTACGGGAACCGATCTTCATTGCGTATGAAGAGGTGTTGCTAATCATCCCCTTGGTGGAGAGAGAGAGAGAGAGAGCTCTGCTCCTTTGCCATTAATCCTGCCAACGCCCCATCTTCAAGGCCAAGGGAGTCTTTGAGAGTTTCTCTCTCTCTCTCTCTCTCTCTCTCTCTCTCTCTCTCTCTCTCTCTCTCTCTCTCTCTCTCTCGTGTGGGAAGATAAAGGGATGAATTTGCTTTCACTTGACAGTGTGAAAATATGAATATATATTGAATTAAAATGCTGTGTCTCTATTGCTCTATCTTGTCATGGGTGAGTGCCAAGTTGCATGTTAAAATAGAACCTAATCATGGGTGAGTGTCAAGTTACATGTTAAATTAGAACCTAATCATGAGTGAGTGTCAAGTTACATGTTAAATTAGAACCTAATCATGAGTGAGTGTCAAGTTACATGTTAAAATAGAACCTAATCATGAGTGAGTGTCAAGTTACATGTTAAAATAGTATCTGACCTTATATATATATATATATATATATATATATATATATATATATATATATATATATATATATATATATATATATATATATATATATATATACATACATACACACACATACGGAAATTCCGAAGAGTAAGCACACCCTAAGATCGGTCAACATCAAGGGTTCAAGGTCATGGTTTGATGTTTTGGGCGGCCGAGGAAGAAGTTGCAGTTGTCGAGGTCAAGAAGGAACGAGAGAGAGAGAGAGAATGCCGAAAAAAGAGCTATCAAAAATTAACTACCATAAAAGCGAATATTTTTTATTTTAGAGAGAGAGAGAGAGAGAGAGAGAGAGAGAGAGAGAGAGAGAGAGAGAGAGAGAGGGGGGGAGCAGATGTTGCCAAGATGTTAATTTTTTTTATAACGTTTTCGATAATGACGGTGATATAATGTTATAATAAACAACACACCTCTCTCTCTCTCTCTCTCTCTCTCTCTCTCTCTCTCTCTCTCTCTCTCTCTCTCTCACGAAGAAGATGTTCAGGGTCAACATCCACGCCCTTCAGAAGCCCAGAATCCATGGGCGTGGTCGTATATTGCCTTAGGAGGATGAAGTCACATTATTGTAATAACTCTCTCTCTCTCTCTCTCTCTCTCTCTCTCTCTCTCTCTCTCTCTCTCTCTCTCCTCTGAGAGATGGTGAGAGACATAATAACGCTTATGGCTTCGTGAATATAATATTGGCCGCGTTCAACCGTCGGGATTTTGAACGCGTTACAGTCAGCCACCAGTTTGGTTTTATCTTGAAACGCAGAGTTCAGATTCAGGGGATTGAATGCAGAGTTCAGACTCATGGGATTGAATGCAGAGCTCAGATTCAGGGGACTGGACGCAGAGTTCAGATTCAAGGGATTGAATGCAGAGTTCAAATTCTGGGGACTGGACGCAGAGCTCAGATTCAGGGGACTGAACACACAGTTCAGATTCAAGGGAGTGAATGCAGAGTTCAGATTCAGGGGACTGAACGCGGAGTTCAGATTCGGGGGATTGGACGCAGAGTTTAGATTCAGGGGATTGAATGCAGAGTTCAGATTCAGGGGACTGAACGCGGAGTTCAGATTCAGGGGTTTGGACGCAGAGTTCAGATTCAGGGGATTGAATGCAGAGTTGAAATTCAGGAGATTGAATGCAGAGTTCAAATTCAGGGGACTGGACGCAGAGTTCAAATTCAGGGGATTGAACACAGAGTTCAGATTCATGCAGAGTTCAGATTCAGGGGACTGAAGGCAGAGCTCAGATTCAGGGGACTGGACGCAGAGTTCAGATTCAGGGGATTGAACACAGAGTTCAGATTCATGCAGAGTTCAAATGCAGGGGACTGAATGCAGAGTTCAGATTCCGGGGACTGGACGCAGAGTTCAGATGCAGGGGACTGTACGCAGAGTTCAGATTCAGGGCATTGGAAGCATAGTTCAGATTCTGGGGACTGGACGCAGAGTTCAGATTCAGGGGACTGAACGCAAAGTTCAAATTGAGAGAGCGAACACAGTTGAAAGCAGAGTTTAAGGTGAGAGGATTGAACACAGGGTTCTAATTGAGAGGACTGAACGCAGAGTTCAAACTGAGAGGACTGAACGAAAAGTTCGAACTGAGGAGACTGAACGCAGAGTTCAAAATTGCGAGGACTGAACACAGAGTTCAAATTGAGATGATTGAGCGCAGCAAACCTTCGTGACTTGCCTCTTCAATTTGGCTCGGGACCAGAGATGAATAATTCTCTCTCTCTCTCTCTCTCTCTCTCTCTCTCTCTCTCTCTCTCTCTCTCTCTCTCTCTCTCTCTCTCTCTCTCTAATATATACACATTAAGTATATTAGCTCTGATTAGAACATCCCAGCTGTCAAATGCGTAATAAAGAGAGAGAGAGAGAGAGAGAGAGAGAGAGAGAGGAGCAATCTGTCGTTTGAGGCATTAACAGCTACCTACCTGTTCCATTAAAGGCACCTGTCATTTGCAATATATATATATATGGGCCATTAGTGTCTATGGGTTGTTTTCTCTCTCTCTCTCTCTCTCTCTCTCTCTCTCTCTCTCTCTCTCTCTCTCTCTCTCTCTCTCTCTCTCTCTCTCCCCAAGCTTTGAATGTTTCTCCTTTCCTCCAACTTAAATGGTTAAATGACAAGCTAAAACGATAAATTTTCTCTCTCTCTCTCTCTCTCTCTCTCTCTCTCTCTCTCTCTCTCTCTCTCTCTAAAAAAAAAAAAAAAAAACTTGACCCTCCTAAGCAAAAACTTAACCGAATTCCACCCGTCCATCACGACCCATTAAACCAAATGTCATATCCATACGCCATCTTCTCAAGACAGATGTCAGCTGGACGTGAAAACCCTCACTTGTAAAAGCAGGTTTTTTTTGCCCTTCTCTGTCCTGGTTTTTTTAAGATAAGGTTTTTTATGGGGTCATCTTTTGTATACATATTCCTTCCTTATTTTTTTTTTTTGCATTCAACCAACGTTTGATTAACCTTAAATTACTTTTTATTATTTTTTTATCTTGATAACAGTTACTTTGTTTTGTTTCTTTGTAAATTGTAAATAAACTAAAAAAAAACTTTGCCCAAACTTCACCAAACTTTAATCCTGAGGATTTTTTTTTTCAACTGGAAATTCAGTTTTGTGCTGAGAGAGAGAGAGAGAGAGAGAGAGAGAGAGAGAGAGAGAGAGAGAGAGAGAGAGAGAGAGAGAGAGCGAATGTCCTTAATTTTTCAACTGCTTGATTTCTTTTTCTGGTGGGGGTTGGGAGCGTGGGAGAGAATCTAAACAGTCATGGGGTTTTTCTTCAAAGAAGACCCATTTTTTTACGACCTGTCAAAGAACTAGTTCTACTAGGAGTACGGTGGATTGTTGGGGGGGGGGGGTGGTTAAAGGATGATGGAATATCTAGCCCATCCCTAGGCCAGCCATTCCCGAAAACAAACCTTCGAAATGATGTAAGGAGATTCCCCAAGGTGACAACCCTTTGACCTCTCTCTCTCTCTCTCTCTCTCTCTCTCTCTCTCTCTCTCTCTCTCTCTCTCTCTCTCTCTTCATTAGTTATTCGCGACAACAAACCACGCCTTCATGGGAGATAAGGAGGCATGCGTACGTGGCTCAACTTACAAAAAACCACGCCCATATTATGAATCAACGTCTTTGTGAGTTTCAGAGGTATTTCGTATCATTCAGTGTTATACTTGCTGTGTTATAGTTTTATTCTCTCTTTCTTTCTTTCTTTCTTCCTCCCTTTCTCCCTATCTTTCTTTATTTCTCTCTTTCTTGAGAGAGAGAGAGAGAGAGAGAGAGAGAGAGAGAGAGAGAGAGAGAGAGAGAGAGAGAGAGAGAGAGAGTTTTGTTGTTTTCGCTTTGCACTTCACAGTTTTGAGCAAATTGAAAAATGTGAAATATTCAAAGCTTCTATAGAGAGAGAGAGAGAGAGAGAGAGAGAGAGAGAGAGAGAGAGAGAGAGAGAGAGAGAGAGAGAGAGAGAGACCTTCACTAATTACTCAACTCGCTCATCCGAAATTCAGCTTGTACCCTGATCTGACTTTCCTTGGTCACCCCCTCTCTCCCCCAACCCTAAATTCACAAAGGGAAGAGGGTTACCTCTCCTGCCCCCAGCCCCTACCCCCAACTTCCCAGAGAGAGAGAGGGGGGGGAGGGAGGGTGGTTTACCCTAATTCCAAGGCATCGTCTCACCAGAAATAATCATAAAAATAATCACAATTGCAACAGGACTTCCTTCGTCAGATTTCCTTATAAGGGCGAAGCAAATGCGTTCCCCTACTTCACTCGGACACACAGTGCCGTCTCTTTGATTATCACGACTGACTGACTGCACAGTGAGAGAGAGAGAGAGAGAGAGAGAGAGAGAGAGAGAGAGAGAGAGAGAGAGAGAGAGAGAGAGAGAGAGAGAGAGATTGGATGTAGTCATATTTAAAAGCATAAAATCTTCAGAGGGGCTGAATCTGCATTTCAACTATTTCTCCTTTGATTTGAGAGAGAGAGAGAGAGAGAGAGAGAGAGAGAGAGAGAGAGAGAGAGAGAGAGAGAGAGAGAGAGAGAGAGAGAGAGTAACTTTATCCTCAGGTATCATCGAATAATGAAAAATAAGAGTACAAAAAAGTTAATAAAAATAAAAGAGAGAGAGAGAGAGAGAGAGAGAGAGAGAGAGAGAGAGAGAGAGAGAGAGAGAGAGACTAACCTTACCCTCAAATATCATCAAATAATGAAAAAAAGGAGTTGGAAAAGTTAATTAAAAGTAAGAGAGAGAGAGAGAGAGAGAGAGAGAGAGAGAGAGAGAGAGAGAGAGAGAGAGAGAGAGAGAGTAATCTGATCCTCAAAAAGCATCAAATAAAAAAAAAAACAATTACAAAAGACCTTAAAAAACAGACCTTCTAATGTGTACATAAATCATTCACTATTACATAATTCACCTGACGTCAGGCTTCAGAAAGGTATGTAATGGCTCCATTAGGCTTCATAAAAGGTCGACTTCTTGTGGCTTCAATCGTGATTTCTGGGCACGGATGAAGCACGTTCTATTTGACATTATCCTAAACCTTTTTGCCCTGCAAACACTCTCACCAAGGGAGAGCGTTAAGAAGGAACAGGAATTCTCGAAGGATTTTGGCAGTACAGGTCAGGTGAAAGGATAGTTCATTTAGACTCAATAAGTTTCATCCCATGTGGGAAAGATCGTGTCCATTCTGGCCTTACAGATAAATATTCTAGCCAGATTTGGATGATTTTGAACTGATCATTTATCTGAAACACATCCTAGCCAGTTTGAAATGATTTTAAATGATCATTTATCTGAGACACACACACACACACATATATATATATATACATACATATATATATATATATATATATATATATATATATATATATATATATATATATATATATATATATATATATACTGTATATATCATATATATATTACATAATCAGTACTGTATAAACACCAGGTTTTATATTGAGAAGACACCAAAGAGTGACCAACAGTTTTAATTTCCAGGTGAAACCTACAAAAAATATATATATATACATACATACATATATATATATATATATATATATATATATATATATATATATATATATATATATATATATATATATATATATATATATATATATATATATATATATATATATATATATATATATATTCCTCAGATCAAAATCACAGACATAAAAACATAAAACTTAAAAAATAATTTTAAGCAAAAACTATTAATTAACTTATCAATTCAGAAAGTCTAAATGATCGAATTAATTCCTCACTAAGATTATATTCAAGACAATTTATACCTCGACCTGGTTCCAACTTGGGGACATTTTTCCCTCCCTCATAAGATAGCCAAGACAGTTCCCTTCTTTTTCTAGCCCAGGATGTTATCTTGATAACCACCACAGTAGTCTTAATGAGTCGAGAGACTACTACTCTACACACCTTCCAATCAGCCAGGGTAGTCACGTACCACCCGTCAAGGCGCATCTTCTCAAAGAACTTTGAGTTGATTTTATCAGGACGCGAATCCATTCAGTAAAAGAATTCGGGGTTCCTAACAGAGATTAGTCCGGGTATGTTTGAATGAGCGTTGAGAGTCACAGAAAAGGTAAGGGGATTTCTAATCCGTTCTATGGGATTATTTATGTGTGTATATATATGTATATATATATATATATATATATATATATATATATATATATATATATATATATCCACTGGGCAAATTTCTCAATCAATATCTTTTATTTAGTAATACTTATATGTGTGCAACTGTGCATGAACTGTGAACAGAGAGAGAGAGAGAGAGAGAGAGAGAGAGAGAGAGAGAGAGAGAGAGAGAGAGAGAGAGAGAGAGAGAGAGAGAGAGAGAGAGAATAGCTGTAGCTATAAAAGCTGTCCAATTCTGGTTCGGCGACTCGGAAAAAAAAAAACGATTTTAGGTAACTGTCCCCTTAAGGGAAAGAACTCTCTCGTATCT
Source organism: Macrobrachium rosenbergii (assembly GCF_040412425.1). Taxonomy (NCBI): domain Eukaryota; kingdom Metazoa; phylum Arthropoda; class Malacostraca; order Decapoda; family Palaemonidae; genus Macrobrachium; species Macrobrachium rosenbergii. The sequence continues at coordinate 12,433,330 of NC_089765.1, read as the reverse complement.
TGAATCTTGAAGGATTCTAGTAGCTGGAAAAAACTAAAGAGTTAGTAGGTAAATCTAGTCATTAAAAGGAGGCAAATGCATAAACCTATCTGTGAAGATATTATTATTATTATTATTATTATTATTATTATTATTATTATTATTATTATTATTATTATTATTATTATTATTATTATTATTCAGAGGATAAGCCCCTATTCATGTGGAACAAGCCCACAGTGGCCATCGACTTGAAAATTTATGTTTCCGAAAAAAATGGTGTTCATTTGAAATATAGAAAGAAGAGATCAGTTATCAGAACGTAGATAAATTCATAAAGCAATAAATAAATAGGTAAGAATACAAATAAATGATTAAATTACAATATGAAATGTTGCTAAGTAATGTGTTAATGTAAAAGCCATTGCTCTGATGATATTTTTTTCATTTCCTAGATCCTAGTGTAGTTGACTGGCTTAGATTATTCCAGCCTCTAACTTGCAAGTGTTTTAAGGTTTAAAGAGACTTGATATAGCCCTCTGGACACGGTTAAACCAACACAGACGACAAAACATCTAAGGAGCTACAAAAACTACTAATGTCTGCAAAAAATCTGCAGTTTATTAACAGAAAAACTTCTGACAACTGATCTGCAACTCAGTCCCACGTAGTAAGACGTGCAGAACTACAAAAAATGCTAATATCTACAAATCTCTGCAATTTATTACACGGGAAAAACCTGAAATCCGATCTGCAACTCAGTCCAATAGAGCAAAACGCACAGAACTACAAAAAACTATTAATCTCTGCAAAAATCTCTGCAATTAATTACGAGGAACACATCTGAAAACTGATCTGCAAATTTGCCCAACAGAGTAAGAGGTACGGACCTACAAAAAACCGCTAACCTCTGCAATTTATCACAAAGAACAAAGCAAGACGTACGGAGCTACTACAAAAAAAAAAAAGCTACTAATCTCTGCAAAAATCTCTGCAATTAATTACGAAGAACACATCTGAAAACTGATCAGCACCTCAGGCCTAAGAAACGGCTTCGTTAACCGCGCTCAGTTTAAAAAACTAACGGTCCCCAAGATCTCGTAAATTCTGGGAAGAAGAAGACGACTCGCCGATGCAGGTCCTGTTTCGCCCCGTTTGAGATAACTGCTGAGTTTTCAAGAATGCACGCAACATGTGTTGCCCTGGCGTCCTTGGGTTGAACCAGGATAGTCAGAGAGAGAGAGAGAGAGAGAGAGAGAGAGAGAGAGAGAGAGAGAGAGAGAGAGAGAGAGGAACAAAGCCTGCTACTGCACTAGACTTGTCTATCCTTACTCCTGGTGCATCAAGAAGATGAAAATATATATTACTATCATCTCTCTCTCTCTCTCTCTCTCTCTCTCTCTCTCTCTCTCTCTCTCTCTCTCTCTTATTTTGGGGGCACAGCTTTGCAGAGACCAGGACGCTGTGACGAACCAATCTCACATTATCTGTAAAGTTTCAAGTTGCTCTGAAAAACAGAGAAGTTTCACAGCAGCTTTCCTGAAATCTCTGGTTATTCTGAGAAAGTGGCAGAAACCAGCACTCATAAACAAAGTTAGCAATCGTTGCTCTAATGACACAAAGTTGCTAAACTACAGTTGCTAAAGGAAACGCTTAAATAGCTACTGCTGAAGTCTGTATTCATAAACAAAGTTAGCAATCATTGTTCTGATGACACAAAGTTGCTATGCTACAGCTGATACAGGAAACATTTAATTAGCTACTGGGTAAGCAATAGTTGCTTTAAAGACACAAAGTTGCTAAGCTACAGCTGCTAGGGGAAACTTAAGTAGCTATTGCTGAAATCCGTATTCGACAAACAAAGAGAGAAACTGTTGCTTTAATGAAATAAAATCTCCAAGCTACAGATGATATGGGAAATATGTAAGTAGCTACTTGATAACAGGACGCTTTCTGGTATCCGCTGCTTAAACTGCCAAGAGTTTTGTTTTAAACACAAAGTGGGTCGCTGCTGTGGGAATAACTTCCCACAGCTAGGAAACGTTTTGGCCGATTCTTTGAAGAAACTCCTGCACTACACAACTTTGCGAAAACATATTTAATCTGTTTTCTGTTCTGCATAATTAGTCACGTCACCAAGGAAGCATCCAAAGGACTTGTAATGGTATACGACTACAAACAAATACTGTAACAGCTGCTGGAGACGTTTGCTGTAACTTTGGTATAATACATATGAATCTGTATGACGAAAACGTGCATGAAAAAACGGTAAATTGATGTCACAGGAAAATGCTGTTTTGCTTGAATGGTTAGAGTTTTAGCCGCCTGAAAGGACAGAGAGAGAGAGAGAGAGAGAGAGAGAGAGAGAGAGAGAGAGAGAGAGAGAGAGAGAGAGAGAGAGAGAGAGAGAGATCAAACCAAGTGCAGATAAAATTCAGACTCTTTTCTTAACCATGTCAAGAGGCCATCTTTCTCCGATCTCACTATAAAGGCTAATTTTCGGATAAACTGGACCTCGAATTCATTTGAATTATTATCTTCCAAATTCCCACCTTTCGAAGAGATTATTACAAGAATGCGAAAAGTAGACACTTAATTACCCAAAACACTTACCAAAAGGTTAATTACCGACTACAAAACTCGCCTGCTTGTTTGCTTGCTTGCTGGGGGGCATCAGGAGAAAAAAAGGGTATTTAGGAAACCCATAAAGATAAGAACGCGATTGTATCCTGTATCACATATAAGAAATGTAAGGTCGTTTGGGATATAAAACGAGGATTATCAGAGAAGCGAGGATAATGCATAGCGTTCAAGCTGCTGAAGGAGAAGGAGTCTGGGCGTTTTGCTGAGGTCAGCAAGGTTTTGTTTTATATGCAGACACACACACACACACACACACACACGCATATATATATATATATATATATATATATATATATATATATATATATATATATATATATATATAATCAAGTGGTTAGCAGAAATAAATTATAAATTTCTGACTCACATCGGGATCGAACCCAGGCCTTTCGATTGAAAGGCATAGGAGCTACCAACCGACCCTGTGAGTCAGAAAAAAATATATATTAATAAAAAAATATTAAGCCAAAAATATCACTTAATATCGAATTCACTACACCCTGGAAATACTTTAAACCTCCCTAGAGAGAGAGAGAGAGAGAGAGAGAGAGAGAGAGAGAGAGAGAGAGAGAGAGAGAGAGAGAGAGAGAGAGAGAGAGATAACAATAACTGCATAGACAAAAAAAAAAAATCTATGCTCCACCTCCGGATCTTCAAAACACAATATCACGAAAACAACATACACTAAAATTCTCAGCAACAACTTGACCCTACCTCACCAAATTCTCAAACGACAACGAAAAAGTGAAGCCAAATAAATCATAATACATCAAACCTACAAAAATAGAGGTTACAATTTCACATCGTGTTTTGGCAACTTATAAAATAATGTCATAATTTCTTCTGAGCCATCAAATGGCCGTTAGCAGATAGCAAAAGCGTTATATTATGAGATGTGGGTATAACCAAGGCTATAAAGCAGGGATATAGAATATAGAATTTAGGCCAAAGGCCAAGCACTGGGACCTATGAGGTCATTCAGCGCCGAAACGGAAATTGACAGTAAAAAGGTTTGAAAGGCGTAACAGTAACAGGAGGAAAGCCTTGCAGTTGCACTATGAAAGTAAAATGGAAGAAAGAGAATATGAACGGAGGTACAGTAAAAGGAAAGAAAGGAGGTTGCAGCTAGGGGCTGAAGGAAGAGACGCTTTAAAAGGACGTTAAGTAATGCCTACAGTGCACCGCATGAGGAGCACTGACGGAACTACCCCATCCCCCTACTACCGGAACATAGTAGGGATATGGACTGGTAATAATTGTCAGTTTCCGAGATTGTCGTATCTTTGTGTCGTTTTCACATAGGCTGGAATTTTGTGTAAGGTGTACATGAATACTGTTAAATATGTGGAGTTTTGTGTATTAGGTGTAGATGAATACACATTGTTAACTGTGTGGAGTTTTGTGTATTAGGTGTATAAGAACAAATATTGTCAATTGTGGAGCAAGTGGACATAAGCATATACATTTTTCTTAGCATAAATATTTAATTTTTACGTGTATAGACATTCATACGTATATACTGTATTTACATAAATAAATATATAAAAAAACTGACTTCACTTCGTCCGCGTATACAGAATATTTACACATGTACACTCACATAAAAAACATAAAATCCTGTTTACACACAGCTTTCATAAAAAAATGTACTTAGTATTTGTATACAAAACATTCATACGTGTGTATTAACATAAATACACAAAATACTGAACAGGAAAACAGCATACATTTAAATATTTAATCTAGGGAACGAAGGAGTAAATTGAAATTAGGAGAGCAAATCCCGTAGAGGTTTTATTAAAGTTGCACGAGGAAAGTCAATTGTTTTATTTTTGATAGAAGGTATTTTTTTTTTTTTTTTTACTTTTGGGGTGGGGGAGGGGTAGGGACCAGAAGGTGTTAATCTTCCCTTATCTATGGTCTAGGTATGGGGAAGTCAAAAGAGGAGACAGTCAGTCTCTGGGAGAATTCACTAAGACCAATGAAATACTAGTGGTACAATTACAAAAATGTACTGCATGTGTATATAAAGAGTACACACATACACGTGTATGTATGTATATATATATATATATACATATATACCCATCTTCTTCACACCTCCAATTCTTCCTTAACTATCAAGAAGAAGAGGTTGGCTGAAAACAAGGAGAGGCAGTTGAAGATAAGGACAAGACAGTGAATTTGTTGAGGAGAATTTACGAGTTGTGATAATATGCATGAAAGTGTGCAATCTTTTAATATATATAATTTATATATATATATATATATATATGTATATATATATATATATATATATATATATATATATATAATAAAATAAATTAAATATTAGTGGAAATACAAAAGATTCTAAGCAGGAACAGATAAAAAATAATTTTGTTTTTTTTTGATAATTTGTTTGTCATGACTGTGGATTTAAACAAATTTTTAGTTGTCTATATTTCTATTTTTCAATAGAATTTATCCCTTTTTTTCTTATTTTGACCTCTGATTCTTAATCATGATAATCATTATGCTTTCTGATTTATATGTATATGTAAATGTAAATGTGTGTGTATATATATATATATATATATATATATATATATATATATATATATATATATATATATATACATACATACATACATACATACATACATACATACATACATACATATGTATGATCTAGAGCCTGACAATCTATGGATCTCCCACGCTCCATATGGGTAGCTGGAGGTCAACTAGTACAGCCCAAATGTTTACGAGATAACTGACTCTTCAATACAGGGATTAGACTCGTATGGAACGTGAACGGTACGTCTTAAGGGGATAAGCCTCAGACGAGGATCTCCAGGTAACCTAAATAAAGGGATTTAAGTGGGTTTAGGGGAGGGGGCGTCCTATGGGGCTAAAACCCCCTTATAAGTAGCGTAAGGACCGATGTCTTTATCCGCTCTAATGGACTTATGATATATCTTGACAAGGTAAAAAAAAATGTGCAATATGACCTGAGCATATTTTGCTTCCTGATTGAAGCTGGAGAGAGAGAGAGAGAGAGAGAGAGAGACAGAGAGAGAGACAGAGAGAGAGAGAGAATTTTCATACGTGTTGAGAGAGAGAGAGAGAGAGAGAGAGGATTTTCATACGTGTTGTGAGAGAGAGGATTTTCATATGTGTTGAGAGAGAGAGAGAGAGAGAGAGAGAGAGAGAGAGAGAGAGAGAGAGAGAGAGAGAGAGAGAGAATTTTCATACGTGTTGGGACAGAAAGAGAGAAAAAGAGAGAGATAGGCTATAGCAGATCCTTTTACTTAGTGAGAGAGAGAGAGAGAGAGAGAGAGAGAGAGAGAGAGAATTTCCATACGTGTTGGGACAGAAAGAGAGAAAAAGAGAGAGATATGCCAGATCCTTTTACTTAGTGAGAGAGAGAGAGAGAGAGAGAGAGAGAGAGAGAGAGAGAGAGAGAGAGAGAGAGAGAGAGAGAGAAATACTTACTCATCCATGTTCATCTCACATCTGAACGTATTAATTCATACAAACATCATGTGAACACAAAGTATGTCTGTATATATACAGTATATTTATAGATATATAGAAAAAATATACAGATAGATAAGATTAGAGAAATAGATATATAGACAGACAGATAGGGAGATATATAGACAAGGCCAAACCACAATATTCACTGAATCTACTTCAATAAACCCAAAATTAACTTACTTAAAAGTATAGAATATACAGCCCACTTACCACACACAACGGCTGTGTACATACCTGAAAGAAAAGAATTTATCCGTGAGTATCTTTGGTATCGTAAAATTCAGAATCTTTAATATTTTCTATTTGAATAAAAAATTAAAAAGTATTTGAATAAATTAGAATCTTTAGGAAATATATATGCAAATATGAAATTTATCTTTGAAACTATTGTATTTCAGGGCATACATCTTGTGAAAATGTTCCTCATTGTGTTTACACACTATGAGAAAGCTGATATATATACAATATATATATATATATATATATATATATATATATATATATATATATATATATATATATATATATATATATAGTTTAAAACATAAAATACCATAGAAAAAATTAATGGTTATCAACCTCCCAAGTTCAGCTTACGCAAATTGCTTAGAAATTTCAAATACATCTTTAATGTCACAGTTATATAACCTAATACAGAATCTCTAACAACTTAATCTCTACGTTTTTTTTTTTATTAAACACTTCCTTTGGTCTTACATCTCCCGAGCAGGGTTCGTTTTGTCACAAAAAAAGATCAAGAAAAAAATAAAGATTATTAGTTTTCAAAACGTACCTCAACAGTAACTGTCTGTATGGAAATTTATGGCAACCCTCGCATTTAAGGGGCGTGGCCTGTGCCCGAGCTTATGTAATAAAGCAAAAACACAAGGTTTACCAGTCACCCCGGGGCGTCATAATTGGAAAGGATATTACTCTGCATAAATTCAAAATAAAGAAAGACTCTGACCAGACTGGGTAGCTGTTCAGAAAGAGTGTGACATCACTCGACTGGTCAATGACTGGTGGTTCCGATCAGTTCATCCTTGACCTTGGAAAGATTAGGCTGGTCCCGTTAGCTTTCAAAAAATGACTGTCAAGTTCCCGTCTGAAACCTGTATTTTACGTAACTAATCGCTCGATTTATCTTCAATTAACCCCCTAGGGATAGATCTCATTAGTCCATGGTCCCTAAGCTTATTGATTTTTTTTTACAGGAGACTCGCCATTGCTTGAAGGCGCCCTACCCTTAATAATTCCTTCAGCCTTCTTTTACCATCTTTCGGCTAATCTGACATCTTGTTTAGGGGCTTCAGAGTCGTTACCCAACACCAGTTGTCCTCTCGCTTTGTCTTTCCAGCTGCTTAAGGGAGCCACAGATTCTGAGGACAACTGTAGAAGGGGAAAAACTTGCTACTGGCAAACAGGTCTGGTAGAGTTATGGTATCAGAACGACCAACGCTGTCTTCTGTAAGAGCTGCCGATAGTGACAGTTAGTTGGTAACTGTACATCTCCAGCAGTAGAGTGAATATAGACTTATATTTTCACATTGCTCGTGAAATGTGTACAGTCTGAACACTTGGCAGACACAGAAATGACGTGGAAGTTTACTAAAATATAACTAAAGGAGGGTAATACAAAACTGGTTTTCTTTAGACAAAATTCCATTTAAAATCTGTATTTCACATTGCACATGAAATATGTACAATGTGAACACTTGACAGACGCAGAAATGATGTAGAAGTTTGTAGAAACTTTCTGAAGTATCAGCCCACTAGGATAATAAAGAATTGGTTTGCTTGTGATAAAACCATTTAAAATCTGGATTTCGCAAATGCCAATATGATACTCCAGCATTTCATTAATTACCTCTCTACTCAAATCACTTATTTGATCAAAATCCTATCAGATCATCGTATGCTGAGCATCTATCATTATCTCGTATTCAGTTTTTGTCAAGTTGAAGAATGCTCAGTTTATCACAGGAAATAAAAATGAAATAGCATCTTTTATGAAAGCTTAAATCTTGTCTTTATTTTTAGTTGGCCACTGATAATGATAGCTGTTTCATATAAGGCCTGTAGAGGCCTTATATGAAACGTTAAGCCTCTGCAATGATATTAAAAATGTTCCATTTCATTTACATTTCCTTGCTATAAACCCACGACTATATAAAAAATCTCCTTCCTGTCATTCGTAATAAATTATCAAAATAATTTTTATCAACACCAGAATTCCGTCATATAAACGATTAAAGTCCCTATTGACAACATATTTATTAAGTTTTACATTTTAAAATCTCCAAAGCTTTATATTTTTTATTTATGTTTTAATCTTTGACCTTTTGCAGAAGGTGAAGATAAACTCAAATGTCATATTTCTGAAATGTCATATTTCTGTCTTAAAAAATCCAGATGTGTATCTTTAAATAAATACACATTTCTGGATTAACTTAGGAAACATTATATTTCCTCATGAATTATCACTTTGTCTTTTCAATACTTCACTGTTCCTATCTTTTTAATACATTTTAAGTAGGATTTTCATAGACAATTTAACGTAATCTTCATAAAAACGATTAAATCTCAGTTTTATCTGAGACAGACGACCAATTGCATCTCAAATCTTCAGCGTTTGATAAATAACCAATAAGTCATTTCTATCTCACAAACGCCCATAAAGTATTCAGCATCCTCATTCATCAAAATGAAAGGGGACGTGGAATTCCTTGCCTTAAAAATCTCCCTGGTCTAATCTCGTAAACATTCTGTCACCGTGTCGTAAAAATTCCGACCTCTCTCGGAAATCGCATAATTTCTGTCTCTGGGACCACACAGGATCTTCTTCTTTGATAAATGTTTCAGAATTTAGGACTATGAATATCTGTATCACATCCCAGTTTAAGATTTTATCATTTTTCTGTGTCAGAAATCAAGTTTAACTCCTGTACCTTCATTACAGTTCCTTTGAATTACAATCCTAACTTTCATAGCGCCACTGCTAACTAATGCAGCATCCCACAAGGGTATAGTCCCGAATTTTTTTTTCAGACTTCATATCTAAGTGATATAGTACATTTGGCCTTGTTGCCGAACCGGTTAGACCTGATTCAGGCAATTAAGTTGAGAGAGAGAGAGAGAGAGAGAGAGAGAGAGAGAGAGAGAGAGAGAGAGAGAGAGAGAGAGAGAGAGAGAGAGAGAGAGAGAGAGAATATGGCTCTACAAATCCCAAGAATTTATCTTCAAGGCTTATCATATACCACGTTGAGAGGGAGAGAGAGAGTTCTGTAAATCGTGAGGATAAATCTTCAAAGCTTATCATATGCATAAAGAGGAGAGAGAGAGAGAGAGAGAGAGAGAGAGAGAGAGAGAGAGAGAGAGAGAGAGAGAGAGAGAGAGAGAGAGAGAACGAATATGGCTCTATAAATCCCAAGAATTTATCTTCAAGGCTTATCATACACCACTTGAGAGAGAGAGAGAGAGAGAGAGAGAGAGAGAGAGAGAGAGAGAGAGAGAGAGAGAGAGAGAGAGAGAGAGTTCTATAAATCGTTAGGATAAATCTTCAAAACTTATCATATACATAAAAGAAACAAGAGAGAGAGAGAGAGAGAGAGAGAGAGAGAGAGAGAGAGAGAGAGAGAGAGAGAGTGAGAGAATACAGTTCTACAAATCCTAAGGTTTAATTTTCAAGGCTCATTATACACCTAAAAAAAAAACTAGAGCAGTTATTTACCGCACGTACAATACTGGCTACAGAAGACAGGACAGTTAACTGACATATAAAAAGTCATGCACATTAAATCTGCTACTATATAACCGAACCACAGAGCTACTTTACCTTCGCAACTGACAACCTGGAAGCTTATGTTCCTCTTTATATACGAAAGAAACAGCAGCTCCCTAACTTCTCTCGGCATTAAAGAAAGAAGGCTGGAAAATCATACACATTTTTGGAACGAAGTCACTCTGGCAAAAGAGGGCCATCTTAAGTCTTCAGAAAAGTACAGTGAGTTTTGTCTGGGTTGTTTTGGGGATTCTAAGGAGAGATGGTGGTGAGAAATGAGAGATTGGGAGATAATTTGATAGATGAGAGACTGAGATATAAGTTGTCGTTACTTATGACAAACAAAGAAGGTTTGCGAGGCTGGGAGATAATCTTTCGTTACTTATGCCTGGTCAAAGAAGTTTGTTACGATTTGACTTGGGTTATCAAGATTAAATCTGTCACTCTGTTAATGTAATTCCCCTTTTATTTTCTACTGTCTGTATTATTTTGTCATTAAAAATGACAAAGGACCATTTGCCAAATTAATAGCTTCCATAGTAGCGAAAAACCGCATTAAAATGTTAATTTATTTTTTCTTTTCTGGTAACTGATCTCTGCTTTCTGTATTCCTTATTATTTATTGGTACTTCTTTCAAATGAACACCATATTCTTTTGGAAGCTTGAAATTTAAGTCAGTGGCCCTATTGGGGGCCTTGTTCCATATGAATAGGGTTCATCTTCTGAATAATAATAATAATAATAATAATAATAATAATAATAATAATAATAATAATAATAATAATAATAATAATAATAATAATAATATTGAAAAAAAACCAAAGCTAGAAAAGTATAAGTAAAATGGTAACTTTGACAATAAAATACAGATAAAATCTGGGGCAAAGTCAAATAGTTACCTGCAGTCAAAAAACATTCAGACAAACATTTATTAAGACAAATGACATCAAAGTGAATCTGAGGAATATCCTAAAGCAAAAGAGCTCATGAACATCATAACACGGTGAAAGAAACTATTTACAAGAAAACGTTTTGGAAAACGGTCACAGAAATTATGATATTATGTTCTTTTACCCAGAAATGATAAGTTAAAATGATTTCCTCTTAGCATTGGCTTCAATACTGTCTTCACTCCTCAGGAAAAATGAAGAATGCCCCTGAACGAGTTTGTGAAAGACGAGACAGGACACTTTTGCGTTCCGTTAAGCACCATCATGAACAGCACCTAAGCCCCGAGAGATACTTATCACCCACCAGCGTAAGTTGAGTTTAATCTGGTGCTAATATTCATTTGAACAAGATTGGACAACTGATACAAGTTCATGAAAGCCTTAAAAGAAGTTTATATCTTGTATTGCTTATAAAAAAGGGTAAATATCTACATGTATTTCAGAGTTAACAATATGAGTTTGGACCTTAACAATAATAGACAGCAATATAGAATTTTTGCCGTGTCAGCGTATTTGAGTCTCTGTTTAAGAGAAAATTACATGTTTCGCCTTTCCCGAAATGTCTGCAGAGAGAGAGAGAGAGAGAGAGAGAGAGAGAGAGAGAGAGAGAGAGAGAGAGAGAGAGAATAACACGTAATCAAACTACTTGAGAGGAAATGAAAAAAAGGTTTCACTTTTCCTCAGCTTTGTGGAGAGAGAGAGAGAGAGAGAGAGAGAGAGAGAGAGAGAGAGAGAGAGAGAGAGAGGATTTTTCTACCCTTCATAAATACCCTGAATTATTCAGTCTATCGGGCGACCTTGTGTCTACCTTGGTGCCCAAGGAACCAACTTCTTGGTGACAACGTTAAAACACGCTCCAGTGCCCACAGCAGATCTCTCTCTCTCTCTCTCTCTCTCTCTCTCTCTCTCTCTCTCTCTCTCTCTCAGAGATCACGAGAGGCATCGATCTAACGAAATCACTGGATAATCTTAGAAAATATTATGAGATTTCTTGCCCAAAATATGATCTATCCAACGCTCTCTATTTTGCTGAGGTCAGCAAATTGTATAAATTTAAGGTTTTTCACGATACCTCTTGACTGAGTTGCTGATTAAATGTCAGAAAGGTGGAGAAGTGTATAAATGTTTCTTAATTCAGTCTACGTGTATGTTTGTGCGTATTTCGAGGTCTATATACACATGTATACATATACACACGCATAAATAACCTGTATATTAGGTCAAACCTTACTATAGCTACAAATTAGAAGTCTGAAGGATTCTTGGAAAGGAATACAGTGCGTCTGTGCGTGTGTCTCTATATGCACGCGTATTTTAAGTCTAAATACACATGTATACATAATACATGCATACATAACGATGCATAACCTATATACCCGTCCCAACTCACTAAAACTCCAAATTAGCAGTCTCTAGGATTC
>NC_089765.1:12408533-12411033 GCF_040412425.1 Macrobrachium rosenbergii | reverse complement strand
CTTCCCCGTTCCATTGTCTCACATATTCCCTTTTCTAAACAAGTGTTCCTCAATCGTCAGGTACATTAACGCGTTCCCCACGAGACATTCGTAAGTAAAAAGCCACTGGGCAGCCTCACTTCAGAGAAAAAGGCTACTCGCTGGATAGCAATAGGTCAGCTCCCTGACTTCCGTGACCTCAGCAGTCAAGAAGCACTTAGGACCCAAGACCCAGGACCCACTTGACGAGAAATTCGTCCTGAGGCGCCCCAATCACCCCCCTCAGGTGGTTTTCCGTCTTTGTTCAAAAGGGAGACCGGATCGTTTGCAATGCAGTTCGTGGAAATGGGTGACTTGTAGTTTACCCGAGGGAAACAGGCAAGATCTATAGTTCAGAGGACCCTCCGGGGAAAAATTGAGGGAAAAAAAGATGTTGACCTTCAACCATGAGTATTCTGATTCCCGTGTAAAACTCGGCATGCAGGAAACTGACATTTGTGCATTAACGTTTTTGTAGTTCCCTCCGTCAAGGTTATGTTAATATGTCTGTTTGTTGCTAAGATTACGCAAAATGTCATAAGTGGGGTTTTAGGAAAATCTGATCAAAGGTGGGTCGTATGACAGGTTACAAGTGATTGAATTTTGGTTGTTATGAATTTAACTTTTGGGGAGGCCTGACCTTCTGTGATTAAACTTGGAAGAGATCAAAATGCAACTTTTGGGGAGCAGTGACCTTCCACAAGGTGCATTTCCTAGCCTTAGAGGAGGTTTGTGATCTTAGTACGGTTTTGAAATAAAATGGTTTCCTTTTCAAACATAGCTTATTAATTAGCGTCAATCAATTCTTTCGTTCTTCCTCCATCAATCGTTGAAGAAGAACAAATATGCTAACAGGACTTCACAAGCCCAGTCTCTCTCCCGTCAGTTACGTAACAATCTCGTTCTCTATTCTGGGATTCAAAAACAACCCGCTTTATAAATATGACCCAAAAATTTGCATTTAGACAGGACCGTCGATATTATGGACTCGACAACGTAGCAATTGGCCGGCTGTTGTTTTGACAGGTTTCATTTCTGATTTGTCTGTTAAACGACTTAGTCAGCTAGCTATTCTATAAGAAGATTCCATATTTGGTTTTGTGGTATGGGCAAGCTACGAAGTTCTCAGTTTTCAATTTTGTTTGCGCATAGGAATGGAATGGGATGTAAAATTAAGGCCAAACGCAAGCAAGCGCTTGGACCTGTGAAAAGGGGAAATTGACGGTAAAAAGGTTTGAAAGGTGTAACAGGAAGAAAAAACCTCGCAGTTGCACTATGAAATAATTGTTAGGAGAAGTTGGAAAGTAAGATGGAAGAAAGATACAGTAAAAAGGAATGAAAGGGGTCGCAGCTAGGGGCCGAAGGGACGCTGCAAAAACCCTCAAGTAATGCTTACAGTGCACCATGCGTTGTGCACTGATAGTACGACCCACCTACGAGGTTTGGGCGTGAATACACGCAGCGGCTAAAATGCAAATGACAAAAATCTTTTGGGGAGCAGAGGAGGATATGGATTATATTAAACCCTTAGACTGGTCCAGTCACTATTTTGTTTCCTATCAGTAGATTTTCCTAATTTTCGAAGACAATACCTTCAGAGTAGACACTGACAGGAATTATTCTTTTTCCATGCAGTAAGAGTTACTGAGGGTCTTGGGGGCTGACAAATAGCCTTGCAATCTTGCTAGCAATCTTAGTTTGAAATTTAGTCATCCATATGAAAACGATAAAGATCTGATTGCAATCAATTTTGATGATATGAAATGGAAGAAGGCTAACTTGAGTAAAGTACGGACGAGAATGGAGAAAATTATAAAAAATATCTGAAATTTGTCTGTTATAAACAACAATAGCAAATTAACAATTAGAATTATAAAAAAATCAGAAAACAATTAGAATCTCTCAAAACATGCCTACGAACAACAGCAATGTCGACGTAACGGTCAGAATTACGAAGCTGCAAAGAACGCAAAGAAAAAAAAGCAAGACGTCTAAACGAAGATGTTTTAACAGCCACACAGGCAATGACGCATCATACATCAGCCAGCAGCTCATCGTCGCTGAAAGAGCTTGGAATAACCTGCGTTTAACGAAAGTTAATTATAGGTGAGATGCACTTGTTGGTTGGTAGGTCCGCTCCACTGATCACTTAGGCAATGGGAGAAGACTCTTGTCAAGTGTGACTGATGTGTATGAATGTATTCATATATATGTATGCATATATATACATATATATATACATGTATATATATATATATATATATATATATATATATATATATATATATATATATATATATATAGCTTTCTTTTTAACTTTTTTTGTTTTCTTTTTAATCTATCTCTTCCTTTAACGGGTATGTTGTTGTTCTCCTTGGCGTGAGGTAAAAGAAGAAGAAGAAGAAGAAAAAAAGAGTACTTTTGGAGACGAGGAACTGTCATTTCTCTCTCTCTCTCTCTCTCTCTCTCTCTCTCTCTCTCT
>NC_089765.1:12393533-12398533 GCF_040412425.1 Macrobrachium rosenbergii | reverse complement strand
GGAGTCTCAGTGAGTCGAAGGGAGTTGTACTGAGTCTTAGCGAGTTTCAATGAGTCTTAGGGAGTCTCAATGCGTCTTCGGGAATCTCAGTGAGCCTTTGAGAGTCTCAATGAATCTAAAGAAGTCTTGCTGAGTCTTAGAGAATTGTGATAGAAAGAGAAAAATGACGAAAATATAAGAAAAAAATTTATATATATATATATATATATATATGTATATATATATATATATATATATATATATATATATATATATATATATATAGAGAGAGAGAGAGAGAGAGAGAGAGAGAGAGAGAGAGAGAGAGAGAGAGAGAGAGAGAGAGAGAGGGACCTTGCTGTTAATGTTGCACATATCACAGCTTGACACTCTCTCTCTCTCTCTCTCTCTCTCTCTCTCTCTCTCTCTCTCTCAGAGAGAGCACTCGACAATTGCAACTGAAAACCTAAGGTTTATGTTATGATAGATATATAGACGGATAGATAGACAGACAAATATTTTGAGAGAGAGAGAGAGAGCGTCAGTAGAGGGAACTTCTAATGTCTCGAGTCTGAAGGAAAACGACTTTTGCAGGGCGGTTGACCCCAGCTTTGACATTTAAAAGGTCTGACCTTTGTTCACCTGCCTTCTCCTGGCCCCTTCCCTTATCCCTCCCCTCCCCTCCCAAATACCCCTTCCTTCCCTCTCCCTCCCTTCTCTACTCCCTAGATACCTGAGTGCTTATCTATTGGAAGAAATAGATAGCTTATATAATTTGTATACAACTTTTTTCAGGGCAACTCGAGGGTGAATTTGAAAGATGGTTAATAATAATAATAATAATAATAATAATAATAATAATAATAATAATAATAATAATAATAATAATAATAATATGATGCACACATTATAACCAGGTAATAATAATAATAATAATAATAATAATAATAATAATAATAATAATAATAATAATAATAATAATAAACAGAAACCTCAGAATGAACGAGAATTATTCTTTACAGTTTCAGCATCTTATGAGTTACTGAAATATGCCAATAAATAAATAAACAGATAAAATAAATAAAGGAATAAATGAATAAATAAATAAATAAATATCCATAAAAATAAAAGTTAAAATTCAAATATAATTCAAAGCTGAACTCAGTAAACATCCCTTAAGCCCTAGTCCCTGGTACCTGGTCCCACTCCATCCCAGGGGCACATAATTCTAATATATTCGGTAGTGACATTTATAGGGTGTGGTCAGCCACTGGGGCCTTTATGATCCTTTCGTCTCTAACAAAGATAAAGCTATAGTTTTCTATCTAGAGAGTATATTAATAGGTTTTTTATAGGGAGATTCGTTGGTACATATGTATATGTATATGAATATGTATATGTATATGTATATGTATATGTACATATACATACATATATAAATATATATATATATATATATACATACATATATATATTCATATATATATATATATATATATATATATATATATATATATATATATATATATATATATATATATATATATAGGTTACAAAATTCACTGATAGATATTTTTAATTTTAATTTAATCTCCTCTTAACAATTCTGATGCACGCTCCCGGTTTCTTGATCCAAGAGAGAGAGAGAGAGAGAGAGAGAGAGAGAGAGAGAGAGAGAGAGAGAGAAGAGGGTACAATTTTAATGAATGCATCTATCATTAAAAAACAGCTTTTTTGATTCCAGGTAAGAAAAAAAATAAAAATAAAAAAACAAGTCTCAGAAAACCATGTTTTGTGTGTGTGTTTGTGTTTGTGTTTTTGTGTGTGTGTGTGAGTGAGTGTGTGTGCGCGTTTGTGTGTGTGTGAGTGTGTGTGCGCGTTTGTGTGTGTGTGAGTGTGTGTGAGTGTGTGTGTGCGTTTGTGTGTGTGTTTTTGGGCTCACTATGCGTATGTACACCTGACTATGGTGTAACCTTAGAAGGCCAAATCTCTATTTTGTCAGTTGAGAGAGAGAGAGAGAGAGAGAGAGAGAGAGAGAGAGAGAGAGAGAGAGAGAGATTCCACCAGATATCTAATAAAAGTAAATTGCTCTCAAACGGGGAAGTTAATCAATCTCCTCTCCTGGAATCTAGCAAAAGTCTTTAGTCATGATTCCAGCTTATCCTGGAATCTCGCTAGTCATTAGTCATGATTCCAGTCTATTCTGGAATCTCGCCAAAGGCATCAGTTATGATTCCAGTCTATCTTGGACTCTCACGAAAGTCATTAATCATGATTCCAGACTATCCTGGAATCTAGCTAAAGTCAGTCATGATTCCAGTCTATCCTGGAATCTTGCTAAATTCATTTGTCATGATTCCAGCCTGTCCTGGAATCTCACGAAAGCCATTAATCATGATTCCAGTTTATTCTGGAATCTCGCAAAAGTCTTTAGTCATGCTTCCAGCTTATCCTGGAATCTCGCAAAAGCCATGAACCATGACTGCAGATTATTCTGGAATCTCACCAAAGTTATTATTCATGATTCCAGCCCATCCTGGAATCTCGCAAAAGTCTTCAGTCATGATTTTCCAGCCCATCCTGGAATCTTGAAAAAGTTATTAGTTATGATTCCAGACTATCCTGGAAACTCTAGAAAGTCATTAGTCTTTAGGATTAGCACAAGCTCCACGCTTCTCAATTTGAGGGGTATCCTTAACCCTTCCCCTCTCCTCTTCTCTCCCCTCCTCAATCCTAGGACTCCAGCAGGATCAAATCAGGATTCCAGTCTATCCTGGAATCTCGCGAGAGCCATTAGTCTTCGGGTTTCGGGATAAATTCCACACCTCGCTTATTAAAGCCTGTCCTAACTCTCCCCCCTCTCATCTCCCTGTAGCTGAAGGACCATCCCTCAGTCCCCCGCTCTCTCTCTCCCCGCCCCCTCCTCCTCCTCCTCCTCCTCTTCCTCCTCGGTCTCTCACCTGTGCTTGTCTAGAAGCTCAGCAGTTACCTCGATTTAGCGGGCTGACATTTTCAGCAACCTTGCTGATATCACGCCAGGAGTCCGTGCTGTTTTTTTTTTTTTGCTCTTTATTAGGACTTTGTATATGTAAAAACTATCCTTTTTTATTTTAGATATATAGGAATGTATAAATGTGATGTATGCTTTGTATGTTGCGTACAGTAAACCCACACAGGCTTACACAAACGCAGATACAATTGATATAGGTAGATGCACCAAAATACAAGTTTTAATTACAAGATGCAAGTTGAGAGAAAGATTTCACTAGAAAGGTAGCATTGTAGCAGTTCACCTCTAGCTGATCATGAAAATAATCTACTGACAGGTCTGGGCAAAGCATTATCCTTCAAGGTCAAAGGTCTCGACTTGGCAAGAATAAAACCATTCAAAACTAACCATAATTGCTCAACACTCAGCAGCTCTAACCTCTCCAATGGTCGGTGTTTAATCACAAAAAATAATAGCTTTAAACCACCAAAAGTTGTTTCAAAACATTATTGCACAATACAATTTTTTTGGAAGGACAAACCCTTTCATTAAGCCCAAGAATGAAATAATTCAAAACTAATCACAATTGTTCAACACTAAGCAACTCCAGCCTCTCCAATGGTGGATGTTTAATCACAACAAATAATAGCTTTAAACCACCAAAAGTTGTCTCAAAATATTATTGCACAATATTATTTTTCCTGAGATTTTTTTCCTGATACTAAACGTTATCATTTTTGCTCTGACTGGCCTATTAACAGATATTATTATTATTATTATTATTATTATTATTATTATTATTATTATTATTATTATTATTATTATTATTATTTTGTTAGAGAATGGCAATATAGTTGCCAATAATGCGTTTATTATTATTATTATTATTATTATTATTATTATTATTATTATTATTATTATTATTATTATTATTCACCTAAACGCCTTTTCCCTACAAATAGTGCTATAAGAGACAGGGAATATAATAGACAATAATGCATTTATCATTTCACTAACCAACCAATATATTTAACAAAAACTTCATTGATATTCTAATACATCCATATCTCCCTCACCTTCCCTCCAAGAATCCAGAACTTTGAACTCATTTCACAACCCACCCTCTCCCATTCTCCCTACATGTTCAAACCAACTTAATATATTCTAAAGAGTACCATCTTTTGTAATTGATCTTTGAATCTTTATCAGCTCCAGGAAACTCAAAAGTAGCTGGAAAGTGAACTTTAGCCCATAATGGAGCAGAAATCAAATTAGATTCATTCTAAAGTGTCCCATCTTTTGTAAGTGGTCTCTGAATCTTTATCAGCTTCAGGAGACTCAAGAGTAGCTGGAAGGTGAACTTCAGCCCATAATGGAACAGATATCAAAATAGGATCTTCAGGTTCAGTTGCAGTATCTGAGGAAAAAATAGAAAGAAAAAATCTCATTTCTTGAATCACGACTGCATGAGTTTTACAGCCCCCTGAACTAATTTATCTCAACTTTTATCTAACCATATGATAGGTGAAGTTCCTGCACGAAGGGTTCTCGTTTTTTGCTGCATGGGTTCGTCATGGTGCTACAGTGGGGGGTTCTATAGCGAGAGAGGAAGAGGTTAAATTTGATTAAAGCAGATACACACGTACAAACACACACACACATACACACACAAGCGTACACAGACAGAACACACCACAAACAAAAACAAACACATATACAGATATATATATATATGTATGTATATATATATATATATATATATATATATATATATATATATATATATATATATATATATATATATATATATGTACATACATGCATGCATGCATACACACTTTCAAGCACTGTCCTCCCTTCGAAAACAGAGTTTGGGCAAAGAAAAGACCCCACCCCATGCAGATGATTTCAAGTAACTCACACCGAAAACAAAAAAGCAATTTTAAAACCACACTAAGCAAAATCTGAAATCACATAACGACTATACCCTCCGATTTAAACCGAGCACAACTCTCTCCTTTATCATCTAAAA
>NC_089765.1:12358533-12388533 GCF_040412425.1 Macrobrachium rosenbergii | reverse complement strand
TATGAATGTGTCCACATGTTTAACATATTATTTTGCTTGAAAGGACATTTTTGTACTGAAATATATGAATGTGTACACATGTTTAACGTATTTTTTTTGCCTGAAAGGACATTTTTGTACTGAAATATAAATATTGAAGCGTAGGGCGTATATATGGGTGAAAATGAACAATAACATTATTGCCTTGTTCAAATTCCTTCACCCTTTTAATAGCATCAAATTACGTCTGTTCCTATTTGAGAGAGAGAGAGAGAGAGAGAGAGAGAGAGAGAGAGAGAGAGAGAGAGAGAGAGAGAGAGAGAGTTCAGTAACATCGTAAAACATTACTGTCTTGCTCAAATTGATTTTAAACAAAATTAAATTATTTTTTTTTTTTTTTTTTTTTT
The DNA here is from genome assembly GCF_040412425.1 of Macrobrachium rosenbergii. Classification (NCBI taxonomy): domain Eukaryota; kingdom Metazoa; phylum Arthropoda; class Malacostraca; order Decapoda; family Palaemonidae; genus Macrobrachium; species Macrobrachium rosenbergii. The sequence continues at coordinate 12,388,147 of NC_089765.1, read as the reverse complement.
TGAGAGAGAGAGAGAGAGAGAGAGAGAGAGAGAGAGAGAGATGACCATTCATTATTACCCACCAAAAGAATTATGGGTAAACCTGATCTAAATTTACCTGTATAAATATAATGTACGAGAAAGTTATTCCATACGTCTAAAGAATAAAGACTAAAATGAAATGAATTAAGAAATATAAAACAAATAAAATAAAACAATATAAAAATAAGGAACATATAAAATATAATTAAGTAAAAATAATAAAAAAAAACAGTTCAACCTCCCTTTCCCCTCCCCCTCCCCCAATCTCGTCCAAGTTACCCTAAAACATCAAATAATCTTTAAGATTCGAGGAAGTTCAAACGACCTTGATAATATTTGAGTGAGGTCACCAGGGGGAGTTTCTGCTACCCGTTCGGTTAAAGTGACGATGATGCGACCTTGAACTTTGGAGGTCTCTGATTTCTTTAAATCTTGGTTTTCGTTTTTTTGTTTTTTGTTTTTATTTAAATTTGTGGTAGTTGTAGGTATTATTGGTGGTCTTACCGTGGATTACTGTAGCCTTTATGTGCGTTTGTTATATGAAGTCGGGCGTTTCTAATTGAAAATGCAGCTGAAATTAACCATACAAACATACATAAACACAATATATATATATATATATATATATATATATATATATATATATATATATATATATATTATATATATATATTACATATATATATATATATATATATATATACATACATATATATATATATATATATATATATATATATATATATATATATATATATATATATGTATATATATATATATATATATATATATATATATATATATATATATATATATATATATATATATATATATATATAGAGAGAGAGAGAGAGAGAGAGAGAGAGAGAGAGAGAGAGAGAGAGAGAGAGAGAGAGAGTGTGTGTGTATGTAACAATTACGTAATAATCTCCTAATAAAATATCTATATTTATATATTCTATAAATTAACAAACTGAAGACATCTACATCTATATATATTCTATAAACTAATTAATAACACAGACGACATAAGCGACCATCAGACCACCAGGCTTTCTATAAAAAAAATAGCATTGACAGATGACATTTAGGTCCTAATACCCTACAATTTTGAGATTTAATTTGGTGACTGACCCGGGGGGTGGGGGGCGAGGGGGTTTGTCAAATTACCCTTTGACCTAATAATGGTCATTAGTAGCGTCAACCTTAGGAAAATTAATGGGTTTAAGGGGTTTAAGGGACTTATATGACCTGGCATACAATTAAGGCCTAGGACCTGAGTGGTTTAAAAAATGAACTGGCATTGGACGAGAGAGAGAGAGAGAGAGAGAGAGAGAGAGAGAGAGAGAGAGAGAGAGAGAGAGAGATGGAATGTAGAAAGTATGCGAGGTATTGGAAGTGTTTAAAATACGCGCATGCGCAGTTATTGTCTCGTGTTCTCCCAGCCAGTTGTGAGGGCAGTAAGATCACAGCTAATTATATTAAGAAGAAAATCTCAATAGTTACAAAAATCTAATTCAGGGTTAAGGTCAAATAAATTTTTTTTTTTTGGCAAGGGAATGAGAAGTCATGGAACTCATTTTCAATGAAGTTTTAATAATAAATTGCATAATTATAAATTTATGAAGTGCTAAGGTAATATAACATATTACAAGTTGCAAAAAGTAACTTGATTACTTCTCTTAAAGGTCTAAATATTCTTTGACCTAATTCTTTTTATAATTGATATTAACATGTCGTCACAAAGCTTATGGTTAACAGCACTGTCTAGTCTTGCCTTACCCCCATTAACTTACATTTCAGAAATATCTCAGAATGAAAAAATAAAAACAAGTAAAAAAATGCGCCTAAGTTTCGGCACAATAGTTTTCTCTTACAGAAAACTAAAAATAAAACAAATAAAAATAAGTAATATTCTTTAACGAGGTCCTAAAATACATAGAATACTTAGAACGCCTCCCTCTAGCCTATCAGAACTGTCATTGCTAAAGTGTTATGCGGGGAATGTCGATAAAATCTACCATTAATTTGGGCTGGAGATATTTTCGATAATTAATCGAGGTATAAACCTTGGCTGTGAGAGATAAAGCGTAGTAAAGTGTTTAGTAACGTGTTCAGAAAAGTGTTACGGACCATTAAGTTTAGGTACTGGCACAATGGTGACAATAAGTAAGTGGTGGCATAGCGCTGATTTGTAATCGAATATGTCATTGCAATAAAGTAAAATCATTGGTTTATTTGAGAGAGAGAGAGAGAGAGAGAGAGAGAGAGAGAGAGAGAGAGAGAGAGAGAGACGTCTGATTCGTCTAATTGTGAACCAATGAAAATATTGAGAGAGAGAGAGAGAGAGAGAGAGAGAGAGAGAGAGAGAGAGAGAGAGGAGAGAGAGAGAGAGAGAGAGAGAGAGAAAGACGTCTGATTCGTCTAATTGTGAACCAATGAAAATATTGAGAGGAGAGAGAGAGAGAGAGAGAGAGAGAGAGAGAGAGAGAGAGAGAGAGAGAGAGAGAGAGAGAGAGAAGCATTCATTCAGAGCATCCTCAAAGGAAAAATTTAAAATTTTTTTTACACCCCAAGAATAACTGAAAGTTCTTCTTTTGCGCCTGACAGATTTACAATGTCCAACAGTTGCTTAGGAAAGCGGATCTCGGGTTTAATTTACTCTGCTACTGCTGGGCGCGTGAGCAGAATGATAATGAAGGAATTGATTGACGGGTAGATAGATGGACAGATAGATGGACAGATAGATAGAGGGACGTCACGTCCCAAGTGATTGAGGGACGGTGAACTAGGTTTGTGTATATATGTATGTAGTATATGTGTATATCTATATATATGTATATATACTTACATATATATATATATATATATATATATATATATGTATTATATATATTTATACATATATACACACACATATGTAAATATATTATATATATATATATATATATATATATATATATATATATATATATATATACGAGATATATATATATATATATATATATATATATATATATATATATATATATATATATATATACGAGATATATATATATATATATATATATATATATATATATATATATATATATATATATATATATATATACATATATACCTAGAATTATTACCCAAAATAATAACCTTAAAAAGATAATAATAAATATATCATTTCTCTCAGTCACAAACAGAAATAACGTATATAACATGATAATTTAATTCCTTTACACATTAACACTCCAGCCAAAACCGTCAATTCTTCACAATTCTCAGCCAAATAACATAAACTGTCATTTCATGCCTTCAAGCGCACAGCTAGCCTCTGTGACGACGGTAATTGCTTGCTGAAGGCACAAAAACAGAATATTCAGTTGTCCAAGAGACAACATAGCTAAAACTTTCGAGTAATCCACAAAAGTTCCAGCAAATCTTTGGCACTGAAGGAGAGACCTTGGGTAAGATTCTCAGACCAGGTGAATCTGGTTCGTTTTGGCACTGTGACAAAATCTTTTGTCTACGTCGACAGGATAGACCAAGACTCATTTGCGCGTACCAAGAAGTCCTTGTGTGTGAGAGAGAGAGAGAGAGAGAGAGAGAGAGAGAGAGAGAGAGAGAGAGAGAGAGAGAGAGAGAGAGAGAGAGAGAGAGAGAAATTTCACAACATCAGTGAAGGGTGTTGGGTAAGAAAATTAGGCTTAAATAGTGGCTTTATGTTTCATGGTTTTATGTGTACGTATATGTATGTATATGTATGTATATGTATATATATATATATATATATATATATATATATATATATATATATATATATATATATATATATAATATATATATATATATGTATGTATGTATGGGTGTGTATATATAATATATATATATATAATGTTTTTTTATTCCCTATATCAGAAGAATGAAGTTTTTTCAATCTACGCAAATAATAAAATATTTTTCTCTCTCTCAAACAAAAATGATAGTTTTTTTTAAATCATTCTAAGACATATGAACGTATTTTTCCATATCCTAAAAAACACACAGTATAAGAATGTATTTTTTCAGAACCTTCCACAAAAGAACAGAGGGTTTTTTCAGGTTCCTTCCAGTGGGAATGGTGTGTTTTTTTTTTTTAATACAAGTACCTCCCAGTTAAGTCATTTTTCTATCAGGCAACGCAGTCTACTTAATATTCTTTTTCGTATTATTGCGCAGATATGAACTGAATTGAACTGGATATAGAATTTAGGCCAAAGGCCAAGCACTGTGACCTCTGAGGTCATTCAGCGCTGAAACGGAAACTGACAGTAAAAGGGTTTGAAATGCGTAACAGGAGGAAAACCTCAAAGCAGTTGCACTATGAATCAATTGTTAGGAGTGGGTGGAACGTCAGATGGAAGAAAGAGAATATGAAAGGAGGTACAGCAAAAGAAACGCAAGGGCTTGCAGCTAGGGGCCTAAAGAAGGCACGCTGTAAAGGACCTGAAGTAATGTGGGGATTGCGCAGGTATGTTCGAGTGGGTTTTATTGCAAAAATTAGCATATGTATTGCAAACTTTATCGCTCCGCCTGATTTACTGGGCACGGATATACACCATTCTTTTCAGTACACTCGTTTAGGTTTACGCAATGGTGTGTTTGTTGATTTGTGTACCCTGTGTAGTTTTTTTTTTCCATCAGCGGTTAATTAACTTTATGCGTTTAGAGTCTTACTGATCCAGTGACTTACTGGTCCAAAGTCATACCTTGTATCATATCAGCTGGGTCGTGTATTCAGAAATATATTCATAATGTCTTTGCATTCGAATATTCTAATTTTATCTTTTGAGTTATCTGTAAAAGAAAACTATTGTGCCGGCTTTGTCTGTCCGTCCGCACTTTATTCTGTCCACACCTTTTCTGTCCGCCCTCATATCTTAAAAACTACTGAGGCTAGAGGGCTGCAAATTGTCATGTTGAGCATTCACCCTCCAGTCATCAAACATACCAAATTGCAGCCCTCTAGCCTCAGTAGTTTTTATTTTATTCAAGGTCAAATTTAGCCATGATCGTGCTTCTGGCAACGATATAGGATGCAACAACACCGGCCCGTGGTTAAAGTTTCATGGGCCGCGGCGCATATAGCATTATACCGAGACCACCGAAAGATAGATCTGTTTTCGGTGGCCTTGATTACACGCTGTAGCGGCTGTACAGAAAACTCGATTGTACCGAAGAAACTTCGGCGCATTTTTTACTTTTGAAGTTCTATCAAGTTCAGTCCACAACCATATTCAAGGCGAGACACCACGTCCCGTACTTTCAAAAGCACTCTGTGGAAACCCTAGACTTGACCACAAACGAATCACTCTTCATCAACACGAGACGAGAATCCTTTTAAGCAACTCTGGAAGGGTTTAACAGAGGGTAAAAATTACCTTTTCAAAAACTCGATGAACGAGCTGTCAAGAGTCCCCGCCCATCGCCTATGAGAAAGGGTGACGGGAATTGGCTTCTTGTGGCCTCTCTGTTCAACAGAACATATACCCAACATGCCCAACGTGCCCGAAAGTATTACTAGAACGCTGGGAATAATTGTGAGTTATGGGGAGTAAGTACCGAGGGGTGCTCATTCGTCTGAATCCAAGGCACATTCACTACCATACCCCACACCCAGTCTCTCTCTCTCTCTCTCTCTCTCTCTCTCTCTCTCTCTCTCTCTCTCTCTCTCTCTCTCTATTAAATATGATGAAGACCAACACCTTGCCTCTCTTTTTCTCTTTCTCTCTCTAATAAATATTTTAGAGAACGAACACTCTCCCTCTCTGTCTCTCTGTAAAATATATGATAAAGACAAACACGTAAGGTGGTAAATCTATATATATATATATATATATATATATATATATATATATATATATATATATGAAATTTTTATCACATGATTATATATATATATATATATATATATATATATATATATATATATATATATATATATATATATATATATATATATATATATGTATATATATATATATATATATATATATATATATATATATATATATATATATATATATATATATATATATATATATATATAATGTTTTGGGATAGGATGAGACAAGTGTGAAAGGAGAGTGTTTGCAAGAATAAGATGGAGTTTCATGAAACCATTTTTGCTGAAGTTATAATCCTTTGTAATAGCTTCTTCTTAAGAATGTAGAGTCAAAGGACTGTTGCTTGAAATCATAAGTATAAACGAATATATTCACGAAGAGTATAAGCAAGTAAAGCTTTCCACAAAGACTGTACACAATTTCAAAACAATGATTGAGAAAGTATTGCTAAAACTCTTTACATTAGATTTAAGATAGATAATTAGAAAAAATTTGTATAACCTACAAAGTCTATACAAAATATCAGGATGAATAATTAAGAAAACAAACAATTATCTAACCCACAAAGATTATACAAAAATGAGAAAATATTTCTAAAATTCTTTGAAGAAGGTTTAAGATAAATGTTTAAGAAAAAAATTTGTATAACCTACAAAGGCTATACAAAATATCAGAATGAATAATTAAGAAAACAGACATTTTTTAACCCACAAAGATTATACAAAAATGAGAAAATATTCCTAAAAGTCTTTACAGAAGATTTAAAATAAAAATAATTAAGAAAAACATCTGTATAAACCACAAAGTCTATACAAAATATCAGAATGAATAATTAAGAGAACAAGCATTTATTTAACCCACAGAGATTATACAAAAATGAGAAAATATTCCTAAAAGTCTTTGCAGAAGATTTAAAATAAAAATAATTAGGAAACAATTTGTATAACCTAAAAGGCTACACAAAACATCAGAATGAATAATTAAGAAAACAAGCAATTATCTAACCCACAAAAATTATACAAAAACTCAAACTAAATCACTAAGAAAACAAACATTATACAACCCGGATCTAACACGCACTCCCAAGGTCCCCTTTGAACAGAACATGCCTCGCCAACAAGACAGATTCCTTCCTTCCATTAGAATGCAAAGTATATCCCTAATTAAACAAACATAAATCCGTCACTGGCAGGAATAAAATTCTGGGCTGACATTGACCCACAAGACTCTCTCTGCCTCGGCTTCGGGGAAGATAAGGATCTCGGAGCGATTTCCGAAGGCCAATCAGCTGTCAGGACGACTGACTGCGGGTCCTTTGGGATTGGCCGATATTTTACGGTCAGTAACTGTTTTATAGAGCGAGTGGGGTAAATCTGAATTTCTGCTGTTGAAAGAGGAATAATAATAATAATAATAATAATAATAATAATAATAATAATAATAATAATAATAATAATAATAATGCTTATTATTATCATTATTATTATTATTATTATTATTATTATTATTATTATTATTATTGTTATTATTGTTATTATTATTATTATTATAAATATCACTTCCAATTGTCCACCGAATAATAATAATAATAATAATAATAATATTATTATTATTATTATTATTATTATTATTATTATTATTATTATTATTATTATTATTATTATTATTATTATTATTATTATTAAACATCAGCCACAGGTGAGGTATACAATTTCAGCCATACTTTAACAGACCTTCCACATTCTTAAAAAAAATCCCAGTTAACAAACGTATTACAGGCATAACACGACGTCAAATCAATAAGCCACAAACACACATACACAAACACTCACAAACACATGCACAAACAAATACTTTGAAAAAACAGACAGCACTGACGGCTGAGCACCATTAAACAAACAGCCATAAGTCACAAGCACACAAACACAGAACAGAAACACCCCAAAAAATCACATACAGCAGTGACGTCTCACCACCATTACAAAAACAGTATAACTCACAGACGCACAAACACAAAACACAAACACCCCAAAAATCACATACAGCACTGACGTCTGACCACCATTACACAAAAAGCCATAACTCACAAACGCACAAACACAAAACGCAAACACCACAAAAAATCACATACAGCACTGACGTCTGACCACCATTACACAAACAGCCATAACTCACAAACGCACAAACACAAAACACAAACACCCCAAAAAATCACATAAAGCACGGATGGCTGCCCACCATTAAACAAACACCAATTAAGGGGTAATTTAGCCCCTGACCGTAATATTTCTCGAGGCAGGATCGCGAGAAAAAGGCCATTTATCTAAATGATCTATGAGCGGAGTCCTGCCGTTGACGAGTCGAAACTAAACCGTAGGATATTCAGGGTTCCTTCTGGGATCCTATGAGAGTCCTACGGTTGGTGAATTTTCGTCAGAAGGAAGTGGTCCTGCGTATTTAGGCTACAGGAGAGAAAGTTCAAAGAGATTACAGGTTATTACAGGAAGCACTCACCCGAAACCAAAGGTTTGTTAAGCCTGTAATTGATGACTGAGAGAGAGAGAGAGAGAGAGAGAGAGAGAGAGAGAGAGAGAGAGAGAGAGAGAGAGAGAGAGAGAGAGAGAGAGAATATTCTTCCTTTGAATTTAACTTGTTTTTCTTTATAGTTACATATACTGCAACACACACACACACACACACACACACACACACACAGAGAGAGAGAGAGAGAGAGAGAGAGAGAGAGAGAGAGAGAGAGAGAGAGAGGAGAGAGGGGAAATATTCTTCATTTACATTTAACATGTATTTCCTTATAGTTACCTATACAGACACACACACACACACACACACACGCACACACACACACACACACACACAGAGAGAGAGAGAGAGAGAGAGAGAGAGAGAGAGAGAGAGAGAGAGAGAGAGAGAGAGAATACCATTCTTACCTTTAATACGTTTTCACTTGCTGCATTGAAGTTACACACATACACAAAGAAACGAGAGAGAGAGAGAGAGAGAGAGAGAGAGAGAGAGAGAGAGAGAGAGAGAGAGAGAGAGAGAGAGAAATTACACCCTCAATCACCCAACCTTGAAAAGAACACACGCCTATATAACCTAACGCACACACAACTCAGAAACTTCAAGAAAAAAAAAATTACTACAATGTCCTTGAAATCCTCCCTACAAGGACCCACCCATATCATCCTTAATATATGCCCAAAATCAAATCCTACATTACTATTGCGAAGGAATGAAGGAGAGAACAGAAGGAGTGCCCTTTCTCCTACGAGAAGGATGTTTTTTTGAGGATACGCCCTTCGTTGCGTTTGAGTCCTACTGGGGAAGTCCTGTGAAACATTGTGGGCATGAATTCCTTAGGGACGCCTCTGCTATTGAAATGAGCTAAGTTACTGCTTTGGTTTGTGTGGATGTTGTGTAGTGCATGTACGTATGTGTACTGCCTTTGTAGACTATGGAGTATATAATTTACATATAAATTTATGCATATGTATATATATACTGTGTGAATATACTTATATACGTAAATGTATGCATGCATGTATATTATATATACACATATATATACACATAAATGCATACACCAATCACTTCATTTATCTATTCCAAAAAATACAACCAAATACTAAATACAAAACAACAACAAAATTTGAGCAAAACACAACACATGATGCAACATACCATCAATAAGGAACGTATCACTAAAATCATACCATAATCAGCATATAGCCTATTCTATTATTTTTTTATTTTTCATTCTTTTTTATTCCGAGTGTTCTGAAGCAACAACATAAAAATGCACATAAATGCACATGCACATTTAAATGTACATTTATTTGCTACGAAAGCAAGTTTACAGACAAGTGTACATATGCTGTACGTATGTACTTTACATGACCTGGCCAGGAGACTACCTAGTTTTGTATACACATACAGTCAGGGACATGAATTTTTAAAAGGATGTTGGGTATAATAATAATAATAATAATAATAATAATAATAATAATAATAATAATAATAATAATAATAATAATAATAATAATAATAATATTATTATTATTATTATTATTATTATTATTATTATTATTATAACCTTGTGGTTATTCTTCCACATATCTAGTTATTTTGTCTGTCTATATAACAGCAAAAATGTACAATAATGGAAACCACAGTATTTTATTATTATTATTATTATTATTATTATTATTATTATTATTATTATTATTATTATTATTATTATTATTATTGCTCTAACTGGCTATTCTTCCTAATATTTAGAAGTTTTGTCTGATAATAAAAAACAAAAAATTTCAAATGGTAGCAAGCGCAAACCCTAAGGAACACCTAGTAACGAAGGTCACAGGTCAACAACTACTCTTTCCCAAGACTTAACACCAAACATATCCGCCCAAAATGTTTGTAAATAAGGGACAATGTTTGTAAATAAACATTCATGCGACCACCCTTTGCAAAATACATTCTGACGAGGCAGAAGTATGTTTATTGAAATAGATACGCGGATATTTCTTGTCGCGTTTAATCTGAGAAAGGCGATGACTTATGGTAGGAATTTTAGAATGACGGCGGTGATAAATTTTGCCGAGATATCCATGCTTATTACCGTTTTTATTCGTCTGCTTATCGTATCATCGTAGTATTTCACTTATTTTGTTATTTATCAGTGTTACGAAGAGTTCGCTGACGGACAAAAATAAAAAAAAAATATTTAAAATAAAATTAGCGAGGCGTTAAAACTGGATCCCTAACTCTTGTGATGAAAGACCTGTCTACTACAGAGAGATGGTTCTATGAATCACTTTGTTGACCAACAAATAATCATTTCTATATTAGGTTAGTGGAAGCCAGGGATTAATAATAATAATAACTGCTGTTCTAAATCATAAATCATTCTCAAAATAGACAAAGTGAGACATAAACGAAATGGGGAAAATTATGAAAATGACAGCAAGCTAATCTACTAGACCATTCATATCTGAAAAAATGAGCACCACAGTATGGCAATAAATTAATCGTTTACAAGAGGAGAACTTGGACGTTAGCTCTCTCTCTCTCTCTCTCTCTCTCTCTCTCTCTCTCTCTCTCTCTCTCTCTCTCTCTCTCTCATTATATTTCAGTAGATTAAGTATATATTTGGTAGTGATTATTGCCTTATCTTTTCTCTCTTATATACTGTATATATGTATATATATATATATATATATATATATATATATATATATATATGTATGTATATATATATATATATATATATATATATATAATATATATATATATATATATATATATATATAAATATATATAAATATATATATACATATATATATATATATATAAATATATATATATATAAATATATATAAATATATATATATATATATATATATATATATATATATATATATATATATATATATATATATAAATATATATATATATATATATATATATATATATATATATATATATATATATACATATTCCAAAACGTCCCAAAAAGCTCCTAATCATTCGGTAAATACAGACCAACCGGTGCCCTTTTGTTTTCGAGTAAAAGAGAAAACAAAACACACAAAAATAAAACAACACTCAGATCACTGAGCAAACGTCTAAAACAATTATTATTGTTTTTCCTTCACATTTAACCTTCACTCCAACCCGAGAGGTGTTTGATGCGAAGTGGGATTCAATGTGTTCTCGGCAAACATCAGGGTGACGAATAAAAATCCTGAGAGAGAGAGAGAGAGAGAGAGAGAGAGAGAGAGAGAGAGAGAGAGAGAGAGAGAGAGAGAGAGAGACTCTACCATTAATACCAAACAGAGAGAGATAAACCATGATTAATAAAAAACCACCATTAACATTAAAACAGAGAGAGAGAGATCGAGAGAGATAGAGAGAGAGAGAGAGAGAGAGTGTCACATTAATACCAAACAGAGAGAGAGAGAGAGAGAGAGAGAGAGAGAGAGAGAGAGAGAGAGAGAGAGAGAGAGAGAGAGAGACCCACTTTAATACCAAACAGAGAGAGAGAGAGAGAGAGACCCACTTTAATACCAAACAGAGAGAGAGAGAGACCCACTTTAATACCAAACACACACACAGAGAGAGAGAGAGAGAGAGAGAGAGAGAGAGAGAGAGAGAGAGAGAGAGAGAGAGACCCACATTAATAACAAACAGAGAGAGAGAGAGAGAGAGAGAGAGAGAGAGAGAGAGAGAGAGAGAGAGAGAGAGAGAGAGTGAGAGATGCAAAAATCAACACTACAAAAAAATTACCTTTCAAAACGATAAACAAAAAAGCTTTATTGCATCAACATAAATCACTACACCAAATCCCATCCAAGAGATTATGGCCCCCCTATAAACACGGTTGGTGGAAGTTGATAAACCCCACTTAGTTATTTATTTTTCATTTATTTATAGGCTTTTTTTTCCTAACACTGTTCCAGTGAAATACCAAAGCCAGTTCCAGGGACTGTTTAACTTCCAGCCTGCTGGAAAAGTTAGTTCCAGGGAGTGTTTATATTCTAGCCTCTGGAAGAGACTTTTCTTATGCTGTTTACTGTTTACTGGTTAATTGGTCGAGTTACATAGATAAAAGAACGAAGGAAATAAATACGAATTTTTAAAAATTAGAATGAATAATTCGCAGAATGAAAAAAAAAGAAAAATGTTTTAAAAATTAGAATTAATCATTCTCAGAATGAATAAAAAAGACAAAATAAAAAGAAATTAGAATGAATAATTATCAGAATGGATGAAAAAAGTTTATGGAGAAAAGTGTTAATGAAATTATTTACCTATTCATTATATTTGTGAAATGATGAGAAAAACAGTGATGATAAAGAAGATTTTCGATATATGAAATAAAATATCTTCGATCTCTGCAAGCCGTGATGAAGATGACGTATAATGAATGAAATTAGATTATTATAACAAATTTAATTCCCTATTTCATTTACCTGGATATGAAAGTTTCATAAACTGTCTGTCCAGAAAAGAAATAAAAAAATAAAATAAAATAAAGAGAGATAACTATCAGGTTAATCTTAGGAGAACAACAACCTTGACTCGAGTTATAATTTACGTCAATCGTCCTGAATCATGGGTTTGTAATAAGGGGGTTAACAATACAAGCAATTTAAATGCAATATTTTCTTTCGGTGTGACACTGGATACTTGCTTATTGTACTTTCGAGAAGACATGACCTTTATTCTATGTTCAGTTTCTAGGGAATAACTACATACATACATACACACACATACACACAAATTATATATATATATATATATATATATATATATATATATATATATATATATATATATATATATTTATATATATACTATATATATATATATATATATATATATATATATATATATATATATATATATATATATATATATATATATACTCGTATATATATATCGGCAGAGTATTTCAATCTACGCTGTGAAAGGTGCACCAAACTGTTACTGGATGGTGTAGGTTTCACTTACAGTGGAGAAGTATCCTCTAAATCCACCAGTTTTGAAGAGTTAAGGAAATCACTTCTATGGAAACGTAAATTGTAAATTGTAGATTGTAAATCCGTCTTGACAAAGTGTAGTAATTAAGGGTAAGGATCTTACATGGAAGTGTAAATTGTAAACTTGTAAATAACAGTGAACATTGTGTAGCTCATTCACAGACGAAAGCTGAAAGGCAATTTACTACACAATACACAGTACAGAAGAATGTGCAAATCTAAGTATACACATTTTACACCTTATACACAAGACAGCCATCTATCTCGTCTCAGCTTAGTGTGTGTAAACAAAAATAGAGAGAGAGAGAGAGAGAGAGAGAGAGAGAGAGAGAGAGAGAGAGAGAGAGAGAGAGAGAGAGAGAGAAATTAATGCAAAAAATACAGTAATATTTTACAAATGGAACTCGACAGAATGCATCTAACACACATACCCAGTCGAGACCTTGACGGGGGCCAACCTATCAAGAACTTACTGGGGCATTGGTCATCGGGGTGGAACGAATGAATACGTGCCCATGGCGACGTGTACAAGCATGGGATATTCCAGAGAGAGAGAGAGAGAGAGAGAGAGAGAGAGAGAGAGAGAGAGAGAGAGAGAGAGAGAGAGAGAGAGAATGTGGAACCTAAAAGTAATAGGGCCAGAAGCCACAATAATACGAAGGTTGTTCATGAGAGAGAGAGAGAGAGAGAGAGAGAGAGAGAGAGAGAGAGAGAGAGAGAGAGAGAGAGAGAGAGAGAGTGCTGAATGTGGAACCTAAAAGGAATAGGGCCAGAAGCCATAATAATACAAAGGCTGTTTATGTGTGTTTGTGTGTGTGTGTGTGAGAGAGAGAGAGAGAGAGAGAGAGAGAGAGAGAGAGAGAGAGAGAGAAGCCTACAAGCAGCGAGGCCAAAGGCCAAAATAATACAAGGACGAAGCAAAGCCAGGCCATGAAATTATGCTTGGAGAATGCATGTGGAATAACTCATGCTAAAAAGTATCTTATTTACGCCAAAACACCGTTCTCTACGCTCTTCAAATAACGACTGGTGCTCTAAAGAAACACGATACACTGATGAGAACACAATTACCATCCTTCTGAAACTCTTAAAGCAGTCTAAAGTAAAGAAGAAAGCCCTCTTTGAACCAACAAGAATTCAGCCGAGCAGCAATGCCATTGGGACCACGACAAAACGAGCGTTTCCAAAGCCCGCGGGAATATAAGCCTCCCTGCATAGAAAATTCTCATTCATCAGCCCGCAACTACAAGCCGCGGTGATGTTTTGACCAGAAAATGGTACGAGTGGACGGCGTGGTTTATATGAAAAAAAGTAGAGAAAAAACAAAAAACAAAAAAGGCATTTACTCGTGCCCTTGGAACTAGCGACCATCAAAATATCTGGCGGGCTATGGAGACCTTTGCTCTCTTGTGATCGGCCCGCAGAAGTCTGAGCTCTCTTGTAGCTTATGTTGTTGGGATACTTCCGAAGGTAAGTCCATTATGTACGCTTCGAGCGAGGGTTCAAGGTTTCTATTGCGTGTATGCACAAATTATGTGATTGTATGAAGTCTTGAACTAAATGCATGAGTGGAGTTTTATGATAAGTACGTATACAGATAGAGATACATACACAAAAAAACACACATACATATATATAATATAATATATATAATATATTATGTATATATATATATATATATATATATATATATATATATATATATATATATATATATATATATATATATATATATATATACATATATACACACACACACAAACAAACGAAGTTCAACATATACTGATCTGGATCACATTTAAAATTTGAAAGCTTACAGAACACTAGGAAAAAAAATATATTGTAAAACTACCGGGAGCCTGAATTTACATAACGAGAGAATTAAAAAAACACATACAAATAAATAAATAAGTAAATAAACCAAGTGCATTTACGTAATTAAAGAAAAAATAAAAATAAACATAAACAAGAGAAATAAATAAACAAGATTAAGCAATTCAAATCGAAAAAAATATAGAACAAACAAATAATTCAGATTCCACTAGTAAAATCCCAGGGACTATTTTCGCAGTCTGCGAGGCCTCCACGCGACAAATTGCCAGGACTCAAGAAGCGGCGATGACGTCCTTCTAAGGACGCGGTAGGATCCTTATAAGGAGAGGGTATATCCTACGGCCGTCGTATTACCGAGATAAGGGAATATCTTGGAAGGATTTTCTGTTCTTTGTAAACCTTCTAACCTTCTATCAGTGGCGCAGCGGTCATCAAAAATGCTAAATAGCCTTGACGAAGTAATTTGGCTAAATTTCTTTTGTTTACAAGAGAACATAATTGATTTTTGATTGATATGACAGATTGAATTATGCTATTTAAATTGTTAAGCCAAGCGCTCGGGTACATTAGTCCATTCAGTGTTTATGACAGTAAAAAGAGGGCGTTGGAGTGGTTGGACAGCAAGGTAAATGATCGAGAAAATTGAGGAAATACAAGGATCTAAAGGATATATATATATATATATATATATATATATATATATATATATATATATATATATATATATATATATATATATATATATATATATATATATATATATATATATATAAATTGCACTTGCACTTGCACAATAATTGTACACAAAGAAAATCATAAGCATCAATATGCTTAAGACAAGACGTACTCAGTAAATATTCAAATTATCATACGATCTACACAAAAGCCTTATTACCATTATAAGACACTTAATATATATATCTTTTCAATAATCACCCAAAAATGCATAATTTCAGAATGAATGACCATCATAAGCGCATTAAAAGCAAAGCCCCCCCCCTTTTTTTTTTTTATCAAATTCGGGTAAATCCAAAAACGTACAAATTCTCCCTACACTAGAACCTACTGTATATTCAATCACCCAGGGTAAGAAGTGTCATCCGTGACGTCACCACAGCGTAAGGAAAGGAACATGAATGACACACTCCCCATTCACCATCTCAGGTGGAAGCGTGTATGTCTGCTGGCACCTCCAGTGATTTCAACGCGCCACAGATAATGAACAACCTGTCTGTCTCCGTGTGGTGTTCCGGTCCACCTTGAATCGCAAGAAAAAATGAGCTATAAAGTATCTAATTACTTGCTTAATGAGGTGTTTAGAGGCTCTCCTTCTCTCACCTTTCGTGTGTGAGAGAGAGAGAGAGAGAGAGAGAGAGAGAGAGAGAGAGAGAGAGAGAGAGAGAGAGAGTACACCATCAAAAGACATTTATCAGAGGATGGACATTTTCGATTTCCTGTGTACGAAAGATTACCTGTCAATCACTGTATATTTAGCGGCAGTAAAACTGTCAACATCAGGTATCCACCGTCCCTTTCTCTCTCTCTCTCTCTCTCTCTCTCTCTCTCTCTCTCTGAATATGAAGAGAATAAAACATATTAGAGTACCTGTGCTAAGTGTACGACCATTCATATTTGCAGAGAGCGGAATTGGGAATAAAAATACAGGAAGTGTATATATAAATAGGGAAATAAATAGATAGATAGACTGATAGACAAATAGAAAGATAGATAGATAGATAAAACGAGAGAGACAGACAGGCATACAAACAACACCAAAAACATTTTTTCCTCTCTACCTAAAACCCTTATAAATATTAAAATTGCACAACAGGCTTCTAGAAGCAGACAGCTTTCATACGTCTCAGAGTACAGACGTTTGTCATAAAAAGACAAATCCAGTATTGAAGCCGTGTCACTCTTTAGTGGACGTGTCTGTGTCATGGTACGTGGTCACACGGGCCACCAGATGGCGTACACGGCCCAATTCAATTGCCTAATAAGATCCACTACAGCAGTTTCTTGAATATTTCTCATCACTTCCTTAAGAGGGCAGCCGAGTTATTTAAACATTCGCGATGATGTCTCTCTCTCTCTCTCTCTCTCTCTCTCTCTCTCTCTCTCTCTCTCGTGTACACTCATGTGCTAAACGACTGCCTCCATCATTCTGGAAGATGAATAATTCAAACGCATGTGACTAGAATATAATAATAATAATAATAATAATAATAATAATAATAATAATAATAATAATAATAATAATAATAATAATAATAATGAAAAGGTTGGCTGGCCATTGTCAGCACCTAATTTCGTCCCTTGAACGACCTCAATGATACGAAAGGTTAAGCACACAAACTAAGCAGGAGAAGTAAGCGGCAGATTTAAGGAGCAGAATTAAGCAGAGTTAAGCAGGAGAATTAAGCAGAACTAAACAGAACTAAGCAGGCGAACTTAGCAGGTGAACTAAGGAAGCAGATTTAAGCAGCAGAATTAAGTGGAGTTAAGCAGGACTAAGCAGAATTAAGCAGGAGAAGTAAGCAGGTGAACTAAGCAGCAGATTTAAGCAGTAGAGTTAAGCATGAGCATTAAGCAGAATTAAGCAAAACTAAGCAGGAGAATTAAGCAGAGCTAAGCAGAGGAATCAAGCAGGAGAAATAAGCAGAATTAAGCAGAACTAAGCAGAAGAATTAAGCAGGAGAATTAAGCAGGAAAATTAAGCACGAGACCTACGCAGGAGAACTTAGCAGAATTAAGCAGAATTATGCAGAACTAAGCAGGAGACTTAAGCAAGAGAAATAAGCACGAGAACTAAACAAGAGAAATAAGCAGAGGAACTAAGCGAGACAAGTAAGCAGGAAAAACTAAGCAGGAGACCGTATCTTGTGGAGAGAGATTAGCCACCCTTGGAGCATGGCGTCCACCGATCTGGATCATTAATCCAGGCGTCACTGCTGTTCTGCGTCAGGAGAACTTAGCCTGGGCCCTTCTCCTCGTCAGCCTTGAGGTGTTACTCGGACGTGAAGGCTCCGGAAGTCAGGAGACTCGAAATCCTACGTGGAAAGTTGGTACTCCAAGAGACGTAGAGCCATTTCGTGACCTTGCGTCACTGTATTTAGATTTACTCAAATTTCAGTGCACTTTAGAACCTGCAGACTCTAATAATAATAATAATAATAATAATAATAATAATAATAATAATAATAATAATAAACGTCCTTTATTTCAGTTCAGGGTCACTCGTAGAGTAGACACTAATAATAATAATAATAATAATAATAATAATAATAATAATAATAACAATAATAATAATAAACGTCCTTTATTTCAGTTCAGGGTCACTCCACGAGCAGACGCTAATAATAATAATAATAATAATAATAATAATAATAATAATAATAATAATAATAATAATAATAATAATAATAATAATAAATTAATTAATTATCAGCTAGAAATCATCGGCAGATACAGAACATAGGTACAATTTGCTAAACAAGAATAATGAACAGCAAATAATAATATAATAATAATAATAATAATAATAATAATAATAATAATAATAATAATAATAATAATAATAATAATAATAACTTCTGACAAGATGCTGCTTTCACAGACCCAACCGACTAGCACCGAATAGCTATTGTGTCAGCACAGCAAACCGAGAACGAGTAATGAGTATAATTTGTGAAATACCAAGGATAAAATCTTACTGATTCACGTCGAGATATTATCAATATGATGCTGGCACTTCCGGTCGAATGCCCTCAAATTTCAGGACAGCAAGGCAGGTGCTAACTGACCAAGGTTTCGAAACTCATAAAACTTAGAAAGTACCCAGGATTTTTTAATTATGCTGAAAGAATCCTGAAAGACCCGATTCATTATTATTATTATTGTTGGAGAAGCAAATCCACAGTTATGTATATGTACATATATTCAAAGATAAATCATATATATGTGTACATATACATAACTGTGGATTTGCTTCTCAATTTTAAGAATCATGATACTATTATTATTATTATTATTATTATTATTATTATTATTATTATTATTATTATTATTATTATTATTATTATTATTATTATTATTATTATTATTATTATTCAGTAGATGAAACCTATTCATATGGAACTAGCCCACCACAGGAGCCAATGACTTGAAATTCAAGCTTCCAAAGAATATGGTGTTCATTAGGAAGAAGTAAGAGGAAGTAAAGAAAAATACAGGAAGATAAAGGAACATCAAATGAAGCGTTTTAAAAACAGTTTTATCTTATCTTGGTTTTGTTTTTGGTGATTGGAAATGTTTAATCTCTATGGAATGAAGAAGGGAGGTGGTAAATTGAGTTTAGGGAGAATTTAGGAAAAATTGTGATTTAAAATGGTATCTATAATACTTTATCATACTTATGTACCCAAGTGTGTTTTATGTATGTATGTATGTATGTATGTATGTATGTATGTATGTATGTATGTATGTATGTATGTATGTATGTATGTATGTATGTATGTATGTATGTATGTATGTATATATATATATATATATATATATATATATATATATATATATATATATATATATATACATACATATATATATATATATAAATATATATTTATATACATATAATCGTTATATATATGTATATATATAAATATATTATATATATACATATATATATATATATATATATATATATATATATATATATATATATATATATATATATATATATATATATATTTATATATATATCGTTTAACCAGTTATTAAAATTACTGATGAAAGTGAACAGGGAAACGAATGGAAACAGCGAAAAATCTAGAAGAAATAAACACTAGAAAAACATTCTAGAGCAAAGAAATACTCTAAAGAAAAGGCTCTCTAGAACAAAAAACAATCTAGAGCAAAAAAAAGTAAGAAGCACTCTAAATAAAAAAAAATAGAGGAAAAGAGAGGAGAAAAATTCTCAAAAACAAAAAACTAGAACAGAAAAAAACAGAAAAGTAAAAAGTACTCTAAATAGTTTTAAAAAAAACAATAGAGGAAAAGAGATAAATTCTCTAAAAAAAAAAAAAACAATCTAGAGCAAAAACAATTCAGAAAAAAACAATCTATGGTCACTAAAAATACTTAAAAAAAAACCAAGCCACTAACACAGGTCCCCGCAGTTCCAACCGCCCTGACCTCCAAAAAAAAAAAAAACCCGAGACCGATTAATAAAAAAAAAAAAACTGACCTTGCCACAAAGTCAGCCGGTATGTCAGCTAGCCAGTCACTCAGTTAGTCAGTCACTGAGCCAAGGAACTGACCCCTAAATCAGTGACCGCTGGCTACTTGCGGTCAGTCGAGCGTTTAGGGGCGTCGACAAGGATCGTTCAAGCGTCATTTCCCTGTCTTTTTTTTTATTAATTTTTTTTTTTGTTTTTGTTTTTATGGTAGGAAAGGATGTTTGGCTTTGCTAGTGATTTGTTTTATTGATATTTTTGTAATGTTACTTCTGTTGTTATTATTCTATGGCTAATTTGTCTAGTATATATATATATATATATATATATATATATATATATATATATATATATATATATATGCATACACACATATACATATAATATATATATATATATATATATATATATATATATATATATATATATATATATATATATATATTCGTGTTACATATTATTTGTGATACTTTCTCTCTCTCTCTCTCTCTCTCTCTCTCTCTCTCTCTCTCTCTCTCTCTCTCTCTCTCTCTCTCTCTCTCCATACACACACACACACAACATACACATATGCCTGTTTGTGTGTGTGTGTGGAGAGAGAGAGAGAGAGAGAGAGAGAGAGAGAGAGAGAGAGAGAGAGAGAGAGAGAGAGAGAAACTGGCATTGAGGAGCTTCAACAAAAATATGTAAAATATGAAAGGAAAAATGTTTGACACTTTACAAAGACAAAATTATCTAAAGTAACAGGAAAAATCTGTATCTATTTAAAGCAAGCAAGTATTAAAAACTAGTAAAAAGTTAAAGCTGTGATATCAAACACATTTGGGAAGAAATATTGAGGATTCGCGCATATACTCCTTCTTTATTACCGAGACTAACTTGTAAGATAAAATCTGAAAGTACTGGATGCTTATTCTGAAGCAATTGACCAGGATTAGCAATTGCACAGAAGAGACATAAAATTATAGAAATGCCTCTAAACTCTGCTTTCGCGGAGTCATAAACATTCTTAGGTCCCAGCTCTGTAAGATACCAACATCAACAGACATATGACAATTTCAAATATTACACAAAGCGTACAGAGTCTGTATGTTTCCAAGTTCAGACAAAAATCATATATTTGAGGTTTGACCATATTCTGCAGAAATTAGACAAAAGTATGAGGTTACCACTGCAAATAGCCTCGGTTTTTTAAGATATTGCATTGTGGACCAAGTGATACTGAATGTAAATATTGTGATAAGGTCTGTGGTGTATAAAATTATCCATCTATCTACCTATCTCTAGAAATTCAGAAACTTGAGAGTTGCCTGTATATGTAGTACAGATCTCAGAGTCTGAACTTATTGCATTCTGGACCAAATGATTCTTAATGTAAACATCGCTATACTCAGGTCTGTAGTTACTAAAATCATCTACTATCTATCGATCTATCTCTAGAAACTCAGAAATACCAGTCTGCACCAAAGCACTGCAGAGTAACAGCTAATGTAACGGTTTTAAGTACACCCAGGGGACAAAACCTCCATCAATTTGAGGTCCGGGCTCTTAAATGCAAAGTTCAAGCTTGTGAACCCAGCCAGCTCAGTCCGATTCCAGTCTTGGGTGCTGGTTGAGTGTTTGGTTCCTAAATGACAAAGGGTGCATATGCCCAGCTTTCGAGAGGGCTATCGGTGGTCCCGTTAATCTCAAATTAGTAGGCACAGGACCCTCAGGCCGGTCAAACTTATAAAAAATTGTAAAAGAAAAAAAAATACTTGGGCGAATCGGATATCTTACAAACGATGGTTATAATCGAGTCCTGGATCATTTTCTCAAAAGGTAAGAAAAAATAAAGTTTTTGGTTATATTTAAGCTTTCAGTTCGTCTCACAAAGAGTGATGCTAGAATCTATGCTGTTTGATGGGAACGCCATCTATAGGAATCAGCGTGAAAAAACCTTGCCTTTCCGTTTAAAATTTTCTTCACAATCAATAAGTTAAAGAGATCTTAGCTGTTACTATTAGTCAATTCCCAAATATATCAGTTATTTTTATATATTAGCTTTATAATCTCTGCTTCAATGCTAAGTAAATCTGTCTGAAGAGAGAGAAAATAAAACAGTTCCCAATATATTACATAATCACTAAACAGACCTAAAATATTACGTGTATTTGTATATCAGCTTTGTCATCGCTGCATAAACATTAAATAAATATCGATGGAGCGATAAAAAAAGTTCCCAAAATATCACACAATCACCAAAAAAAAAAACAGGTTAAAAAAATTCCATAAGGACTTCATCACCTTGTATCTCATATTCCGTTAGGACCCGCCTTCATGGGAACATTGTACAAAAATTCTCTTTATGCATTGAAATGTCATTCATTTCCATCTGAAATGAAAGATACGAGTGAAATGAGAAGCTGTTTAATCTCTCTCTCTCTCTCAGATAAGGAAGGAGAGGGAATCTGTTTAGCCTGCCTCTCTCTCTCTCTCTCTCTCTCTCTCTCTCTCTCTCTCTCTCTCCGATAAGGAAGAGGAGAAACTGTTTAGCCTGACCCTCCCCCCCCTCTCTCTCTCTCTCAGAAAAGAAAGAAGATAAGCTGTTTAGCATCTCTCTCTCTCTCTCTCTCTCTCAGAAAAGAAAGAAGATAAGCTGTTTAGCCTACCTCTCTCTCTCTCTCTCTCTCTCTCTCTCTCTCTCTCTCTCTCTCTCTCTCTCTCTCTCTCTCAGATAAGAAAGAAGAGAAGCTGTTTAGCCTACCTCTCTCTCTCTCTCTCTCTCTCTCTCTCTCTCTCTCTCTCTCTCTCTCTCTCTCTCTCTCTCTCAATCAATCGATCGATGCAAGGAAAGGTCACAGCGAGTCTATACCCGTAATTTTTAGCTCAAAGTGAGCCTCTGGCTACAGACCACCTTTACAAATGAAATGGGATTTAATAGAATAAATGCAGTAATTATTCATTTGTCATTTCGCCTGACATTTCCACGGCGTGGTTGGATTACGAGGGAAAAAATGAGCTAAAGAATAATTCTCTTTTCGAATTTTCCAGGTGCGTAGCACACGGATATACTGTATATATAGAGGTATGCGAGCATGGATGTGTATATTTTATTTATGCGTATGTACGTGCATACACATATGCATTATATATATATATATATATATATATATATATATATATATATATATATATATATATATATATATACATACATATATACATATATACATATACATATAAATTCTCCTATATATTTTCCCCTCTGTCAAATACATATTTTATCCACAATCTCTCAGCATTAAAACCCAAACACAAAACAAACTGAAAACATAACCGACCAAAAGGCACCACACAAAAACAAACAAACGAACGACCCCATTTCTTCCAACAAACACCGACCACCTCATTTCTTCAGACGAAAACACAAAACAAACACACACACGGACATGACATCGGACAGAGGGCGGAAGTGCACAAAGAAACAGGTTCTCGGAGAACGTGTAGGTCGCTCGGAGTCGACGTGCGCGCACGCGCGTTTGTGCGCCTAAGAACAATAATTGTCATGGTCGCCTTCATAACGAGAGGAGACACACAGAGAGAGTAACCACGACAGAACGTGTTGTCTCGAAAAGGCAAAAGCGAGGCTTCATGCAGATTTTATGCATGAGATTGAAAATGTGCTGCGCTTGTCTTGATATCTCTATCTGGATAGATAGATGGATTGATAGATAGATAGAGAGATAGATAGATGGATGGATGGATGGATATCTATATATAGATATATATATATATATATATATATATTTATATATATATACATCATACAATATATATATATATATATATATATATATATATACATTATATACAATATTTATATGTTTATTAATATATACATATATATTATATAGATACTGTAGATAGATAGATAGATAGATAGATAGATAGATAGATAGATAGATAGATAGATAGATAGATAGACAGATAGATTGACAGAATAACATTAGGGACCAAAATATTCTATTCAGACTGACACCATTATTATTATTATTATTATTATTATTATTATTATTATTATTATTATTATTATTATTATTATTATTATTATTATGAAGATCCTTGGTATATATTACAGGCTGCATAATATCAGATAAGGAATCCCTACCCTTGAGCCAGAAGGCTAAAGAGTCAGCCACAGTTGTCAAGAGAATATATTCACTGTTCTTGTAAAATTTATTCAGTCATTACAAGATAATTCTCGCTACTTTTTTGGAGGAAAATAATACTCTCTTCAGAATACAGTTTCGAATTTGTTTTTGCAATTAAGATTTTTTAAGGGACGAAAAAAAAGTAAAAAATGCGCATAAGTTTATTTGGCGCAATCGAGTTTTCTGTACATCGTAGAATCAAGGCCACAGAAAATAGATCTACCTTTCGGCGTCTTGGTAAAATCCCCATGAAACCCTAAGCGGTTGTGCTGTTGCGTTGCCGGTAGTACGATTATGGCTAACTAAACCTTAATTAAAATAAAAACTACTGAGGCTAGAGGGCTGCAATTCGGTATGTTCGATGATTGGAGGGTGGATGATCAACATACCAATTTGCAGCCCTCTAGCCTCAGTAGTTTTTAAGATCTGAGGGCGGACAGAAAAAAGTGCGGACGGGCAGACAAAACCGGCACAATATTCTTTTCAGAAAACTAAAAAAATGTGCTTATCTCGAGCAAGTTGACAAACAGGTACAAATCATGTGATTTCAACTTAAATACTTACTTTTCCTTCTTTGAGCTTCAGAATTCCCCCTGAATGAATTATGATATCAAGTTTCCCTCTTAATCTGGTAAAATCCCTCAAAATGACATATTTTACAAAAGAATTCCCTTCAATAAAATTAACCATGTTTCCCTTTTAATCTAGCGAAATCCTCCCAAAGATATAGATTTTCCTAAAGAGTTAAACTTATAATAGAATTCTATTTAATAAAATTAACCAAGTTCCCCTTTTCATCTAGCAAAATCCTCTAAAAAATTATACATATTTTCCTAGAGAATTAAGCTTATAATAGAATTCCCTTCAATAAAATTAACCAAGTTCCCCTTTTAATCTAGCAATATCCCCATAGAAAAGACATATTTTACTAAAGAATTACCCTCCCATATACCCCCTGAAAATAATTCGTGCATTTCACCAAACAGAATGAGCAATTTATCAAGACACATTTCACTCAATAAATTACACCTAATTCCCCTTTTAATCTGGATAAATTCCTCCCGAAAAAGATACATTTTATTAAAGAATGAAACTATCATAAGTCCCGCCAAAAATCTCTACATTTCACAAAACACAATGGTCAGTCTGTGCGGACGAAACCATAAGATCCGTCTTTCTGCAGCTAAAAGTTATTTATTTTACCGAAGAATTAAACACTAAACCCTCATAAGCCCATAAAAAATAATTTGTACATTTCACCAAATACAGCGGTCAATCTCCGTAGACAAAACCGTAAGACCTGTCTTTCTGCAGCTAAAAATAACTTATTTTACCCAAGAATTAATCCCTCATAAGCCCATAAAAATATAATTTGTACATTTCACCAAACAAAACTGTCAATCTGTGCAGATAAAACCGTCAGATCTACCGTTCTGCAGCTAAAAATAACTTATTTTACCCAAGAATTAAACCCTCACAAGCCCATAAAAATATCATTTGTACATTTCACCAAACAGAATGAAACAATTCATGCAAACGCAACCACATAATCTGCCTCTCAGCATCTACAAAACACACACACACCACCACAGGCCCCTTCCAAACTTCCCTGCCTAGACACCTCTAATTTCAGTTCTCCAGAAGCGCCAGCGGTGGTTTATGCACGAGACAAGGAAAAATGACCGCAGTAACTGCGGAGGAGGATGTGTGTTGGCAGACATTTGTAAACACAATTCATTTGCAGCTCGTGCGTTGCCTTATGGGGAAAAGCAAATGGGTTCCCCAGCGCTAAGCGACTTCCGGAGTTATTTTGGCATAAATCATTCTCTTCTGTTCGGGCTTCTGCCACCGAGGGAGTTTAAATATATAATTCTTGGGGGTCGTTGTTGAAGAGGCTTCTTGGCTAATTGAGTATGGAGGTTTTTTTTAAAGGTACATTGTTAGAAAGGATTAATTTCCTTGGGATATTTTCTTACTTCTATATACCATCAGGTCCATTACAGTAAAATAAAGAGAAAGGATGGCTTAATTCTGGTACAGGAACGATTCAAAAAGTCAAAAGGACTAATTTTATTCGTATCTTTTTTTAATTCTGTATACCGTCAGGTCCATTACAGTAAAATAAAGATTTAGATTCAGTATATATTTAAAAAACATTACTTAAACCCACCATATTCACAGCATCTTAAATGGTTTTATCAAATATGATTTTATAAATGGAAGGATCATAATACAATATTAGCCATGACACGACAATTGCATATAAACTTACTTTGGATACAAAATTTATTATGAGCGTATAATCTAGAAATTAGATTTCGCTGAAGTTCTAAAGTGAATTTTGAGACTTTATCTAGAATTATTTACAGGAGCGTTATATTGAGACAACTGATTATTACCCGAGAGAGAGAGAGAGAGAGAGAGAGAGAGAGAGAGAGAGAGAGAGAGAGAGAGAGAGAGAGAGAGAGAGAGAGAGATAATCATTATCATTTGAAACCAAGACAACCTTTGAGAATGAATACAAGTAACATCAGGTCAGTCAGCACTGACGAGACTACATCTTTAAAGAGAGAGAGAGAGAGAGAGAGAGAGAGAGAGAGAGAGAGAGAGAGAGAGAGAGAGAGAGAGATAATCATTATCACTTGAAACCAAGACAAACTTTGAGTATGAATATAGGTAATATCAGACAAATCAGCACTGACGAGAATACATCTTTTAGAGAGAGAGAGAGAGAGAGAGAGAGAGAGAGAGAGAGAGAGAGAGAGAGAGAGGGAGAGAGAGAGCTGTAGTGTGGAGATAAAGAGCACTGGTCAGAACATCTGAATGCCCAGTTTACGAGAGTCCCTGATTTCCTAAGAGCGCCCGAAGCATATACGGTCTCGGTGACAGAGTAGCAACCCAGTTGAGATAAAATCTAAGTGGCACAATCAATCCACTGACCGTATCTAGCTCAGACCACCGCTGGAGAGAGAGAGAGAGAGAGAGAGAGAGAGAGAGAGAGAGAGAGAGAGAGAGAGAGAGAGAGAGAGAGAGAGAGATGGGGAATTAAAGAAATTGGTACCTAATACCGCAGGAAGATATGGGTTTAGCCAACTGAAATGTCAACATACCCACTCTTATCTTATCAGAGAGAGAGAGAGAGAGAGAGAGAGAGAGAGAGAGAGAGAGAGAGAGAGAGAGAGAGAGAGAGAGAGATTTAAACACAGTACGTAAACCCGCAGGAAGATAAAGGTTTTTCCAACTGAAATGTCAACACACCCACTCTTATCTTATCAGAGAGAGAGAGAGAGAGAGAGAGAGAGAGAGAGAGAGAGAGAGAGAGAGAGGACACACAAAGACAGAGGATAAAAAAAGAGGGTGCTTAAAACCGCAGGAAGATATAGGTTTCGCCTATTGAAATGTCAACATACCACTCTCATCATATTAGGATCAAACTTCCCCGCACTCAGAATCTGAATGCCTGGTTTATGCAAAACTCGACCGAAAATCCCAAACATTCTCATACAGAGGGTACGAAAAACGAAGCTCTGTGAATTATAATGGCTGTGAAATGACAAGGAATTTCTCTAGGAAATAACCTAAAGTAAGATTTATATTTAGTGCACTTCATCAAGATATGACTACATACAGTTTTTATCTATAATTCGTTTGCGAAAAATGACAACAGATTACATTCAAAATGGCTGTGAAGTGACGAATTGCTTTAAGAAATAACCTAATGTACGATTTATATATATTTAATGCATATAATAAAGATTTGACAACATTTTGGGATGTAACCGTTTTGAAAACGTAAAAATGCACTAAAGTTTCTTCGGCGCAATCAAGTTTTCTGTACAGCAGCTACAGCGTGTAATCAAGGCCACCGAAAATAGATCTATCTTTCGGTGGTCTCGGTATAATGCTGTGTGAGCCACGGCCCATGAAACTCTCAGCCGGCCGTGGTGGCCTGTGCTGTTGCGTTGCCTGGAGCGCGATTATTGCTAACTTTAACTTTAAATAAAATAAAAACTACTGAGGCTAGAGGGCTGCAATTTGGCATGTTTGATGACTGGAGGGTGGATGATCAACATACTAATTTGCAGACCTCTAGCCTCAGTAGTTTTTAAGATCTGAGGGGGGACAGAAAAAGTGCTGACAGAAAAAAGTGCCGACAGAAAAAAGTGCCGACAGAAAAAAGTGCGGACGGAAAGACAAAGCAGGCACAATAGTGTTCTTTTACAGAAAACTAAAAATCACAACAGGTTACTATCCTGAAAGCTCAATATAAATACAAAATAGTTAAAGAAATTTAACCCTTATCATCCCAGCTTGGAGATAAAAAATAAAATAGTGAAATAAAAGAAATTTGATTAAATTCTGTCCAGAAAAGAGGCAAAGGATAAACCTTCCAAGCCCAGCTTGGAAATGAAAAATGAAACAATTAAAGAAGAGGAATCTCATCAGATTCTGCCCAGGGGAGCTACAAAGGACACCACTCTTATTAAATAAGACTTTTCTAATAGCGAAGGGACATAAGTCATACCCACACCTGGATTACCTGCGCAGAATATGAATGCAAGCTAACTGAACAATGGGCCATTTTTCAAGCAATCTCAGCCATCTGAAAGCTCAAATTCATCTATTATTATGTTTGCCGATCAATTGTATCTACAATTTTCAAATATCTGTTTGTAATGGAGCATGAAGGGTACAGATTGTACAGCATAAATATTCATACTTATGTTTTATATAT
The DNA here is from genome assembly GCF_040412425.1 of Macrobrachium rosenbergii. Taxonomy (NCBI): domain Eukaryota; kingdom Metazoa; phylum Arthropoda; class Malacostraca; order Decapoda; family Palaemonidae; genus Macrobrachium; species Macrobrachium rosenbergii. Next base: position 12,358,690 of record NC_089765.1, on the reverse strand, counting down.
ATACTGTATATATATAAATATAAATATAAATATAAATATATATATATTATATATATATATATATATTTATATATATTAAAAATATATATATATATATATATACTGTATATATATATATATATATATATATATATATATATATATATATATATATATA
>NC_089765.1:12346033-12353533 GCF_040412425.1 Macrobrachium rosenbergii | reverse complement strand
ACAAAGGAATACATTCCAGTGTAAAAGGAATAACTTAGAAAAACAAAATGACCGTATTGGAAAAACAAAGGAATACATCCCAGTGTAGAAGGAATAACTTAGATAAACAAAATGGCCATATTGGAAAAACAAAGCAATACATTCAAAGATAATGTATTACATAAATCCTAAAGTCAAAAGTAGGATTGGGGGCTCAATGTAGCGACTATAATTCATTAGACATAAAAATACTTCATACGATTGTAAAGTGGGGAAGTAACACTCAGGTGGAAAATGAAAATACGAAAATGAGAATGACAATTTGAGAAGTCACAGAGATGAATTTTGTAATTCAGAGAAACCTGATACAGGTCACGACAACGGAATCTAGTTCACTAAGGTTATACGACAAAATAAATCGTAGAGAAACTGTAAGTCATAGTATACATACTGCTTTCTCTCTCTCTCTCTCTCTCTCTCTATATATATATATATATATATATATATATATATATATATATATATATATATATATATATATATATATATATATATATATATATATTCCTAAACTTTCTTTCTTTCTTTCTCTCTCTTCCTCCAACAGTTTTACATGCTACTCTCCCTACCTGCCTCTCTCTCTCTCTCTCTCTCTCTCTCTCTCTCTCTCTCTCTCTCTCTCTCTCTCTCTCTCTCTCTCTCTCTCTCTCTCTCTCTCTCTCTCTCCAACTTGCCCTTATGCGGGCATTCAAGCAGGTGACCCTTGCAACACAAAACGCCAGACATACCTCCATTATCCGAACCTGATCTAAGAGACGAAGCGTATGGGAGAGGTTTTGAACTTCCTGCTCTGACCCACCTGGCTAGCCTTAGAACGAGAACACGTCTTACGAACTTAACCCAGTACTAATCTCCAAAGCAGCTAGAGAGAGAGAGAGAGAGAGAGAGAGAGAGAGAGAGAGAGAGAGAGAGAGAGAGAGAGAGAGAGACTTCACTCATCATCGAACGGTTGGACCAACAAGAATACCTCAAAGAAATACATTTCTGATTTCTGTTCTCAGTGGGGGAATGAGTTGATCTATTTTGATTATCAGAATTTGAGGGAGTTACAGATGCATCAGCCAGGCTTTCTGACAAAGGACCCTTGCTGACAAAGGGATCTCATTGACAAATGAACTTTACTGACGAAGGAATCTTGTCGACAACGGTAGCTTACTGACGAAGTAAGAAGGCTGACAAAGTAGGCTTGGCAAAAGAAGTTAGTCGTGCAAACTTTCCTGAGGAGGAGAAATTTTCTTGCCAAAACTTTCCTCAAAAAATGGAAAAAAGTTTTCCACAGCAGAACCTATTTTGCCTCCCTATGATGCATTTAGTTACTAATCCCCCCCCCAAAGTATTTCCGAATGGTGACATAAACACTAATAATGTTTTTAATAACTTAAAAACATTAAGTTGTAAACAGATATAACAGAGAGAGAGTAATATGAAAGTAATGAATCTCTAGGTAAAAAAATAAGAAAAACAAACAAGTAAAAACTGCGCCGAAAATCTTTCTGTACAGCTTATAATGCTGTATGAAACTCTCAGCCGCGTCCCACGAAACTCTCAGCCGCGGCCCATGAAACTTTCAGCTACGGCCCGGTGGTACCTACAGCGGTGCTAGACGGCACGATCATGGCTAACTTTAACCTTAAATAAAATAAAAACCACTGAGGCTAGAGGGCTGCAATTTGGTATGTTTGATGATTGAAGGGTGGATGATCAACATACCAATTTGCAGCCTTCTAACCTCAATAGTTTTTAAGATCTGGGGGCGGACGGACAAATAGCCATCTCAATAGTTTCCTTTTACAGAAAATTTAAAAGCCGCGAAAATAAAAAGAAATAAATATACGTAAAGCAAAATACAAATTTATCCACGGTGAAGAATGAACGAGGTATAAAACATTCCACAGACAAAAGGTCCCAAAAGGGTAAAGAATTCTTAGGATGATCAGAGAGGAATTTACAGAATATAAAGACGAGGCCACTAAACAGAAACAGAAATAGGGACTAAGGATAAAAATGACAAGAGGAGAAAGAAGGAATAGGAGGAGGAGGTGAATAAGGAAGAAGAAAAAGAAGAAGAAGAAGAAGAAGATATAAGCTCAGTAAATTAATAAATATCACATGAAAGATGATGGGCAGTCGAAGTTGAGGAAGAGGTGAGGAAGAAGGAAGAGAAATAGGGAATAAGTAAATACGTAAAAATATATGATACATAAATAAAATAAAAATATATAAATAGCAATAAAAATGAGAATGAAAATAAAACGTAGATGGGAATTATAGAAGAGACAGAAAATAACTAAAAGAGAAAAATGTTACTTTACAAAGGAATGAAAAATGAAGAAATAAAATATAAAACAAGTAAAAAATGCTCCGAAGTTCTTCGGCGCAATCGAGTTTTCTGTACAGCTGCTACAGTGTACAATCATGGCCACCGGAAATACATCTATCTTCCTGTGGTCTCGGTATAATGCTGTATGAGCCGCCACCCACGAAACTTTAACCACGGCCCGGTGGTGGCCTATCCTATATCGTTGCCAGAAGCACGATTATGGCTAACTTTAACCTTAAATAAAATAAAAACTACTGAGGCTAGAGGGCTGCAATTTGATATGTTTGATGATTTGAGGGTGGATGAGCAACATACCAATTTGCAGCCCTCTAGCCTCAGTGGGTTTTAAGATCTGCGGGCGGACAGAAAATAGTGCGGACAGAATAAAGTGCGGACAGAAAAAGTGCGGACTGACAGACAAAGCCAAGCCGGCACAATAGTTTTATTTTACAGAAAACTAAAACTTTTAAGAATGGCGAGCCACGAATGAACGCTTCATGAATAAAAAAAAAAAAGAGGAGAAAGCGAGAATTCTTAAGATTTAGAAACAATGAGGAAGAGACAAGGAATGAGAGAGATGTGAGAGATAAAATCAAACGCAAAACACATATATAAAGAGGAAAAAATAAAAAATAAAGACTCCTGAGAAAGATTTGGACATTGCAAAATCAAGAAGTGAAAATGGCTAGACAAACAAATATAGAGATTCACTGATAGCAAGAAGGCGTGTAAGAATGGCGAGAAGGTACACGTAGAGATGGGAGGTCAGAGAGAGAGAGAGAGAGAGAGAGAGAGAGAGAGAGAGAGAGAGAGAGAGAGAGAGAGAGAGAGAGAGAGAGATTTGTAAAAATATAAGATCAGTTTACATAAAAAATTAAAAGAAGATCCCTGCTATAATTTTGTATGCAATGAGAGAGAGAGAGAGAGAGAGAGAGAGAGAGAGAGAGAGAGAGAGAGAGAGAAATAAGAGCCATTTGTGAAAAGGTAAGATCAGTTTACACAAATAAAAAAAATCCTGCTATAATTCTGTACCTTGAGAGAGAGAGAGAGAGAGAGAGAGAGAGAGAGAGAGAGAGAGAGAGAGAGAGAGAGAGTAGCCATTTGTGAAAATGTAAGACCAGTTTACATAAACAATACGAAAGCTCTGTTATACCTATATTTCGAACGAGAGAGAGAGAGAGAAGAGCCAGCAGTGAAAATATAGGACCAATTTACATAAACAATATGAAATCAGTGTCATACCTCTGTGTCAGACGAGAGAGAGAGAGAGAGAGAGAGAGAGAGAGAGAGAGAGAGAGAGAGAGAGAGAGAGAGAGAGAGAGAGAGTTTTAACCCAGCCTCCCGTATCAGTAGCAGAACCACCACACTCCACCAATCCGATCGTCCTTGTACATTAGCTGAATAACGAAGATGTAGAACGGAAGTGGGTGAATTGAATTAAGGTACCTGGGCAGGTAACCTTCCCGAGACAGACTCGAATATTCGGGACAATGGGCCACTCGAGAGCTCTGTAGTATTTATACTTTTGTTTACAAAGGCGGCTCTTAAAACCCTTCAATTATACCAGAGGTCCTTTTTCCAGAGTAAGCGATGGGGGCGTAATTCACTTGAGACGTAGCCTGTGATTAGGGGGTTTGAGGAATCGTGAACCACAGTGAGTTGTGAAAGAAATATTCAGTAGCTGGAGAGCAACAAAAAAGCAGCAGAATTAACAGCAGTTGGATAAGCAGCAGTAATATTAGTGAATACACAAACAGCAGCAAAAAAAAAAAAAAAAAACCCGGGTTATTTAGGAGAATCCATAACTAAACGTCCACCATTTCTGACCATCTCAAAATTCTCAGATATTTGATCTATAAATTTTTTTACAAGCTCAGGAGTAACAAAAAAGCAGCAGAATTAACAGCAGTTGGAATAATAGCAGTAATAGTAGTGGATAAATAAATAGCAGCATCAAAAACAGAACAATTTAGAAGTATCCATAACTAAATGTCCACCATTTCTGACCATCTCAAAACTCTGATTGAGATATTTAGTCTGTAACCCTTTTACAAGCTTAGGAGCAACAAAAAAGCAGCATAAGTAATAATAGTGCGATTAATAGCAGTAAAAGTAGTGGATACACAAATAACAGCATTAAAAAGAGCAACATCAAAAAGTACACGAAATTAAAAGGCCACCATTCCTGACCATCTGAAAAATCTAATTAAAAAAGACCTGTAATTTTATTTGGTCACTGACATAATAATTACATTACATTTCTGGGCCTAAGACGAACATTGCGAGGTAATGACAATTCACAGGTGAGAAGAGATTTATCATTATAATTAGGGAGGACCATCAAGAATATATGACAGCAATATATTCTTTACGTGTTGGTAACTTGGAACTATCTCTTAAACATATTATCAACAGAATCTGGCAGTAGAGGTAAAGAATTGTCTAAATCTCTATTTTTCGAGCTTTTAGCTGGTCAAGGAATGTAACTCTGTCTTGTGATACATACTGTAGGTTCAACTTCAAGAATCACAATTGACAGACGAAGAATTTAGAATCTACTTGAGGTGTTGGGAGGGTTAAATTAAGAATATGTAACGCTATATTACGGTCTGGCTTTGCACATTGAAATTTTTATTAGAATTTTATGAGAGTTCCAGGGACATAATATCTCTCTCTCTCTCTCTCTCTCTCTCTCTCTCTCTCTCTCTCTTCTCTCTCTCTCTCTCTCTAATAAAATATTAGTGGACAAAATGACAATCGAATACATGGTTCTCCGTGTGTGTGTGTGTGTGTGTGTTTGTGTGTGAGAGAGAGAGAGAGAGAGAGAGAGAGAGAGAGAGAGAGAGAGAGAGAGAGAGAGAGAGAGAGAGAGAGAGATACAATACTTTGACACATAAATTATGAGAGAGAGAGAGAGAGAGAGAGAGAGAGAGAGAGAGAGAGAGAGAGAGAGAGAGAGATACAATACTTCGATACTTAAATTATTAAAGTGAGAGAGAGAGAGAGAGAGAGAGAGAGAGAGAGAGAGAGAGAGAGAGAGAGAAGAAGCACAATACCTCGAACAGCTAAATTATTGCGGAAATCACATTTCAACTCCCAAACTTAGAGTAGTGATTTAATTTTCTTCCTTTTTTTTTTTTTGGTACTGGCCCGACCCACCTCATAATTATCTTTAGAATAATGTCTACTTTCCTTTCCAAATGAACATTCCAGTACCCAGATCTCATTCCATTTTTTAGTCCTGGAAGCAGAGAAATCGTGCTGCTGGAATACGTGTCAAATGAGAAGGAAACATCTCGTAATTATCTAGAATTATTCATTTATAATTTTTTCTGTATTTTTATTCGTCATGTTTCTCAAGGTCTTTGCAAACTGAATTTACCTAGAGGCTCTAGATTCTCAGTAGTTAAATTTGTACGAGACTCTAGACTCTGGGTAGTTAGATCTCTATAAAAACTATAGATTCTATGTAGTTAAATAAAGATAGGACTCAAGACTCTAAATAGTTAAATCCGTAAAAGACTCTAGGCTCTAAGTAGTTAAATCCGCATGAGACTCTAGGCTTTAAGTAGTTAAATCCGCATGAGACTCTAGACTCTAAGTAGATAAATCCGTATGAGACTCTATACTCTGAGTAGCTAAAATGCGCACAAGATTGTAGACTCTAAGGAGTTAAATCCGTATGAGACTCTAGACTCTAAGTAGGTAAATCCGTATAAGACTCTAGTCTCCGAGTAGTTAAATCCGTATAAGACTCTAGGCTCTAAGTAGGTAAATCCATATAAAACTCTAAAACTCTAGACTCTGATACCTTTTCTTTGAGTCATATAGAAATCTCTTAATAATCTAATTACCAAGCAGAATCAGCCAGGGACCGAATGGACGCTGAAAACGCCCTCTAGTAATGCCTACAGTCCACCTCACGTGGTACACTGAAGGCTCTACCTCACTAGGAGACCTTCAACGAAACCCAATTGCAAGAGACAAGACAACAAACTGGTTTTCTTCGGGGCAATCGAGTTTTCTGTACAGTGTATAATCAAGGCCACCGAAAATAGATCTATCTTTCGGTGGTCTCGGTATAATGCTGTATGAGCCGCGGCCCATGAAACTTTAACCACGGCATGGTGGTGGACTATCCTATATCGCTGCCAGAAGCATGATTATGGCTAACTTTAACCTTAAATCAAATCAAAACTACTAAGGCTAGAGGGCTACAATTTGGTATGTTTGATGATTGGAGAGTGGATGATCAACATACCAATTTGCAGCCCTCTAGCCTCAGTAGTGTTTAAGATCTGAGGGCGGACAGAAAAAGTGCGGACAGCAAAAAGTGCGGACGGACAGACAAAGCCGGCACAATAGTTTTCATTTACAGGAAATTAAAAATAGAAATAGATACGTCATTTCGCTGACCTCCCTTTGAACTACGATACGACGTAACAAGAACGACCTATTACGACCTAATCGACGTTACATCAGAACCTGACGACCAAACTACCCTTAATCAGAAACATCTAATTGCATCATGGACTGTTCTACGTCTATCCTTGACCTATTCTGTCAATAACTATGGTTATACCGACGTGTCATCAACGGCTATCTACCGTCATCTCTATATCAAGGAAACTAATTAGTTCTAATACAGAATTTCCTATGGAATTAGAGATGGCGGATCTGGTAATTGAAATAGGATTACTTATGAGTTTTTGTTAATTGTCAATTCAGTTCTTTTGTTAATGACGTCATGGGTTTCCGTAGCAATCATGGCCAAAAGTGGAACGTTAGAAAGACGATAAGTCCTGTTATTAATATTAATTTGGAAGGAGATTTATTATTTTGTCTCATGGAAAAAACTAGACAAGGTTGAGATGTTGTATATATGTAAGTAAATATATATATATATATATATATATATATATATATATATATATATATATATATATATATATATATATATATATATATATATATATATATATATATTTATATATATATATATATATATATATACATACATACATACATACATATATATATATATATACACATACACATATATATACATATATATACTCTATATATTCCTCCAAAAACCAAAATATATAAAATCTTGGTTTCATCAATTTCAGCCAAAATTC
>NC_089765.1:12336033-12338533 GCF_040412425.1 Macrobrachium rosenbergii | reverse complement strand
AAGGGATAGCTCTCTCTCTCTCTCTCTCTCTCTCTCTCTCTCTCTCTCTCTCTCTCTCTCTCTCTCCCCCAAGCACACGCGTCCATGGCATTCCTCCCACGTAGCAAGGGGTCAGTCTCGCGCAATGAGGCTGAGTTATATAGTGTACCTGTGTACCTGCATACTTATCAGAGGGTCATAAAGTTTCAGTGTTACCTGAAGGCCACCAGTTGGCGTACCCAGCTATTGTAAGGCACACTACACAGGTATTGCAGGAATCTCGACATTTACCTGGGGGGTATTTTGCGTAGGGCTGGGCGTATAATGTTGTTTTCGATAAGCGTAATGGTTTGATTGTTGTGCATGCACACATACATACATACATGCATACATACATACACAAACACACACACACACACACACATATATATATATATATATATATATATATATATATATATATATATATATATATATATATATATATATATAATATTCATACGCAAAACAAGACAAATATATATATTTTATATAGCATGTCCCATATGTACATTAGCCAAAAAATTAATACAAAAATTAAATGAAGAAATTATCAAAAATCTGTTTATGTTATACAAAGACACACATGTATATATACACACACACACACACACACACACACACACACATATATATATATATATATATATATATATATATATATATATATATATATATATATATATATATATATATATATATATATATATATATATATATATATATATATATATATTGATATTTACATCATTTCCAGATATATGATCATATAAAATAAAATTCTAATCGCAAAAACATGAAAACGAATTCAGGATTTTCAAATAGATAAACACATCTCAAAAAATCATTATATATATATATATATATATATATATATATATATATATATATATATATATATATATATATATATATATATATATATATATATATATATACATATACAGTATATATAAGCAAAACTTATAAAACCAAACTCAGCTACACAACCAATCTAACTCCTAACCAACAATCTCTCAAAACCAAACGGAAATAAATCCGACACTCTCTTAAATGAAATCGACCTATTCCTAAATAAATTCGACCTACTCTTAAACAAATTCAACCCAACCTTGAATAGAATCGACCTATTCTTAAACAAAATTCGACCTATCCTTAAATAAATTAGACCCACTCTTAAACAAATTCGACCTATTCTTAAATAAATTCGACCCACTCACAATATTCTTGAATGGAATCGACCGACTCATGAATAAAAGGGACCCACGCTTAAACAAATTCGACCTATTCTTAAATAAATTCAACCCACTCATAAATAAATTGGACCCACTCTTAAATGAATTCGACCCACTTATAAGTAAATTCGACCCCCTCATAAATAAATTGGAACCACGCTTAAACAAATTCGACCCATTCTGAAACAAATTCGACCCAGTCTTGAATAGAATCGACCCACTCTCGACGTCCGACTCGACGCGAAAAATTCCTGAGCAAACCAGGATCAGTCGACCGCTAAACTTACTACCTCGCTCATCAGTTTTCCAAGGTCGATTCGTACACGGCTCTTGCATACATTACCTGAGGGGGGGCGGGTGCTACGGTCGACAATTCAGCGACCTGCGTTTCTGAAGGAAGACTGTTTGACTCTCTTGATAAGCCTTGAGTTATTGCTTAGAGAATTGAATCATTTGTTGGTTTTTTTTTTTTTTTAGTTCTTCTCGTGAGTTAATTTATGATTTTTCATTGGTAATATTATTGTTGTTTTCCGATCATAGGATTGTGGTGTATTAGTGTGAATATATATATATATATATATATATATATATATATATATATATATATATATATATACAGTATATATACATATACAGAGAGAGAGAGACTGACAACCCCATCAGCAGACATAATCATTATACGGCAAAAGCAAGCATGGGCCATCTATGGCCACCCATCCGACCCCTAACCATCGTAGGTGAACGAACACTTATGAGGAAAGCTGTACCCATTCTTTTTAAGAATCGATGAAGTCTGAATGCATTTACCTACTGCCAATCACTTCACGCCACATTGCTTCGTGCACATGACGGAACATCGAGAGAGAGAGAGAGAGAGAGAGAGAGAGAGAGAGAGAGAGAGAGAGAGAGAGAGAGAGAGAGAGAGAGCAGTTACGCACGCCTGGGCGAGTTCCAATAAGGTCAAGTGATCTTACCAGATCAGGAAATGGTAGGATTTGAGACCATTTTATTTTTTTCTGCTAATGATTTTTCCTCTCAATGCAATTCGCATACGTAATTGATATTTTTTGCTTTCCAGTCGTAATTCTGATGCCTTTAGCAATTATGTACGTATGTATAAAGTTCGGTTGTCGGTAGGTTGAAGCAGTTATGCATACACGTATGTATGAATGTCTTTTGTATGTATAAAGCTCGGTTTTCGGGAGGTTGAAATAGTTATGCATACACGTATGTATGAGTGCATTTTA
>NC_089765.1:12318533-12331033 GCF_040412425.1 Macrobrachium rosenbergii | reverse complement strand
GTCCCCTACACGAAAACTGGCATTTGGGCTTTCGTCTGCAAGTAACCTTCTGCAAGTACTGAGAGGGTCTGAAGAGATCTGGGGCTGGGAAGGGGGTGCTGGTGTAAAGGTAGCATTCGGCGATTACTACTACTACTACTACTGCTGCTAAGCGCCGTTCAGCCAGTGCAAGTTGTGTCCTTCGTCAGCTGAAACCGACGGCCGTTCTATATTTCGAGGAGCCAGTCTCTCTCTCGAAGAAGAAGAAGAAGAAGAAGAGGAAGCAGAAGGAGGGGAAGAAGAAGAAGAAGAAGAAGGAGAAGGAAGGGAAGACGAAGAATCTAATAAACTCTGATTCTCCAGTTGAGATACCTCACAAAAACAGCATCACTTCCCAGTACCTCCTTGCTTCTCTATAAAACATCTTCCATTTATAAACTACAAACAAACATCCTCGCTGAAACGAACGACGTGCACCCAACCAGAAAATGGAAACAAAAGCTCCCAAAAAGAGCCAAGGGCAGTTATTCCTGGTCTCTTGCGAAAGAGGGAAACGATGAGTATGTATTCTTGCGACCGATCGAGTACGGAGAAAAGCACGTATCCCTGAAAGGATTTCGAAACTACAGCTGTGAGTTACTAAACTCACCCCTGCTTAATCGATTCCTGTACCCAGATGTGACATCCTGATTGCGTATGCGGAACAAAGACTGTTCGTACAGCAATACAAATCGTACAACTTAAAAAAAGGGAAGCAATAAATGTCGTTTTGTGTAATCAACAAAGATCATTTATACTACAATAATAATTATGCAATGTATTAAAAATGGAATTTATGATAACAGATGTCCGGATTTTGAAAGATCAACTTCAAGAGACACTATCACTTCTTCATGAATTTCACAACTGATTCGATAAAATATTTCTGTTTTAAAAGGGTGTTTCTGGAAGTAACAAACTGAATTAAGAAACTGAATTAACAGGAAATATAAAATAGAATTAATAAAAGGTAAAGACAGAACTATTCAAATACTACAGATCAGTATTTGTAGACTCAACAAGCTATGAACAGATCTAATGACATGTATATTTCCATTCAACGTATCGAGAGAGAGAGAGAGAGAGAGAGAGAGAGAGAGAGAGAGAGAGAGAGAGAGAGAGAGAGAGAGAGAGAGAGAGAGAGAAAGCCTAGGAGTTTCACTTGCTTCTAAGCAGGATTCTGATAAAAGTCCTAAGTCGAAAGGATTGGATGGGATCAGTGTTTGAGGACTCAACAAGCTATGAAAAGGACTTATTAAATATATTATTTATAGTCACAGGAGAGAGAGAGAGAGAGAGAGAGAGAGAGAGAGAGAGAGAGAGAGAGAGAGAGAGAGAGAGAGAGAGAGAGAGAGTTTCTTAAGGACTCGGATACAAATCTCAATTCTAAAGGACTGGACTCAACAAGCTATGAACAGGTCTCATTAAATATTTTGTTTATATTTATAGTATCAAGAAATAAATAAATAAAAGAAAGAAAAATGAGACAAATATATAAATAAAAAATAAAGAAAGAAATGACAATACAAGCGTAGGATTTTCCTCTGCTTCCACGAAGGACTCTGATACAAATCCTAAGCCCAAAGGACTGCACAGGAGCGCTCCTTGGCAATACCGTACGAGTTTCCTCTTGCAACAAGTGCCCTTCTAACCTTAAGAGTGGCGAAAGGTCACGACCTTTGCAATTTACATTCCAGCTGTGGTTCTAGACCTCCCGATTATACCTGATCATCAGCGAAGCCCGATTCTTGCGAGCCATAATGATCATACTGTGTTATGCAAACAGCTGTCAATTATCACGCGTATTGATCAGCTGAGAGTTTTACCTTTAAACACGTGGTGATTCTGACAGTTATCTTGAAACACGTGGTAGTTCTGACGGCTGTCTAGAAAGAATGTTATATTTCTGACAGTTATCTTAAAAGGAATGTTATAATTCTGACGGCTGTCTTAAAAGGAATGTTATATTTCTGACAGTTATCTTAAAACACATGGTAATTCTGACAGTTGACTTAAAAGGAATGTTATATTTCAGACAGTTGTCTCAAAAGGAATGTTATAATTCTGACAGTTGTCTCAAAAAATGTTGTATTTCTGAGTTATCTTAAAACACATGGTAATTCTGACAGTTGACTTAAAAGGAATGTTATAATTCTGACAGTTATCTTAAAACACGTTATAATTCTGCCAGTTATTTTAATATTCTGACAGTTACCTTAAAAGACATGTTATAATTCTGATAGTCATTTTAAAACACATGATTATTCTGACGATTATCTTAAAACACACGGTAGTTCTGTCAGTTATTTTAAAACATGATAATTCTGACAGTTATTTTTAAAAATATGGTACCTCTGAAAGTATCTTGAAACACATGTTATGATTCTGCCACTTATCTTAAAACGCAATTTATAATTCTGACAGTTACTTTAAAACACATGTTATAATTCTGACAATTATCTTAAAGCATATTCTTGTGGCTTCATATTTTTCTTGTCATAAAGACTTACTTCTTTTTCCATATTCTTAAAGATATTGGCCTCATTTTGGGATACATAAATTGCTGTATTTTCTTCCATTTCAGCCTTGAATCAAAATCCAGTGCCTACGAAGCAAGGTTTTTTTTTTTTTAGAAGTCTAGAAATTAGTCTTCAGATTCTGATCTGTTCAAGATTACCAAAATTAGTCGGTTAGTTTATTTTTTCTTTTTAGTACCTGATCTCTTCTTCCTGTTCTCTTATACCTTCTGTTGCTTCCTTCAAATGAATTATACCTTAGAAGCTTGAATTTGAAGTCAGTGGCCCCTATGGGCTTGTTCCATATGAACAGGGGTCTATCTTCTGAATAATAATAATAATAATAATAATAATAATAATAATAATAATAATAATAATAATAATAATAATAATAATAATAATAAAATTTTCTTACCTTTTCTACAAAGGACATTTCAAGGCATTGGTTTAAAAGATCATTACTGCTAAATTGTAACACTAGCAACTTTCAACAGGTGTGAAAATGCCCAGTTTTTTTCAAAATGGTTGATTATTAATAAAAGTGCAAAATCAAAGCACTTTCATTAGGCATGCCAACGTGATTAGTGTGAATGCAAGACAATCCTGAAAACGTTAATTATATTCAAAAGTCCTTTTTCCAGTCGTAGGACCCAAAATCCTAATCATTATCATTAGATCTTCCAATCCTGACCAATTTGAGCATATCCTACAGTCTCTAATATACCCCAGACTTCAAACATGATTACAAGACAGTCCTGAAAATCTTAATTATATTTAAAAGTCCTTTTCCAGTCGTAGGACTCTAAATCCTATTCAAGCTCAGGAGGTCTGGTAATCCTGACCAATTTGAGCATATCCTACAGTCTCTAATCGACCCCAGACTTCAGATATGAATGCAAGAGTCCTGAAACCTTAATTATTTTCCTATATATACTTTTCCAGTCGTAGGACTCTCAATCCTAATCAAGCTCAGGTCTGCTAATCCTGACCATTTTGAACATATCCTACAGTCGCCTAATCCTGAAACCTTAGTTATTCTCCTAGGTCCTTTTCCAGTCGTAGGACCCAAAATCCTATCCAAGCTCAGGTCTGCTAATCCTGACCATTTTCAGCATATCCTACAGTCTCTAATCGACCTCAGACCTCAAAACAGCAACCAACAGGCGTGTAAATCTCTTATAATTCCCATAATCTTCATCTAACCAGGTCTTACGTCAGAAATAATTATGCTGATATATTTTTTTTTTGCAAAGCATGTTCCGTCTACCACAGGCATAGATCTCTCCGTCACTTAATAACTAGTCGGCAAAAGTGCAACAACTTCCAGATCACGTCTGGATTCGTGCGAGTTGTAGAAGGTAACCTTTTGAAAAAATGCCGGCAAGGCCGTTTTTGAAATCCCTGGACTTTGGCGAATGACAGCCAGTTACCAGATTTAGTTCGCAACCTGCTTTGAAGGACCCGGAAACGAGGATTAAGATGTATTTGAAGACTGTGTGTGTTCTGGTATTAGTTTTCACTTTTCTGGAAAAGAAGACTCTTGTGCCGGCTTTGTCTGTCCGTCCTCAGATCTTAAAGACTACTGCGGCTAGAGGGCTGCAAATTAATATGTTGATCATCCACCCTCCAACCATCCAACATACCAAATTGCAGCCCTCTAACCACAGTAGTTTTTATTTTACTTAAGCTTAACTTTAGCAATAATCGTCCTTCTGGCAACGATATAGGATAGGCCACCATCGGGCCGTGATTGAAGTTTCATAGGCCGCGGCTCATACAGCATTATAGCGAGACCACCGAAAGATAGATCTATTTTCGGTGGCCTTGATTATACGCTGTAGCGGCTGTACGGAAAACTCGATTGCGCCGAAGAAACTTCGGCGCATTTTTTACTTGTTTTTCTCTTAATTACTATTACTATAAGTCGTTTCACTTAGCTGAAATTCTTAAACGTTCAAGCAACTGGCTATCAGTCACTTAACTTTCTTGAGTTACTCACCTGAATGAACTGCAACAGATCAATCTGTTCATCGTATCAATGTATTAATACATTTCGCATCAATATTACTCCGTTATCTTATGTAATACTTCCATTCTACTTAACAAAACGGCAGGAAATTCTGATTCTTTGAAAACCCATCTTCCAATGAACGTTCTTTTAAAAGCTTATGAAATCACTGTTTCTCGAACTGGAATTATGGGTATAATATTTTCCCGCCAAAGGCCAAGCGCTGAAAGCTATGATGAGGTCAGTCAGCGGTGAAATGGAAACACAGTAAAAGGGTTTGAAAGGTGTAACGGGAAGAATAAAACCTCTCCTCTCTCTCTCTCTCTCTCTCTCTCTCTCTTTGAACGGATTTACAGTACAGTAAAAGGAATGAAAGGGGTTGCAGCTACGGGCTTATGGGACGCCACAGCACTACATCCCTACGGAACCACTAGATATCGCCACAAAAAACCATAAAAATCATGACCTTGCAACCGATATATCACCTTTACAAATTGAGGAACCTATCATAAGCAAACATTAACCAATTCACCACCTCGACCGAAGGTCAACGAAGGTCAGACCATACCGCAACCAGCGTGAAAACTCAATGCAAACAGAGAATTACGTTGTAGCAATTTTACGTCGCCAGGAAATTGTTACAGCGATATAAGGGCGGGAAGTGGTTTCTATAATGGGTATCTATGGGATACGCTGTGTTGTTCTCTCTCTCTTTTCTCTCTCTCTCTCTCTCTCTCTCTCTCTCTCTCTCTCTCTCTCTCTCTCTCTCTCTTTATATATATAAATGTATAATATAAATGAAACAGTCGTGTAGAAAGAGAGAGAGAGAGAGAGAGAGAGAATTCTGGTGATCAAGACACAATCTTACTGCTTTCTGTAACTTAATCACAAAGCTCTTAAGTAACTTAAAAAAAATGCCGCTACTTCTAGATAAGTTCTTGAATTCCTTTTTATACCTTTTTGATAAACTAGGTGTTCCGCAAGGTAGCATCCAGGGGCCTTAGCAGTTTATAAAATTTCTTACTGATATAAATTAACTTAAAAATTTCGTTACTTATGGATAAGTCGCTGAATTCCTTTATAATTTTTTGATAAGGCTGGTGTTCTACAGGGTAGCTTCCTGGGGCCCTAGCTGTTTTGTAGAATTTACTACTGATATAAATAAAAATAAAAACTTCGTTACTTGTTGATAAATTCTTGAATTCCTTTTTACACCGTTCTGATAAAGTAAGTGTTCCACAAGGTAGCGTCCTGCGAGCTTCCTAGTTTCTACAATTTATCGCAGATAAGTTCTTGAATTTTTTTATCTCTCTTTGATAAGGCTGGTATTCCGCAAGGCAGCTTCCTAAGGGCTCAGCGGTTTCGTAGAATTTATTGACATAATCGCTAGGTTGGAATGTAAGATAGTGTTTTACAGCTCTTAATGGATTTACGCGAGAATGAAGGTGGCTACTAGTCTTGAAATCTTGTATCTACAGGTTAATAGAATGTGATACGGGTAGTAGACAAGAAGGCCAATCCTTGTTAAAAACAAAAAAATTATAAAAATTGATTAACGTGTCTTGTAAGAAGCGTGTGATTTACAATTTATCGTTCGTCTGTAACAAGACCAATACTTGACCACAGAAACTCTTGGAAAAATGCTGTGTAACAGATATCACAAATGCTATCAACATGAAAGCCACTTCCGATCGTGTGTATAAAAGGTGACTGGAATATCCAACTCATCTTTGGGTGTCTGTAGTGATCTCAGACGTATCTTAATGTCTCCACAAACTTGCTCAGAATTCGAGATGACTTTTTTCCTTGGTCATGTTAGTAAAGCTTAAGATATTCTTGGCTAATTTCCGGTCTAGCATTCTTGAATAACCTTGATTTTAGCCAGGAACCACCGTTATCTTTCTTAGAATGTGGGTATATATTATTCCTGTATGAGAGAGAGAGAGAGAGAGAGAGAGAGAGAGAGAGAGAGAGAGAGAGAGAGAGAGAGAGAGAGAGAGAATCTCATCTGGAACTTTCAAGTGGAACAATTACAATGCCAATAAGATTAGTAATTATAATGGAAATTAATAAATGTAAGTGTTTATGTGTATACACATTTTATATAATATATATATATGTGTGTATATATAAATAAATATATACATATATTATATATACTTATATATACAGGTGTCCATATATACATATCCATATAGTGATTATTATATATATATATATATATATATATATATATATATATATATATATATATATATATATATTCATATACATATACATACACACATACACACACATACATACACAGCATACCCGCCTGGCCTTTCAAACACCTCGACGACAAGGTAAAAAGGCAATCCACTGTCCACTGCTTTGGACCTCAACATTAAAAGGCAATCACTGATAGATCACAGCTCATACTTTGAGGTAAACCACAATCCAACGTCGGTAACTGTTCCGTGGAAAAACAAACACCAGGTTTGTTTTTCTTTTTGTGGAGTTTTTTTATTTAAGGCCTAAAGGTGCCGGCGTTTGTGTGTTGTGGGTATGTGAAGGGCTGAGATCTATATATGTATGTATGTGTGTGTGTATGTGTGTGTATGTATGTATATATACATATATATATTTATATATATATATGTGTATATATATATATATATATATATATATATATATATATATATAGAGAGAGAGAGAGAGAGAGAGAGAGAGAGAGAGAGAGAGAGAGAGAGAGAGAGAGAGAGAGAGAGAGAGAGAGAGAAACTAAAACACTATGTGCCAATATCGTTCCCTAAACTCTGCACTTAATAATAATTATCGATTTGTCCCGAATGCAAAGCACAGACATGTCATCTCTCTCTCTCTCTCTCTATCTCTCTCTCTCTATCTCTCTCTGTCTCTCTCTCTCTCTCTCTCTCCATATCATAATCTCTTCTTCAACCTGTCCAGACCATATTTTATTTTCTACAATTACAAATTACTCCACCCAGCTAACAAGAGTCCATTCTTAACTTACCTCGGCGAGCACAATTTAGCTGCTATATATTAGCGATTTTTGCTAATTCTTAAGACAAAACGGCCGTTTCATTCATAATTGGGTTATGAATATAACTGTTAATGAATGGAGTTGTTTTTAGTTTGTAGTACCTCCGGTTAATTTATTCTTCGATAATAATAATAATAATAATAATAATAATAATAATAATAATAATAATAATAATAATAATAATAATAATTTATTTTATTATTATTATTATTATTATTATTATTATTATTATTATTATTATTATTATTATTATTATTATTATTCAGAAGATAAACCCCCTTCATATGGAACAAGACTACAGGGGCCAATGACTTGAAATTGGAGCTTCCAAAGAATATGGTAGTCATCTGAATAATAATAATAATAATAATAATAATAATAATAATAATAATAATAATAATAATAATAATAATAATAATAATAATAATAAAAGATCCAGTTTGAAATGAATCCAAATATTATGGGAGCTCTCAGTACGTCAGACGAAATTGAAGCCTTCTCTCTCTCTCTCTCTCTCTCTCTCTCTCTCTCTCTCTCTCTCTCTCTCTCTCTCTCTTGTCACACATTCATGAGTATAATTCTTAACCATACAACAGCGAATTCATCGCATACGTCAATCGTAAATTCCACTAAAAAACTTTAAATCCAAAAATTAAACTTAATGAAATAAAATGAAAAAAGCTACTTTATGATTTTCCAAACTGATAGTTAAAAAAATCAGATTTTAATGTATCGACTGACTGATTGATTGATTTACTCTTGTTAAAACTGACGTCACAGCGTCTTGGTTTAATGTAGCGAACTTAAGAAATGCACGTCGGAAGTAGTGTGGGCTACAGACTCTTAAAACTAAAAATTGAAAAATTTAAAAAAACCTGCAAACTGGTTTTTGGTTGTTCAATGTTATATCTTTTTTTCCCCAGAGGCTTCTGACCTTCGGAGCCAGAGGCCAATTTTATTATTTTTTAAGCATTGTGTGTGTGCGTGTGTGTGTGTGTGTGTGTTTGTCTGTCTGTCACCAGACAAAAGGTTACTCACTTATTCTTTGGTTAGGAATATTACCTCTCAATGTGTATGTGTTTATGTATGTGTGTGTGTATGTGTGTGTATTGATTGACAAAATGATTTATAACCAGTCTTTGGAGCAGGGAGATTACCTCTCAATGTGTATGTGTGTGTATGTGTATGTGTGTATGTGTAATACTTGACATAATGGTTTCTCACCTGTCTTTGCGGCAGGGAGATTACCTCTCATTGTGTATGTGTGTTTATGTTTGTATATGTGTATGTATGTGTGTATATGTGTATGTGGGTATTACTAAACAATAGGTTATTCACCTGTCGTTTTGCTTGGGAAATTACCTGTCAGGTTAATTGCCTCACAGGTAATCATATCTGTAAAGGATTTCTCCTTTAACTGTATTAAAAGTATGTGTGCTTGGATGTGTACGTATGTGCATGTGTGCATGTGTATTACTCTACAACAAGGTCACTCACCTGTCCTTAGGTCAGTGGGATGACCTGTCAGGTTCATTATCCCGCAGCTACGCGTTTGAAAACGGGTCATCTACATGAAAGATAATGTACAATTGCTTCTACATGAGAGAATTCAGAATTGCTTGTTCAAGGGCGCGTAGCTTGGCCCAGTAATTGGTGAGAATAGCTGGGCAAGTTGCCAAGACATCGCTTTTAAAAGTTCTACTAGTTTCGATGCGTAGCTAGATAAGTATAAGCTATATATATATATATATATATATATATATATATATATATATATATATATATATATATATATATATATATATATATATATATATATATATATATATATATATATACATATATATACATATATATATACATACATAATATATACATATATACATACATAAACACTAAGATCTAAATAAAATACCCATTAAATAATACTTCTTTCATTGCCAATACAAAAGCATAGATACAGAAATACAGTAAGCAGTAACATCAAATAACAGACCGAATCAGAGCTATGAAGTACATTGACAGACCTTACCCACAGACAGCAAGCAGGAACTGTCAAAAACTGTCCAAAACCAACACTTGGAGTAGAGAGAGAGAGAGAGAGAGAGAGAGAGAGAGAGAGAGAGAGAGAGAGAGAGAGAGAGAGAGAGAGAGAGTTGAAACGGAAAGTTAAAGGAATAACACGGGAATTTAGCCGAACGGAAAAAGAACTTGGAACGTAACGCTTACTAGAGAGAGAGAGAGAGAGAGAGAGAGAGAGAGAGAGAGAGAGAGAGAGAGAGAGAGAGAGAGAGAGAGAGAGCATTTACCGTTTCCAAAGGCAAAGTTAGAATTTCCTGAAGGCATAACGCAAGAAATTACGATAACATTAATGCTCTTCAGAGTTCGATTATTAATCAAATTATTTATTTATTTTTCAGTACTCACCCATTGAAGGAGTAGCGTGGGTTTACCCATTATGATCCTGGTCGCTGTCGGTCGCTGTTGGTCGCTGTCGCTTTTTTCGGTCGCTGAGGGCGTGAGGAGGGGGAAAAAGAAAGAAATAATTTTTATGATTTTTTCTCACAAACACAATTATAACACCAACTTTTTTTATTTTTCTAAATCACCAATCACCTTCTGAATTCAGATATGGTCGCACGGCACTCGTGAATATCATTTAGACAAATCTAGACAAATTCCCCGAATTAAATCACAATTTTGAAGTTATGAAACAGTAAATGAATGATAAAACTTTTTTTATATTTTATTTTTCACGTTCTATATCAAATTTTTTTTCTTTCTTTCTCAAAGGGGATATGACACTAATATTGGCACTACACTAAATATTATATGGTGTCTACCGTGGCACTATTTTTTTCTCCTTCTTCTCCTGATGCTTCTTCTTCTTCTTACGGTTATCACGAACGAAGAAGAAGACAAGGCGCCGTTGAAGATGAGAGCAATGTAGACGATGATGGCGACGACGATGACGATGAAAGAGAAGAAGTATCTGAGGACGATGCCATTGAAAAGCGGATGGAAGCCTCTTCAAAAACGGGACACCCGAATCAGATCAATACATATATACTGTATATATATCCTGGGCTCTTCTCGGCTCGCTCGAAAAAAAAGGGAGATTGTATCGAGCGATTCCAGAGCTGTGGAATAAAAAGAAAAGCGAAGATTCAGGCTGGAGCAGGACCTCGAAGAATTGGACCTCTCGACTTCTCTCGAATTCTTCTTCTTCTTTCCTTCCTCTGTCCCTCCGCAGACGACCTCAACAGCAGCAACGCCACCCACTGGTTACCAGGGGCTCGACCAGCGGACGAGTGGATGCACAGATACACACACACACACCTTCAGCTCTCTGCTGGGGCAGGCAAGCGGCAGCAGGCCGTTCCTTCTCCTGGCGACGAAGAAGGGAGGGAGGGAGAGAGGGGGGGAGGAGAGAGGGGCTGAGGGAGGGAAGGAGGGAGGGAGGAGGTCCCCACTCCCCCCTCGGAACCTTCAAGGGCATCCGGGGACAACTCAGAAGAGACCCCGCCCCTTCGAAGCATAATTTCGGGCGAGGTACGATTTGGTTCCCCTTAGGGAAACGGCGTTTGCGTCGATGCCCTGGGCAACGATTTGGGGCAAACCGAATCCTCCGGGGAACCGGTGATTCCTCCCGAAGGGTTCTATGAGGGCACGGCTCTACTCTCCAGCCTTAACGTTCGTTACGCTCGATAGGTGGCGCGGTCTAAATAGAGCAACTTGCGAGATGACGAGACAGCGTACCGCTGGGCGTGGTATCGACCCCTCTCGATTTATAGGCGATACTCGGGGCCACGCGACCTTCAACCTTAGGGGCGGGCGGCGTAAGGAAGCGAATTCCTCTCGTCCTCGGAAGGTGGAGACACCCTTTTGGAATGGAATGCTTCTGCGGAATGATTAGTGGAGGGAAGCTTCTACCTAAACGGACGGAAAAGCTTGACAAACGGAAAAGAACGGAAGAAGGAAAAAATGAGTCAATTCAGCAACGGGATAACCGCCCGAGAGAGAGAGAGAGAGAGAGAGAGAGAGAGAGAGAGAGAGAGAGAGAGAGAGAGAGAGAGAGAGCCTCCAGGAATAATAAATTGGGACAAGATGCATCGTTAGTTCAACTAAGATTTACTACCAATCGACTTTAGAAGGATATACAATGACTTTCATTGAGATCTTCAGCGTAACTGGGTTGTAGCAGTTTTAAAACTTATACATTTAAATACACGCACACACACATACACACACACACATACATACATATATATATATATATATATAATATATATGTACACACACACAGAGAGAGAGAGAGAGAGATTCTACATCAAATGTACAGTTTATAGTGCACACGGATTGTTAATTTTGTGCTCATTTTAAAATGAAATCTCTCTCTCTCTCTCTCTCTCTCTCTCTCTCTCTCTCTCTCTCTCTCTCTCTCTCTCTCTCTCTCTCTCTCTCTCTAATCCTTCAAAGTCAATCATGATCAGGTCACCTAACTTTAATACTCCCGTTTCTTTAGCGGAAATTGCATGTTGAGTAACAACGAGTACTCGAGTTTCCTGGTTCGACAACTCCGCCTGACATGACATTCAATTTTCTGAGCAAGTGAGTCGTTTCCTCTCGGGGTATATTGGAAAGTATGTTAAGGGCAACCTTTGGAGCAAGAGCCCGTGCTAGTGGTATAGTTTTGGTATAGTGTTTAACAGGAATTTGTTTGTTTTTATTTTATTTGGTACGTGACGTTATTATGAGAGAGAGAGAGAGAGAGAGAGAGAGAGAGAGGAGTAGATACTTATGCAGATGATATATATATATATTATATATATATATATATATATATATATATATATATATATATATATATATATATATATATATATATATATATATATATATATATATATAT
>NC_089765.1:12306033-12316033 GCF_040412425.1 Macrobrachium rosenbergii | reverse complement strand
TTAATAGTTACAAAGATCAATATACCCCACCGAAAGGTTAACTGCCAGTAAGAAGGATTGAAAGGTGTAACAGGACGTAGGAAAACCTCTCAGTTGCACTGTGAAACAATTGTTAGAGAGGGTGGAAAGTCAGATGGAAGAAAGAGAATATGAACGGAGGTACAGTCAAAGGAATGAAAGGGGTTGCAGCTACGGGCCCTAAGGGACGCCGCAAAGGCCCTTGAGTAATGCCCACAATGCAGCAAGTGAGATGCACTGAAATATAGCAACAATAAACTGAGGGCATACAAGGTCAGGAACTGATAACTATAGAGATCATTAAAACCATGCAATACCTCTTACAACTCTCTTCAGAGCCACAGAACTGAATACAATCAAGACATCCCGCTTTACGTCAAACCGCAAATCTAAGACACTGCAGAGTAATTCCAGATAACTTGTGAAATATTGATGAAACTCAACAGACCCGCACTTCGTGGCTAGAGTTACCCAACTTACGAGCTATCACGGGAATTTACGAGAGGCCCCAGTTAACTAGCGAGATACCAAGCCTATCTAATGACGGGGCAAGATAACAGATAGATAAGTAGATGGTTTAACAGTGCCCTTTCCTGTCATGTAAATCTACTGGAGTGACAAGAGTGTAGGGAGGTCTGGAAAATATTAGGCGACTCCAGATAACTACAGGGCATTACAGGGACCTATTTTCACATGTAAGACAAGTCTTGGCCAATCTAAGGGGTTAATAGAGGAATTATTTTCTTAATTTTCTAATATTGCTTAAATGTCTGAGATTAAAAATACGAGTTAAATGAATAGTTAAGTATTACCGTCTGTAATTTATTGGTAACGGAAAGCATAACTCTCCATTAGGTATAAGAAATGATTCTGGAAACAAGGCAGGTGTTAGAAAGTTCCATGTTCCAATTAATACCCGCAAAAAAATTATATATATGTATATATAAATATACCTATATATAACTATCTATAAACATAAAAATATATACGGATATATGCATATATACTGTGAATATATGTATATATATATATATATATATATATATATATATATATATATATATATATATATATATATATATATATATATATATATATACAGAGAGAGAGAGAGAGAGAGAGAGAGAGAGTTACCACCCAAATTATTACGTAACCTCCTGCCTGAATAAATTAGACGCATAGAAGTTGATAGCACATTATATCTCTACAAATGCGCTTTCTACCTGACATACAAGCACCCCTGGCTCCTGTTACATATAATTAAAACAGAACGTAATTATAAAAACAATTATCGTCAACAGAGAGACTTGAAGCAAAACTACTTATATCTGAAGTCGACCTCAAGAGCCAATTATTGGAAATGAGAAAAATGATTGATTATTGATTAAGCAACGCCTGGAGGCAACGAGGTCATTAATATTCTAGTGAGTTGAGTTACTTTCTTGCCGCAAATTTGTATTCTACTCGTTTACATTTTATTTGTTAGTGTAAGATTATATTTGTGTATATATAATATAGATATAAATATATACATACATATATATATATATATATGTATATATATATATATATATATATATATATATATATATATATATATATATATATATATATATATATATATATATACTGTATATATATATATATATATATATATATATATATATATATATATATATATATATTTATATATTTTTAAACAATTATTTCATTTCACAAAGAACTAAAAATATTAGATAAGCCAAAAACACAGCAATTAGAACAGAGGTTATAAATGAGACCCAGAAATGATATGAGAGTTCAAATATGAATCGGTTGAACCGTGTTGTTCAAATTGCTATCATCGTAAGACTAATTATCCCAGTAAAAGGAGAAATAACTTAACTAAAAGGGTGAATAGACAGAGAAACAACAAGAATTAATAAACCAGCCTTTCGCAAAAAAAGTAAATAAAAAACACTAACAAGTAAAAATTGTGCCGAAGCTTCTTTGGCACAATTGGGAGTTTTCTGTGTATGGTATAATCAAGGCCACCAAAAATAGATCTATCTTTCGGTGGTCTCGGTATAATGCTGTATGAGCCGCGGCCCATGAAACTTTAACCACGGCCTGGTGGTGGCCTGGCCTATATCGTTCCCAGACGCACGATTATGGCTAACTTTAACCTTAAATAAAATAAAAACTACTGAGGCTAGACGGCTGCAATTTGGTATGTTTGATGACTGGAGGGTGGATGATCAACATACCAATTGGCAGACCTCTAGCCTCAGTAGTTTTTAAGATCTGAGGGCGGACAGAAAAAGTGCGGACAGAAAAAAAACGGACAGAAAAAGTGCGGACAGAAAAAAGTGCGGACAGAAAAAGTGTGAACAGAAAAAAAGTGCGGACAGAAAAAAGTGCGGACAGAAAAAGTGCGGACAGAAAAAAGTTCGGACAGACAGACAAAGCCAGCACAATAGTTTTCTTTTACAGAAAACTAAAAATTATTCTCTTAAAAGACGAATATATTATTTGTAAATTATCTTCTAAATATTCACCTTCCCTAATTCAAGTTACAAACGCCATGAATGCTGTTTTATTCTGCATTTTACAGCGCTGTTAATTGGCTGTCCTAATGACCTTACCGCTGCTCAGAAAAAAACAAAAACCGCTCCAAGAATCACCTAAGGATACGAATTAATGAATTTTAATGTCATAATCTGCAGCAATAAAATGTCCATTACAGTCTGGGCTAACGAGCATTTCAACGCCATAAGTTGTTAAGGAATATACAATACGGTATTAAATGCTACTAACTAAAGGTAAGTTTTATCGATATTTCTGCAATGTGTCAAAGTTGCAACATCATGATGACTCGCACCACAATAATGAATCTATGTCACAACATGATAATGAGTAAGTTGCAACGTAATATGATTCGAAGTTGCAAAATAATAACGAATAAGTTGCAACATACTAATGACTTTAAGCTGCAACACAATAGTGACAAAGTTGCAACATAATAATGACTAAGTTGCAACATAATGACTGAGTTGCAACATAACAGTGACTGAGTTGCAACATAATAATGACTAAGTTGCAACATAATAATGACCAAGTTGCGACATAATAATGACTAAGTTGCAGCATAATAACGACTAACTCGAACTTAATAATGACTAAATTGCAACATATCACTGACAAAATTGCATTATGATAATGACTAAGTTGAAACTTAATACTGAGTTGCAACAAAATAATGACTAAGTTGAAACATAATAATGAATGATTTGCAACATAATTATGATTAGGTTGCAACATAATAATGGCAAAGTTGCAAGGAAATTAGCCTGCACAGAGAGAGAGAGAGAGAGAGAGAGAGAGAGAGAGAGAGAGGGAAACTTCCTTTTCTAACATTTAAAATATAAATTAAAACATTAATAACAATAATGTCTTATAAGAGAGAGAGAGAGAGAGACAGAGACTTACTTCCTCTCACATTTAAAATTTAAATTAATAACCTTAGAGCGTCATAATACAAAGAACGGAGGGGAGAGAGAGAGAGAGAGAGAGAGAGAGAGAGAGAGAGAGAGAGAGAGAGAGAGAGAGAGAAAGAGAGAGACTTACTCCCTCTCACATTTAAAATATAAATTAATAACATTAGAGCCTCATAATACAAAGAACGGTGAGGGTGAGAGAGAGAGAGAGAGAGAGAGAGAGAGAGAGAGAGAGAGAGAGAGAGAGAGAGAAAACTCCATCCCCACAGTCATTCTTTGCCTTGCCTTGACTTTTCCAGGCATTTTCAGAAGCAGAAGTTCAAGGGAGAAAAAACACCTCACTTTGCATGCTTACGGAGGTAGAAAAAATAGCTTTTCCTCACCTGTCTGTCGTTGGTCATCCCATTGCGTCATGAAGCTAAAATACCTCCTGACCTGACCTGACCTAATCCAGACGGGAGTCTCATACACGAAAGGCCAAAATCCCGCATAACTGTGGATTTTATTCTCTCTCTCTCTCTCTCTTCTCTCTCTCTCTCTCTCTCTCTCTCTCTCTCTCTCTCTCTCTGCGGGCTAATTTCCCTTTGGAACCCTCTTGGGTCTATACAGTCTGTCGACTCAGTCCACAAGGGTTTTCAGCCGAAGCTTTAAAGAGAGAGAGAGAGAGAGAGAGAGAGAGAGAGAGAGAGAGAGAGAGAGGAGAATTAGACGATAATGGCTGAAAACACTGAAACGCAATGTGCAGTGCCTGATGCTCTAACACGTATATGCAGTGAGAGAGAGAGAGAGAGAGAGAGAGAGAGAGAGAGAGAGAGAGAAGCCCAATCACTGACCGCCAGAACCACTTAGCTGACTGGAAGCGTAGGCGTGGGAAAGATCATGGACGCTGACCAAATATGGACCCAAAAAAACCGACCGAAAATGAGGAACTAGACGGATATACTTTGATAGATGGTGAAGCCACGATAAAACATGAAAAGAATAGAAGGAATTTCTACCGTCCAATTGGCTTTAGGCTACCAGAGGCACCATGGCGCCACAAATAATATCAGGTTTAGTTATCCTATAGATATATTCCATCTATAGTAAACTTTCTCCACTGACAGCAGGCTGCGTAGAGCTGACACCACTATGCAAATGTGTGGTTTGCATAATTAGGTCCTGAAAACTTTCAGTTTTCCGCTTCTGCGCTGATGCAAAACATGCGAAGACCAATCAGTAAGTCTTTCTAACGGAGATCAACACTTGATTTACGTAAGTCCCACACGTATTAAAGAGTTGTTCCCAAAACCATATTATTCTACAAGGTTAAATAAGCGTCCGTGATCGCTTTCTGAAAGGAGTTGAAATCACTCCCATACATACCGGTATTTTTTTTTTTTTTATTTCGAATTAGTTCAACCAACATCGCTAATTTTTATATGCTCTCTCTCTCTCTCTCTCTCTCTCTCTCTCTCTCTCTCTCTCTCTCTCTCTGTTATATATATATATATATATATATATATATATATATATATATATATATATATATATATATATATATATACACTTACAGTATATAAACTTTCAAGCATAAATATTATATTAAGAAGTGTAGCATTCATCTTTCTGTCTAATGCTAAATTGCCAGGACATCTAAGACACGAATAAACGAAAATAATTATCCATTACTCGCCATAAATAAAGATAAATAATATAAATAATAAAGGACTTGAATGAGAAATGATATTTATTGAAAATATAAGTGTGTTATACGAATTTCAGTTAAATGTAGGAGTCCCAGTCACAAAACCAAAAAAAGAAATAAATAAATAAAAAATCGGTGGACTGGTTTCTGTATCCGACTCATCAAGCTCCTAGTTCAAGAACGGAAATTCAAAATACCTGAAGACAGGAAATATATAAATGTCCAGGATATAAAGTCAATTTACATATTTAGTGGAAACACTGCCAAGGTCGTCGTTTTCTCTCTCTCTCTCTAATATATATATATATATATATATATATATATATATATATATATATATATATAGAGAGAGAGAGAGAGAGAGAGAGAGAGAGAGAGAGAGAGAGAGAGAGAGAGAGAGAGAGAGAGAGAGAGAGAGAGAGAGAGAGAATTTATATACTATATATATATAATATTTTTATATACATACATACATATATAGTATTTATATATACATATATATATACATACATATATATATATATATATATATATATATATATATATATAGAGAGAGAGAGAGAGAGAGAGAGAGAGAGAGAGAGAGAGAGAGAGAGAGAGAGAGAAACGACCTGAGCTAGGAATTCAAATTACAAGGCAAAGGTACTGTTAGTTATAACTTATGATATATTACTCCTGTCTGTCTGTCTGTGGCAAAACAAAGGTAAATCTTGCAACATCGCTGATATTTGAAGCTCTTCAAACAGACAGGAAGAAGTAAATAGAAAGGAAATAAAATAGACAGGAATAATAGACAGCATTTCACTTTTCCTAACTTCACTTTCTTTCTGTATTCTTGAATGGTATTACTTTCCTAACTACTTTCTAAAAATTTAGAAAGTCTATGTAATCTAAATTGACACCTTGTGGAACTTTCTCAGTTATCAGTCATTCCTTTTTATTATTCATTTTCTGTGTATTCTTATTTAATATTTTATCATTCGTCTGACATTAATTTCTTGTTTTCCTTTAATCCTTAAATTTGGGGTTAATTTGATCCTTAAATCCTATCCTTTAGAGTCCTTTAGAGTCCTTGCCTTGCGCAGGATTTCTCTGGCAGTTCCATTAATTAGTGTCTTTGTTATACTTACGTGTCTTTGTCCTGCAAATCCGACTTATTGTGTTTCTGTTTTTGTCTCTTACAAACACAAACATACAAAAAAGATGTCTCCATTTTCTGTTGGGTATCCTTTGCACGTCCTCTCTCTCTCTCTCTCTCTCTCTCTCTCTCTCTCTCTCTCTCTCTCTCGGCCCTCCCCTACCTCCTCCTCTCTCTCTCTCTCTCTCTCTCTCTCTCTCCTCTTACTTCCTAAACCTTAACCCCTCTCTCTCTCTCTCTCCCCTACTTCCTAAACCTTAACCTCTCTCTCTCTCTCTCTCTCTCTCTCTCTCTCTCTCTCTCTCTCTCTCTCTCTCCTTCCTAGCCCTTCCCTCTCTCTCTCTCTCTCTCTCTCTACTTCCTAGCCGCCTCTCTCTCTCTCTCTCTCTCTCTCTCTCTCTCTCTCTCTCTCTCTCTCTCTCTCTCTATCCT
This sequence comes from Macrobrachium rosenbergii, assembly GCF_040412425.1. Taxonomy (NCBI): domain Eukaryota; kingdom Metazoa; phylum Arthropoda; class Malacostraca; order Decapoda; family Palaemonidae; genus Macrobrachium; species Macrobrachium rosenbergii. The sequence continues at coordinate 12,309,282 of NC_089765.1, read as the reverse complement.
CCTGACTCCTACAACTGACCTTTGTGATTCGTCCCCATGCGTCCTTCACCCTTCGACCTTCTCTCTCTCGACTTCCCCTCCTTCCCTCCCTCCCCCCTCCCTCCTCCTCCTCCTCCTCCTCCCCTCCTCCTCCTCCTCCTCGATTCCCTTTTACGCATCATTTCACTGTCCATCGATCGTCTGGTCCTTATCTGAGGTAATGTGACCTTGGTAAGGATTCATTGGTGATGTCTTTTGTTCCGGACAATATTGAATCGATTATTCAGTGGATGAATATAAATATTTATTCATTTTCTGTCTCATTATTCTTATTTAATGTTTCTTTATTCTTCTGATATTCCTTTCATTCTTTCCTGTAATCTCCAACTTTCCTGTAATCTCCAAAATTCGAGTTCATTCGACCCTCATCTCCTATTCTAGAGGCCTTTGGAGTCCTTGAATCAAGAATCTCTCTCTCTCTCTCTCTCTCTCTCTCTCTCTCTCTCTATCGCTCCTGTATTCATGCAACGTTCATGTATATTTTCTTTCCTTTTCTCGATTCACCCATTCCGCTTCACTCTCGCTTTCAGGCCAGACAGTTCTTGCTTCTGCTGACGTTCCTGTCTCGAGTCCAGAAACAAACAGGATCTCTCTCCTCAGCTCCAAATGACGCATTCACCAGGCGGTCGCCTCTTCTTCCGAAACCGATTCGAGAAATACACAACGGCGAGTCCAGAAATCTTGCGTCATGGATAAACACGTAACAAATGCGCCGAAGTTTCTTCGACGCAATCGAGGTTTCTGTACAGCCGCTACAGCGTGTAATCAAGGCCACCGAAAATACATCTATCTGTAGGCGGTCTCGGTGTAATGCTGTATGAGCCGCGGCGCATGAAACTTTAACCACTGCCCGGTGGTGGCCTATCTCATTCGTTGCCAGACGCACGATTATGGCTAACTTTAACCTTAAGTAAAATAAAAACTACTGAGGTTAGAGGGCTGCAATTTGGTATGTTTGATGATTGGAGGGTGGATGATCAACATACTAATTTGCAGCCCTCTAGCCTCAGTAGTTTTTAAGATCTGAGGACGGACAGAAAAAGTGCAGACAGAAAAAAGTGCGGACAGAAAAAGTGAGGACAGAAAAAAGTGCGGACAGAAAAAAGTGCGGACAGAATAAAAGTGCGGACAGAAAAAAGCGCGGACAGAAAAAAATGCGGACGGACAGACAAAGCCGGCATAACAGTTTTCTTTTACAGAAAACTAAAACTGTGTTGCCTAAAGAAATGAGTCTGTGGTAACTGAAGAAAATGACTGGTGAGGTCTGTAAAAAGAAAAATTTCCTTACATCTAAGATAAGTTTGATGTTTCCACAGAAAATTAGAATTTGCATGGGAGCAGTTTTTGCAATCTTCCTTCTCACGAAAATAATCAATACATAAATAAGTAAATAAATATACAAATAATCAATATGAAACTAATAAAATATTAGTCAAAAGTTACATACGCAAATTTTTATATAATTGCTTTGTATCTGCTGTTAAACACTTTGATATCTGTTCATGTTAATTGCAATATTAATTTCCTGGTCGTTTCTGAGTATGGTATTCCTTTTTAAGATATTCTTTGTCACCTTATAATCACTGAAGATGGACTTCTATCTAGCCATACCTGAATGTATGTATGTATGTATGTATGTATGTATGTATGTATGTATGTATGTATGTATGTATGTATATATTTTCATAAGGTTTTTGTTCATACTAAATCATGTGCATCTGTGATCTTATGAGCATGCACGTATGTACTTTCCAGTGGTTTAATGAGTATGTATGTATGTATGTATGTATGTATGTATGTATGTATGTATGTATGTATGTATATTCCTGTACTTTTATGAGTATGCATGTACGTATGTATGTATGCATATAGGTATGTATATGTATGTATGCATATGTAAGTATGTAAGTATGTATGTATGTATATTCCTGTGGTTTTCTCACCATGTATGCATGTATGTATATATGTATGTATGTATGTATATTCCTGTGGTTTTCTGAGCATGTATGTATGTATGAAACTGTTGTTTTCTGGGCAATTATGTACGTGTATGCATGTATTTTACAAGCGTGTTCGGGAGCACGTATGTACGTACATATGTATGCATTTTCCTGTGGCTTTCCGAGCATATATGTACATATATATGCACGTATGTACGTAAGTGCCCTCACGAACAGAATAGAACCGCACGCGAGAGAGATTATCTCCGTACCGGACAGCATCTATTCAGAAGCCCCATTTTCAGATCGGAGATAAACCTGTCATCGGTACCTTGTATGGAGGCGTTCTCAATCCATTTTACGGGCCCTTCTAATGGACTGCTTTGGAATACCGTCATTAGTTTGCATTAGTTTGCCCCGTGATGGAAATCGGCAGATGCCGCGCGTGCTTCAGCGTTCCAGCCAGCGCCATTGAGTAGTTAGGAAGGGAATAGAGCAGAACGGAGTGTAGAATTTGTTATTATTATTATTATTATTATTATTATTATTATTATTATTATTATTATTATTATTATTATTATAATTCAGAAGATGAACCCTACTCATATGGAACAAGCCCACCAAAGGGGCCACTGACTTGAAATTCAAGCTTCCAAAGAATAATATGGTGTTCATTTGAAAGAAGTAACAGGAAATTCAGAAGAGAAAATAGGAAATAGTAAATATTCGAAAAGAAATATTAATTTCACAAATTAATAAAGAAATAGATAAATAGACATATATCTTCCTTGAGGTTTTCATTCTTATCCACCAATAATTATATACAAGTAAAAAGTGCGCCCGGAGTTCTTCGGCGCAACTGAGTTTTCTGTACATCGTATAATCAAGGGCCCTCGAAAATAGATCTATCTTTCAGTGGTCTCGGGTATAATGCTGTATGAGCCGCGGCCCATGAAACTTTAACCATGGCCCGGTGGTGGCGTGGCTTATATCGTTGCCAGACGCACGATTATGGCTAACTTTAACCTTGAATAAAATAAAAACTAATGAGACCAGAGGGCTGCAATTCGGTGTGTTTGATGATTGGAGGGTGGATGATCAACGTACTAATTTGCAGCCCTCTGGCCTCAATAGTTTTTAAGATCTGAGGGTGGACCATAGACAAAGACGGTACAATAGTTTTCTTTTCAGAAAACCAAAATCTGATCATGAATCCTCAATTCAAAATCAATTCTTCACACCAGTCTAAAATAATCACTTACTGGAATAA
>NC_089765.1:12293533-12301033 GCF_040412425.1 Macrobrachium rosenbergii | reverse complement strand
GGTTGGTCCGTCCGCAATTTCTTCAGTCAGCACTTTTTCTGCTCGCCCTCAGATCTTAAAAACTAATGAGGCTACAAGGCTGCAAATTGGTACGTTGATCATCCACCCTCCAATCATCAAACATACCAAATTGCAGCCCTCTAGCCTCGGTAGTTTTTATTTTATTTAAGGTTACAGCTAGTCATAGTCGTGCGTCTTGCAACGATATAGAATAGGCCACCACAGGGCCATTGTTAAAGTTTCATGGGCCGTGGCTCATACAGCACTATACCGAGACCACCGAAAGATAGATCTGTTTTCAGAGGCCTTGATTATACGCTGTACAGAAAACCTGATTGCGCCGAAGAAACTTCAGCGCATTTTTTTACTTATTTTTTCGTGTGACTGTGGGAACTTTGGTATGGGTTTACCGATGCTTCTAATAAAAAAAATCTTTTTAATGAGTAACAGAAAATGGGACTTATTAGTAAAACGGTCAAATTAAAGGAAATAAGTGACCTGACCTGTTCGTACTTTAAAGGTCACCCTCACTTCACGGCTTTCATAGTAAAGGTCAGAGAGAGAGAGAGAGAGAGAGAGAGAGAGAGAGAGAGAGAGAGAGAGAGAGAGAGAGAGAGAGAGAGAGAGTACTCGCTAATTGTTACTGAAAATTTTATTAGTCTCATGATTACAACACAAACATGTCACTGCTCATAATAATAATAATAATAATAATAATAATAATAATAATAATAATAATAATAGTAAATCATTAAAATACTTTTGTTATTTAAGTTCTCTCTCTCTCTCTCTCTCTCTCTCTCTCTCTCTCTCTCTCTCTCTCTCTCTCTCTCTCTTTCTGTTGTAATAATAAGACTGATGAAATTTTCAGTTACAATTGTCAAGCACTCTCTCTCTCTCTCTCTCTCTCTCTCTCTCTCTCTCTCTCTCTCATTTTGTTTTCTCTCTTTCGGTATGTTTTTTTTTAACTTTTCCCAGCCTCTTTTGCTTTGTCTCTGTCTTTCCTAACGGCCACCCTCTCTCTCTCTCTCTCTCTCTCTCTCTCTCTCTCTCTCTCTCTCTCTCTCTCTCTCTCTCTCTCTCTCTCGTTTTTCTCCTAACTGTCGTTCTTTTGTCTTTTATTTTGCTAGCCTTTCCTTCTACTTTGTCTCTGTCTTTCCTAAAGGTCGCCCTTCTCTCTCTCTCTCTCTCTCTCTCTCTCTCTCTCTCTCTCTCTCTCTCTCTCTCTCTCTCTCTCTCTCCCCAATGACAAAACGCTGAAAAAAACCAACGTATGCGAAGCATGAATGTCAGTTCCGCTCCGACCTCGCCAGAGCCCCAGAATTCCAAACATGACCTGACTGGGTCAAGTGACAGCTGCTTACCCAAGCGTCAAAGGACCTGACCAAGACAGCGTCCCGAGGTCAAAGGTCACTGTGACTATTATGACAATTTAGAGAAATGACCTTTCGTAAATCAAGCGTCTTAGAACTGAAGGGTATGGTGGCTTCGAGGTCAGAGGTCAGGCTGGAACTAAATGACCAATTTCCTGGGTATTTTTGGGGTACTGGGTAAATAGGTAGAAATAATGTATATTACGGAGTATTAAAAATAAACGATATTGCCTAAACAATGGGTATTTTAAGTTAGACATTATTGTCTGAAAACATTTGGGGGGGGTATTGGGTAAACAGGCATAAATAATGCGAATTATGGATTATTTAGAATAACCGTTATTACGTGAATAATATATATTTTAAACTGACATTATTTAGCTTCAGTTTAGAGTAAATGGCAATGTCTACAAAAGAAACATTTAAAAATCATAATATTAATACTGATTAAATAGGTACAAATAACGCATATTAATGAGTTTCTAGAATAAACCTTATTAAATGAACAATATATATTTCAAATTAACATTATTGTCTAAAAAGCCTTCAGTTTAGAGTTAAACGAGAGTAAATGTCAATGCGCATTTAAGAAAGACGTATAATTCATATTAAGTTCGCGATCACATCATAAAATAACATTTTAGAAGTGGATTCTAAAATGCAAACTTTTTTTTTCAGAGTAAATTTCCCAAAATGCCCTCTGCTTTATCCCAAACAATCTTTGTCAGAAAAAAATTTATGTTTCATAGGCAAAAACTACTGTAGAAGAAAAACTATTATATGAGTAAAAAAATGTCAAGGATAATTTGAAATCCTTTTCATGAAAAGACGAAAAAAGTTGCTAATAATTACTGAGCAGGTAAGAATTCGAATCAAAGTTAGCTTTAGTGAAATAAGCACCAAAAATCAGCCGATAGTCACTATATAACATACAGTTATTATCTTCTTTACAACTATAAACAAATAAAATTGCAAATACAGCAAAAAATTATGAAATATAGCCTATAGCCACTACATAAAACATGTCATTAATTTTAGTACAATTACAAACAACTGAAATTGCAAATACACCAAAAACAATAAAATATAGCCTATAGTCACTACATAAAAAATATTATTACTTTCTGTACAGTTACACAAAACTAAAATTGCAAATACAGCAAAAACAATAAAATATAGCCTATAGTCACTATATAAAAACATATTATTATTACTTTCTGTACAATGACAACTAAAATTGCAAATACAGCAAAAAAACTATTAAATATAGCCTATAGTCACTATAAAAAAACAAATTATTACTACTTTCTGTACAATTATACAAAACTAAAATTACGGATACACCAAAAATGATAAAATACGTGTCTTTTCCTACATAATCATACCATATTTATTCACAAGAAGAAACGGTACAAAAAAAAAAAAAAAAACTCGAATTTTAAAATACAAAACACACAAAAGCCTTGGATAATCTTGTTACTGTACTTGAGACCGTGTACCCATTAGCAAAAGTCATCGTAGTTCTTGCGGTATCTTATATCGAACAAGCTGGCACGCATAATGAACTCCTATAAATCGTCGAGAGAGAGAGAGAGAGAGAGAGAGAGAGAGAGAGAGAGAGAGAGAGAGAGAGAGAGAGAGAGAGAGAGAGAGAGAGGTAAATTCAACAAAATGAATGTGTCATTTATACATATATTTATATATAAATGACACATTCATTTTGTTTATCTCTCTCTCTCTCTCTCTCTCTCTCTCTCTCTCTCTCTCTCTCTCTAAATACTCAGTGCTGTGCATTATTTGTATCAATCTTAATAATATGATTTTTCATATATATATATATATATATATATATATATATATATATATATATATATATATATATATATATATATATATATTTGTGGGATTAATCGACAATAAATAAGAATTAATCTCCACCGATAGTCCTTAATACTTAAATTCATTTAAACTTAAACCCTTTGAAGAAACTCGAAAAGAAATCCTCCTCGGGTTATGGGATTTATGGGATTAACTGAAAGTTGATAATAAATTAATCCCTCACTGGAAAATCGCCGATGCTCAAATTCTTTCTTGAAAGTTCGTGTAGCCTCCAGCAACCCAAAATACTTGACCCCTGTTTTCCCATCTAATCCTTTATAAAATATTAAGTTTCTCTGATATTTATTTCTACCTCCTCCCTTCCTCCCCCCTCTTTCTCCTCCTCCTCCTCCTCCTCCTCCTCCTCCTCCTCCTCCTCCCTTCCCTCTTCCAAGGAGGCTATTTTATGATATTTTATCAATTTTTTAGTTTCTTTAGTCCCCAGAAACCAAAACATTTTACCTCCATTTTTCTTTCTAGTTCTTTACAAAATATTAAGTTTCTCTGATATACATTCTTACCCCCTCTCTCCCTCCCTTCTCCTCCCCCCCTCTAAACCTAATAAATTTCAAGCAGGTTATTTTATTAAATTTTATAACTTTTCAAAAGTTTGTGTAGTCTTCATTAACCCAGAATATTTACCCAGAATATTTTACCCCTATTTCTCCCCCTAATCCTTTACAAGATATTAAGTTCCTCTTCCTCCTCCTCCACATGCCACCCACGTTTCCCTGGCCCGCCCAGAGGGGCGATTACGCGGCCACCCCCAAAATCACAGGTGGGTCCAGGTGGTCTCGTGCGAGGTGTCAAGTCTTAAGCTTCTTTTTATAGTCACTCGTGAATAAATTTCACAAATGAGTAAGGCGTCGAAGGTCCATTGCGTAAGCCTAGTTCTTTTCTTTCTTTGAATCTTCAGCTGAAAACCTTTATGAGAGAGAGAGAGAGAGAGAGAGAGAGAGAGAGAGAGAGAGAGAGAGAGAGAGAGAGATAAAATGATGTGAGTAAATTTGTTGATCCACAACCCTGACTTGATGGCAGATTTTTAAGATCCCTGTTGAATGAATTGGGGAAAAAATAGTGGAGAGAGAGAGAGAGAGAGAGAGAGAGAGAGAGAGAGAGAGAGAGAGAGAGAGAGAGAGAGAGAAAGGTGATAACCAAATAAATATGAAGAAATAGAAAATAAAACCGATACACCTGAAATTCAGGGGACGTCAGCAGCAGCAGCAGATAGAAGCTAACTTTAACCTTAAATAAAATAAAGACTACTGAGTCCAGAGGGCTGCAATTTGGTATGTTTGATGACTGGAGGGTGGATGATCAACATACCAATTTGCAGCCCTCTAGCCTCAGCAGTTTTTAAGATCTGACGGCGGACAGAATAAAGTGCGGACAGAATAAAGTGCGGACAGAAAAAAGTGCGGACAGGATAAAGTGCGGACGGACAGACAAACCCGGCACAATAGTTTTCTGTTCAGGATACTAAAAACTCCTAGGAAACTGTTTTTCATTCCCAACTCCTCCTTGTGGACTGGAATTTTGGACCATTGATGAAATACTGATAAAACACAGGAAAACGATTCATTTCAAACTGTTCTCCCTCAAGGTGAGAACAAACCCCCAATTTCCTGGAACCTCAATGTTCTTTAAACCCCCTGACTGACGACTGAGAACTTTCAAGAAATGGAGAAACTACTCCAGTTTTCACCCGAAATAACCTCTCTTGACCCAACACGTACCAGTCGTGTTCGACTCTCACTAAACGTAGTTGAGAATTTTATATATATATATATAATATATATATACATATATATATATATATTTTTTTTTTTTTTTTTTTTTTTTTTTTGAGGTACGGTCAGGCATGAGACAGAAGGTTCTTCAATGAATAACTTGTTTGTAAATAAAAAATATTTATAGACAGCATGGTTGTTTAGCTGGATGAGAATGCTGAGCTGAAAATTCTAATGGATATTATTATTATTATTATTATTATTATTATTATTATTATTATTATTATTATTATTATTATTATTATTATTATTATTATTATATTCAGACGATGAAGCCTATTCATATGGAACTTTGGATCATTAGCAAATACCGTTTTGCAGATTCGTCTTTCGTCTATAATAATGGACTGAATTGCATTGAATACAGAATTTAGGCCAAAGGCCAAGCACTGGGACCTATAAAGTCATTCAACGCTGAAACGGATATTGAGAGTGAAAGGTTTGAAAGGTGTAACAGGAGGAAAACCTCGCGGTTGCATTATGAATCAATTGTTAGGAGAGGGTGGAAAGTAAGATGGAAGAAAGAGAACATGAGAAGAGGTAGCCTACAGTAAAAGAAACGAAAGGGGTTGCAGTTAGGGGCCGAAGGCACGCTGCAAAGAACCTTAAGTAATGCCTACAGTGCATCGCACGAGGTGCATTGACGGCACTACACCAGAGAAAAAAAAAACAGAACTAGGAAACTAAAATAGAAAAATTAAAATACGGGGAAATCTTCCTACGAACAATGATAACAGCAATACTAGTAGTTCATAATAATGAAAATTATCGAACAATTTCATATGTAATGTTTTCGCGACGCAACGAAAACGAGACCCTATAAATAAACGTTATGGAAATTTAGAGACCAAATTCTATTGATCCTAACACCCTGACTGAACTCTGACTGAGCTCCAAATTGTAGTAGGAACCTAAAAAGACGTTATAGCTTTATCTAAGAGAACTTAGCTACCAATTAACAGTAATAAAGGAAAACATATTCCTACCGAGGACCCCAGTTTACAATCTTCCAAGGTCGTTGCATTTCCAGGAAAGGAAATACGAGTGGGGAATAATTCTCAAGGTCTTGTTACACGATACATCCTCCTGAACCACAGGTACAAGCGGATGAGAGAGAGAGAGAGAGAGAGAGAGAGAGAGAGAGAGAGAGAGAGAGAGAGAGAGAGAGTTACTTTATAGCTTTATGGAAAAGCATCAATAGGTTTACAGTGTAAGAAGAAAGAATGGTTATTAATTGCGAGAGAGAGAGAGAGAGAGAGAGAGAGAGAGAGAGAGAGAGAGAGAGAGAGAGAGAGAGAGAGAGAGAGAGAGAGTTACTTTATAACTTTATGGAAAAGCACCAATAGATTTACAGTGTAAGAAGAAAGAATGGTTATTAATTGAGAGAGAGAGAGAGAGAGAGAGAGAGAGAGTTACTTTATAGCTTTTTAGAAAAGCATCAACAGGTTAACAGTGTAAGAAGATAGAATGGTTATTAATAGAGAGAGAGAGAGAGAGAGAGAGAGAGAGAGAGAGAGAGAGAGAGAGAGAGAGAGAGAGAGAGAGAGAGAGAGATACTTTTTGGCTTGCTGTAAAAGCATTAGTAGGTTTACTGTACAAGAAGAAGAGTGGTTGTTATTTGAGAGAGAGAGAGAGAGAGAGAGAGAGAGAGAGAGAGAGAGAGAGAGAGAGAGAGAGAGAGAGAGAGAGAGAGAAGATTAATAAGTGGACGACGAGTTTTGGAAGAATGACTAAGTAAAAATATAAGCTGAAAAAACTGCATCACCACAAGTGTTGACTACATAATAATAATAATAATAATAATAATAATAATAATAATAATAATAATAATAATAATAATAATAATAATAATAATAATAATAATAGCAGCGTTTGGGAGAGGAGCAAAAGGTATAAGATATATATTTTAAAAATACCTTTATAAAATGACTGTTTTTCCCAGCAACTAATAACTGTTTTTGAATAACTTGTATGTTTATCTTCTTCGTGTATTTGTACCAACTTAAAACAAGCAACTTCGGCGCAGTCGAGTTTCCTATACAGCCTATATTGCTGTACGAAACCTTCAGCCACGGCCCATGAGACTCTTAGCCGCGGTCTATGAAACTCAGCCACGGTCCTGTGGTGGCTTCAGCCACGGCCCATGAAACTCTTAGCCGCGGCCCATGAAGCTCAGCCACGGTCCGGTGGTGGCTTCAGCCACGGCCCATGAAACTCTTAGCCGCGGCCCATGAAGCTCAGCCACGGTCCGGTGGTGGCTTCAGCCACGGTCTGGTGGTGGCTTCAGCCACGGCCCATGAAACTCTTAGCCGCGGACCATGAAACTCAGCGACGGTCCGGTGGTGGCCTCAGCCACGGCCCACGGAACTCTTACCCGCGGCCCATAAAACTCAGCCACTGTCCGGTGGTGGCCTCAGCCACTGTCCGGTGGTGGCCTCAGCCACTGTCCGGTGGTGGCC
>NC_089765.1:12226033-12278533 GCF_040412425.1 Macrobrachium rosenbergii | reverse complement strand
TATATATATATATATATGCACATATATATATAAATATAAATATATGAATTATTATATATGTATATATAAATTATATATATATATATATATACACACACATTTTACAACTGCGACATCTAATTAAAAAAAGAAAAACTACCCAATTATCCTGACGACACTAACGACATCAGTCTCAGAGCACAATAAGACAACACACAAAAAAAAAAAACATTTTAATCAGCTAACGCAAGTTGACGAGACTCTCACCTAAACTAATAGTAAGGGTGGTCCCTCAACCATGAACAAATTGAGCACCATCAAATATCCCTTTGATTGTATTCGTCACTGTTACGGAACTTCAAAAAAAATCTTATCTTTCTGACGTCTTCTAAAACGTTTTAATGAATTGGTCTCACTTCTGAGATCATATAGTAAGATTCTCTCGGCTATCTTACCCTTTTCGGGAAGAGATTCAAATTAGTCTCACTTTTCAGATCATATGGTGTGATTCTCTCGGCCGCTCTCTTTTTCTGAAGAGATTTGGGGATTGGGAAGGTTGTCGGGTTGGAATGGGACTGAGAGAAGGACCTTATTATCGTTTTAGAGCGAAGGATGAAGGATGAAAACTCAAGGACGTTTGGATTCCTTGTCTTCAGTTTTTTTTGTTTTTTTTTTTTTTGTCGAGATTCTTCTTAGAGAGACGAACGAGGGTGAAAATAATTACATGCTCTGCTTGGCTGATCACTAGGGTCGTGTTTTGCTGCGTTTCAGCTCTCGGTTTTGTCACCAGGTCCTCTGTTTTGTCACCAGGTTCTATGTTTTGTCACAAGGTTCTCTGTTTTGTCACCAGGTTCTATGTTTTGTCACAAGGTTCTTTGATTTGTCACCAGGTTCTTTGTTTTGTCACCAGGTTCTTTGTTTTGGCACCAGGTTCTTTGTTTTGTCACCAGGTTCTTTGTTTTGTCACCAGGTTCTCTCTTTTGTCACAAGGTTCTTTGTTTTGTCACAAGGTTCTCTGTTTTGTCACCAGGTTCTCTCTTTTGTCACAAGGTTCTTTGTTTTGTCACAAGGTTCTCTGTTTTGTCACCAGGTTCTCTCTTTTGTCACAAGGTTCTTTGTTTTGTCACAAGGTTCTCTGTTTTGTCACCAGGTTCTATGTTTTGTCACAAGGTTCTCTGTTTTGTCACCAGGTTCTCTCTTTTGTCACCAGATTCTCTCTTTTGTCACCAAGTTCTTTGTTTTGTCACCAGGTTCTTTGTTTTGTCACCAATTTCTCTGTTTTGCTGTTTTGTCACAGGTTGCTAAGTTTTGTCACCATTTTCTCAATTTTGCCACCAGTTCACCAGTTTCTCTGTTTTGCTACGTTTCAATTTTGTCATCAGTTTCACAGTTTTGGTACCACTTTCTGCGTTTTTCAACGTTTCAGTTCTGTCACCAATTTCTCTGTGTTGTCACCAGTTCCTCTGTTCTGTGGCCACTTGTTCTGTTCTGTCACCATTTCCTCAGCTTTGTCACCAATCTCTCAGTTATGTCTCAGTTTATCACAGAGATAAGTACCAACAGCCACAGAGAAACCCACCAATATTAACTTATATTTTCCTCATAATTCTCAGATCTCTTAAGGGCACACATTGGCTTACTCCAATCCACAGAACTCCAGCTTAAACAAAGCCCTGAAAAGTCTGTTAAATTTCTGTAACCCTTAACTGTACCTGTATTTTCTGGGATCTCCATGCGTCCTCTGTAAGTTACAGTCCAACTGGGACAGGAACCTTCCTTAAGCATTTGGAGAACAGAAGATTCCAAAACTGCTCTTGGCAAAGTATTCCATATTTTAGTTTTAGCCAAGATAAAATTCCTAGTAAAGTTAGTGGCATTAAACTAGATACTAGAAAATTAAAACAGTTTTTTCTGTGTAAAAAACTGATAATAGAAAATGAAAACAGCTGTTATGTGGAAAAGAAAAAAGTACTGAATATGATACTGAACAATAGAGCAGTTTTCTCTGTGAAGAGGAAAGAAGTAGAAAAACTTACACTAGAAAAATAAAAGTTATTTTCTGTGGAGAAGAAAAAAGTATTAAACTTGATACTAGAAAATGGAGTAGTTTTTTTTCTGTGGAAAAGAAAATAGTGTTAAAACTGATACCAGTAAATGGAGTAGTTTTTTTCTGTGGAAAAGAAAATAGTATTAAACTTGATACTAAAAAATGGAGTAGTTTTTCCAGTGTAAAAGAAAAACTATTAAACCTGATACTAGCAAAGGACAACAGTTTTTTTTTGTGGAAAACAACAAATAAAAAAATACACCACGCAGGATAACTTAGAAGGAAAAACCAGCAGTATACATAGTAACCACACCCACTTTTTGACATATGTATCTATATATCTTAATTTATGGGTGCTCACATAAAAACGATAAGACAAAACCACCTTCTATGTGACTCTTCATAAAGAGGATTAATAAAAGTATTTCACATCTAATTAAAAACTGTCAAATAATTAGGGGCCCTTTCTGTCTAATTAAAAATGCCAAATACTTAAGAGTCCTTCAGGTGTCCTCCACAATAGAGTGACAACTGACATGCCTTTGTTCACTCGACTGTGGAGAAGTAGCCTGTTCCTGGGTTGTGTTTTGGGGACTGACTTGGCCCAGAACATTTCAGGAGAGACAATACCATAATACTTATCCAGAACATTTCATGGGATACAATACTACAATACTTGTCCAGAACATTTTCATGAGATACAAAACTAAAATACTTGTCCAGAACATTTTCATGAGATACAGTACTACAATACTCATCCAGAACATTTCATGAGATACAGAACTAAAATACTTGTCCAGAACATTTTCATGAGATACAGTACTACAATACTCATCCAGAACATTTCATGAGATACAATACTACATTACTTGTCCAGAACATTTTCATGAGATACATTACTACATTACTTGTCCAGAACATTTTAAGAGAAACAATATTACAATACTGTGGCAATGAAAGTGAGTACATGTTTTTGAGTTCAAATTGCACATACACTCATATATATGCATACACACGATACATAAAATCATATATATACATACACATGTATACATATATATATGTATGCATACACAAATATTGATAAGGGATTGTCAGTCGAAATGTATGGTTTCTGTCGTGTAAATATAATTTGATGGGCCTTTTTTTTTACTTAAGAGAGCCTTGCTAGATTACAGGCAAAAGAGACATTCATATATATGTATATGTATATGTGTATGTGTATGTATATGTATATGTATATGTATATGTATGTGTGTGTGAAAAAAGAACATGAGATGCAACTTAGCGTGCCTAAATAAGATAAACCAGAATGCTTTTGAGATGGTTCGGTTATGTAGAGAGAATGGGGGATTTCGAGTCGGTAACAATGTGTTTATGATTCAGATTTATAACATATAAAGAGTACGGAAATATTAAGCCACAAACATCGTTTGATATCGAGCTCAATATACCGTGGGCTTAACTCAAACCTAAAAGGAATTATAACTGTATAATTACAAGTGTTCCTGACCCTGCCAGGATTCGAACCTGGGCCACTGGTACAGAAACAACGACAAACAGTCGACTTTGACCACTCGGCCATCAAGAGAAACATGAGCTGATACCAACTCTACTGTAACAATCAGCTATCAAAATGGAGATTTATGCTAATTTCAATTCTAACTACAGAACCTGAATTCTACATCAGTATCTACAGTATCTACAGCAACCACATTCAGTATCATTAGAAAATCAAGCTACAAGACTACAGGAACACTACAAGAGATGCGAGATCAGGATATACCAGCTTTAAAACTCGCGTAAAAGTGATAGCGGAGAACTGTTTACAAGCATGAGTGGCGTGTTTTGAATTCTGAATAGCAGAGAAGATACTGTGTAAAATATCTTAAGAATTGGGGGAAGGTATTTGAAGATTAGCAGAAAGTTTTAAGTGCAATTTTGAAGGATGTGCTACAAGGAACTTTTTTTAACTTATAAATACAGATAAAATTCTTTCATATAGAGTAAAATGTGATATTATTGGTGTTTATGGATAAATCTTTAAGTAAATTTCATAAATATGGACTGCTTTTACAGAGCTGTAGGTATATGTTTGTGTAAATGAAAAACATAAGTTTATCTTTTTCATGTCTGCTTTTCCAGACACTCACACACACACACACACACAAACACACACACACACACACACATATATATATATATATATATATATATATATATATATATATATATATATATATATATATATAAACAATTTATTGCTGACACACTCATCTTAGATACCTCTTAGCAGACATGGAAAAGGACGCATGGATTTGGGAGGTATATGGAACGGAATGGAACACAGAGTTTGAGCCAGAGGCCAAGCACTGGGACCTATGAAGTCATTCAGCGCTGGAAAGGAAATTGAGAGTGGGTAGGTTTGAAAGGTGTAACGGGAGGTAAACCTCAAAGCAGTTGCACTATGAAACAATTGTTAGGAGAGGGTGGATAGCAAGATGGAAGAAAGATATGAATGGAGGTACAGTAAAAGGAATGAAAGGGGTTGCAGCTTGGGGCCGAAGGGACGCTTCAATGAACCTTAAGTAATGCCTACGGTGCACCTGGTGAGGTGGACTGACAGCAATATCCCCCCTACGGGTGGGGAGGTATATGGATGTAAGGTACAGGATCAAAGTCTTACCATTGTAGATATCGGATAAGGGATATCCCAAGCAATTTTAAATGTCAGACACAGTAAGGAAAGTCTTTCCGTTGATGAGTTTAGGACCAGAGATTAGTGAATTCAGGAGCAGGTGTCGATCTGAAGTAAAGATAGGAATGGCTTCTTGTAGTAGTGAATTTGAGATTGAAACGATTGAAGTTCATATAAGAAGTTGCGACGAGATGTGGAACACACACAAGCATTAAATAAAAACACACATATTTGTGTGTGTATGTACATTATAATATATATATATATATATATATATATATATATATATATATATATATATATATATATATATATATATATATTACTAATAGGACCTCATTAAAACTGAGTATCTAACGGAGATAAATATTTATTCAAGAAAACTTACAAGCTTTCAAGGATTAACAGTCCTTATTAGTCCTTGAGAGCTGGTAACTTTTCTTGAATAAATATTTACCTCCGCTAAATACCATCCAGTTTTAATGAGGTCCTGTTATTAATTGTATTAATGCACAGAGCAGTTGTGTAAGTGATAAAGTTAATATATACATATATATACATACAACTCTCTCTTCTTTCCAAAACTGAAATTCGGTTAAAATCAACAAGACTACAATACAAACTCGAAAGCTCTTATGCACAACATGAGTCCCTACAAAAACCCCACACATTCAAATAAAAAGGAAGAAAATTTGACTGGTATAATACCCAACGTACAACACACATGAAACAAGTAAAAAATGCGCCGAAGTTTCTTCGACGCAATCGAGTTTTCTGTATAGCGTATAATCAAGG
Source organism: Macrobrachium rosenbergii (assembly GCF_040412425.1). Classification (NCBI taxonomy): domain Eukaryota; kingdom Metazoa; phylum Arthropoda; class Malacostraca; order Decapoda; family Palaemonidae; genus Macrobrachium; species Macrobrachium rosenbergii. The sequence goes on along the minus strand of NC_089765.1, from coordinate 12,273,014 downwards.
CCAACGAAAATATACCTATCTTTCGGTGGTCTCGGTATAATGCCATATGAGCCGCGACCCATGAAACTTTAACCAGGGGCCGGTGGTGGCCTGTTCTACATCGTCGCCAGACGCACGATTATGGCTAACTTTAACCTTGAATAAAATAAAAACTACTGAGGCAAGAGGGCTGTAATTTGGTATGTTTGATGATTGGAGGGTGGATGAGCAACATACCAAATTACAGCCCTCTAGCCTCAGTAGCTTTTAAGATCTGAGGGAAGAGAGAAATAGCCATCTCGATAGTTTTCTTATAAAAATAAACATGAACAGGAACCACCCAAGCATAAAACGACCCACGGATATATGAATGCAAAAAAGAACTCAGTAACTTCCCACGAACACTTTGAAACAAAGTGGCCACTTATATAAGTGCTGGAAAAACTGCTGACGGGACGAAAAATTGCCATTAGCGGAAGATGATGATGAAGGGTGTGGTAAGATGGCGGACGCTTAGGGGATATGGAGATCGGCAGAACATGATGATGATGACGTTCCTGCTGATGATTCTGGGTGTGGTAAGATGGCGGACATTTAGGGAGAAGCAGGTGATGGGTTAAATACTTAAACGTATACATCAATACTCATTTGAATAAGTTGAGAGAAAAAAATTTGAATCACTAAATTTGTTTACGTAACAAGTCTTTACAAAATTGTAAACAGGGCATGATGCTTTGTTTAATTAAATACAGTGTAAACAAACATCTAGAAGTCAAGATTAGATTTGTAAACTTAGAGTTTTTTGCAGTTTGTAAACTAAGAGTAGATCTGTCGCAGTATTTTAAAGTGTGGTTGGTAAGAACAGGACTGCTATGGAAGAGAGAGAGAGAGAGAGAGAGAGAGAGAGAGAGAGAGAGAGAGAGATTGTTGGTGACACAAGTTTTTGTGAAATTTCATGAAATTTAACAATTCTTGGGGTGATACGTGATATGTGTGTGTGTGTGTGTGTGTGTGTGTATGTGAGAGAGAGAGAGAGAGAGAGAGAGAGAGAGAGAGAGAGAGAGAGAGAGAGAGAGAGAGAAATAAAAATAAATCACCCGTTTTTCTTGGTGTCCTGTGACAAAAAAAAATAAAGAATTACCAAGATGCTAAAATGGGGAGAGAGAGAGAGAGAGAGAGAGAGAGAGAGAGAGAGAGAGAGAGAGAGAGAGAGAGAGAGAGAGATTAACAGACAAAACAGGAAATAAATCACCCTTTCCTGATGTCACATGTGACATAAACAAGAAAATAACAAAAATGCTAAAATGGAAAATGGAGAGAGAGAGAGAGAGAGAGAGAGAGAGAGAGAGAGAGAGAGAGAGAGAGAGAGAGAGAGAGAGAGAGAAAACAGAACATCAAGGTACCCAGCAGCAGCAAGCAGGGAGGCTACATACCAACAAACCACGCGTCCACAAACGTCTCCCACGAAAAAGTCCCCAAAAACTGGCCCACCCAAAGAAGTGATATTTTCGCCAACCAATTACTTTACTTACAAGTCTATCTCAGCCATCCCACCCCGCCCCCCACCCCACCCCCAAAAAATGGACGTGTTTGCGTTCGTAAAATGCCAATGAATTGCCTCTCTCGTTTGCCTCTCCTGACAACGAGGAGGAATCGTGGAAGGATAGACAAAAACCAGTGGGTTAAGATTTAACACACAGATTTTGCAGATGGAAGTTTGTCCATCAAGGGAGGGTGGGGAGTTGTAATTAGGGCAAGACTGCCTTTGCCCTTTCAGGTTTTTGCAGGAGATGAGAGAGAGAGAGAGAGAGAGAGAGAGAGAGAGAGAGAGAGAGAGAGAGAGAGAGAGAGAGAGAGAGAGACTCGTAGTATCAATGACAAGTTTTATATATATTATCTCCCTGATTGGTGACAATGAGCGGTAGACGAACAATATCAAATAATTAATGACTGGAAGTTCTCTGGCGTCGCAGATACTAAGGTCACAGACGCTACGCGAGAACGAACGGTAGAGGACCAAAATTAATTTAGTAATGGCTGGGAATTCTCTGGCGTCGCAAACACTAACGTCACAGGCGCTACGCTCAAACGAGCGGTAGAAGACCAATATTAATTCATTTATGACTGTGAGGTTTCTGGCGTCGCAAATATTAAGGTCACAGGCGCTACGCTCAAACGAGCGGTAGAAGACCAATATTAATGAATTGATGACTGTGAGGTTTCTGGCGTCGCAAATAAGAAGGTCACAGCCGCTACGCTAAAACGAACGGTAGAAGACCAATATTAATTCATTTATGACTGTGAGGTTTCTGGCGTCGCAAATACTAAGGTCACAGACGCTACGCTAAAACGAACGATAGAAGACCAAAATTAATGAATTATGACACTGAGATTTCTGGCGTCGCAAATAACAAGGTCATCTACGCTAAACTAGAACAATAGCATCCCAGGGCGCCTGCACATCCTGTTTACTAACGCCCAAATGCGTAACAACGGGGGTATTAATACCCCGTTCGCTTATTTGGGCGCTTAAATACCCCATCCAGCATCTTAAGAAGAGATTAACACGGGTTCAATACGGCCAATTACTCTGCCCGGATGCTGGGTTGTCTAAAACACGGCTCCATTAGAAATGGCGAATTTCCTCTGTTGTGTTCACGTGTTTTCGACTGGGAAATCTTTCTGAAGGTTATTTATTATTATTTATTATTAGACAGTTATTTTACTGTTACCTTTTATCACAGATCATTCTCGTGGTAATAATGTTAAGATTATAGATGGCAGGAGGAGGTATTTTTCTAAATAAGTTTCTGGAAATTATAGAATTTCTAGCGCTGGGAATAGCAGATCTATTAGCCGGTAGATGACAGCAGGAAGAATTTTTCCTAACCAGCTTTCTAGAAATCAAATACTATTTTCTAGCACTAGAATTGTCAACCAAATAGCCAGTAGGTGATAGCAGGAGAAATTTTCTTTAATAAGTTTCTAGATGTAAAATACTATTTTCTAGCAACCGGAATAGCAAATCAAATAAGCAGCAGATTCGTCACAATCACTAATCCAAGCACGGTGAAATTTATCAGTTAACAGTGAATCACTTTTCATTGCGTTCTAGTATAGTGATGGCCCTAGCTTTGGCTGGTGGGCTCTTAGATTTAATTCTACCACAAATTATATTGATAATAACTTACAAAATATGAGACATACAAAGTGTTACGTTCCTAGCCAAAGAAATTAGAAAAAATTTAAATTTGTTCCAGATGTTTGAATTATAGAAAGACATATTTTAATAAGATTTAATAAGATCAGGTCTGCTATGGAAGAGAGAGAGAGAGAGAGAGAGAGAGAGAGAGAGAGAGAGAGAGAGAGAGAGAGAGAGAGAGAGAGAGAGTAGGGAAAAGGTAAGATCAATTTACACAATCAGTTTGAAATCCCTGCTTTTCCTTTATATCTGAGAGAGAGAGAGAGAGAGAGAGAGAGAGAGAGAGAGAGAGAGAGAGAGAGAGAACAAGGAACGAGACAAGCGGGCTACTACAACTTGAAAATTCATACAGTGAGCCAAGACAAATTTGGCAGCCATTACAAAAATCTGACAGACAGAATTCTTCTGTGTACCATAATGACAAAAGAAAACTCAATGAAGGAGTAATCTCTCTCTCTCTCTCTCTCTCTCTCTCTCTCTCTCTCTCTCTCTCTCTCTCTCTCTCTCTCTCTCCCTAAGGAACAGAGACAAACATTTCAATTACCCAGAGGAAGACAGCAACTAAATTTAAATGCACCTGATTTCATAATGCTGATAAGGTCAGGTGATTACCTTGACATCAAAATGATTTGCAAGCCTTACGGTTTAATGTGGTATCATATTAATGAGGCAAACAGTTATATATACACATACTCGGTACATAACGAATCAACAAGTAGTTTGGCAAACAATACTGCTTTGTTTCTTTGAGATGCTGAGATTGCAGTACAAAGAGAGAGAGAGAGAGTTGTATTTTTCAAGTGACGGAGAAACAGAATTTGGATATCATGGTAGTGTGTTTACACAAAAGCACAAACACACACACAGGTGATGTATTTATATACATATATATGTATATATATAATTACCATTGGGTGTAAGTTATTCCCAAGGTACAGTGAACTGGATATTAAACGATAAATGTAGCTTAATATGCCAATACAAAAAAAGTCATGTGTGTGTGTATAAACATGTGTACAGAAAAATAAACATATAAATAAGAGTATATATAAAGATATTCCGATACAGACAGATAGCTAAACCAATATATGGAAACAGAGATATCTTTCCTTTCCATCCTACAAAAAATAAAACCACAAAAGTAGCACATTATCCCCTACAAAGCAAAACTGACAGCGAGGCTAAAAGTACCTGACAAGCGGTAGATAAGCAACAGATTGCTTTATCTCTGCAACAAGGAACTGGTACATACATCAGATACGTCTCTCTCGGACCCTGAAAGGACGAAGACATATTAGATCTCGGAGAAACGACCTGGTGAATTATGCAGGAGGGCGTCCTAGATTCCTTGGAAAGATCAAGTAAGGATAAGGTAGGGATAAGGATAAGGTAAGGACAGGATAAAGGAATTCCTTCTTGGTTGTGATGTAAGGTTTCCAAAAGACTTGTTTAAGGGATAATTGTTCCTCTGTACATGGGAGGTGGTGACAGAGGGTGCTAGAATTGTAAGGACGTAACACCGCTTAGTATGCCTGAGAGGCTGGTGTTAAGGCTGTATAGGAAACGGTGTGACAGCTAACAAGAGGATCGATAGGAGGAGAACTGTGTTGATTTACAAAAAAAAAAAGGTGAGGATGGGAAAATCAAATGTTTATTTTGAAGATGAAGAGATCAAGTTGTCAGGTTATCTAAGCCCTGACAGGAATATAATGTAAAATGTGTTGAGGATATATGATACAAAAATCAATACATTGAGTTATTATAAATCTTTCTTGTTACAAGAGAAGCATTCTACTCAGATTAGGTAGACAGGAGAGTGACTAGTTTGCTGTAAAAGTAGGTCTCAGACAAAAGTGATTAATATCCACATAAATATTTATCATTTTCGAGGCTGTAGTGACGAGAGTAGTCAGATACAGAACAGAAGATGTTGGTGCAGACTTGTCAAACGCTTGCAGATGATTCGTTGCACGATGGTGGGTGACGAGAAGCTGCAGGTATCAATGAAAGCCAAGATGATGGGATAATGAATGATACTATGGATGGTGACAAACTTTAAATAAAAAAGATTATTCTTTAAAGTGTTACGAACAAAAGTAATTGATCATGGTATGATGAAACGAAGCGAGACAAGGAATACTCAAGAAAAAGAAGGCAGCTGTTTATCTGCAAAGGGTTTGGAAGAGGAGTGAATGCAGAAGACATAATTAAAGCTCATGAAAAGAATATATACTGGGCCAGGAAATCGTGAATAGTAAATGCCAGATTAATAAAAAAATAATGTGGATTATCTATCAGAATTATAGGCAAGGAAATGCAATCTAATTTACTTATCACCTTCTTTGCACAAATAAGGCCAATAATTGAAAATATATACCCCATGACTAATCACTTTCTTGAAAACGTATCGAATTTGGCGAATTAAAAGCAAAAAAAATTTTTAACTAAAAAAAAATTATAGATAATTATAACGATGAAATGACAATTTCCCAGCACGATAGAGACATCACAGTGGAATAATGACAGCGGAAAAAAGGTATAAAATAAAAATTAATAGTTGAAAAATATCTGGGGAGCATCAGAAGCCATTGAAAGAGATACATGATAAACAGAGGATTACAGAACCACCAAATAGAAAAAAAATTAAGATTAAAAAAAATATCTGGGGAACATCAGAAGCCATTGAAAGAGATACACGATAAACAGGGTTACAAAACCACCGAATAAAAAAGATTAAATTACAAAAATGTTTTGGGAGCATCAGAAACCACTTAAAGAGAAACGTGATCAACAGAGAGTCACAGAGCCGCCAAATCGACGTCGAATGAAGCAGCGAAAATCGTCGAACAATGAACCAGATCGGCAGAATCATCGACGAAGGGCTTAACATATTCATCAGAGGACAAGGAGGGAACGTGAGACTCAAGATGTCAACATCATAATTGACTCTCCACTTTTTTTTATTTTTTTTATCCAGCGGATACGATGCTAATCATTCTCTCTTTGTCTGACAGACTTCACAAAAGTTAAAGGGAAGGGGGTAAAGGGAGAAGGAGAGTGGTGCCTGGGTTAAAGGGTAAAGGGTAAAGGGGTTACTGGAAGAAAGCAAAAACTTAAATTACCAAGGTCAGCTTCGGGTCTTGGGAGGAAGATGGTATGAATTACGTAATGCCGCAAGGTGTAACTGTTTCTTTGCGAGTGGATGCTAAAGGGGAGATATATTAGCAGGAGAATGGGGAGAGAGAGAGAGAGAGAGAGAGAGAGAGAGAGAGAGAGAGAGAGAGAGAGAGAGAGAGAGAGGGGGTTGTGTTTTATCTGCGTTTTACCTCCCCTATTTAGATCATGACATTATTTCAAAGTTACTGAGACAGAGAGAGAGAGAGAGAGAGAGAGTTTGTGTTTCATCTGCGTTTTACCGCCCCTATTTAGATCATGACATTATTTCAAAGTTACTGAGAGAGAGAGAGAGAGAGAGAGAGAGAGAGAGAGAGTGAGTTTGTGTTTTGCCTGCGTTTTACCTGCCATATTTAGATCATGACATTATTTCAAAGTTACTGAGACAGAGAGAGAGAGAGAGAGAGAGAGTTTGTGTTTCATCTGCGTTTTACCTCCCCTATTTAGATCATGACATTATTTCAAAGTTACTGAGAGAGAGAGAGAGAGAGAGAGAGAGAGAGAGAGAGAGAGAGAGAGAGTGAGTTTGTGTTTTGCCTGCGTTTTACCTGCCATATTTAGATCATGACACTATTTCAAAGTTACTGAGAGAGAGAGAGAGAGAGAGAGAGAGAGAGAGAGAGAGAGAGAGAGAGAGAGAGAGAGAGATTCGAGCGTTGCCCGTAGTTACACCTATAATTCTCCAGCCCATCCCTGAATGGATTAAGACAGAATACATTGCAATTACTGAAAGCAATGGAAACGTCCAACTGAGTTATAATTCTGGTTATTTCGTAACAGCTGAGTCACAGAAAGACCGAGAGAGACAGAGACAGAAAGAGATGATTATCTCGAAGCCTTCCTTCTTCCCCCAGACTCAAAAACCCGTCTGAACCACCTCCCTCCTTCCATTCGGAAGAAAGGGTATACCAGGGAAGATAAAAGAAGCTATTTATCACGGCAAAATGCAAAATCATACTGCAATCGAATCTTACGTATAAGGGAAGCCATGTTCCAGGACTAATCGAGCGGTCATCTAGTTGTATGGGATAGGGAGATAGCGTCATCTATCTCAATGTTGGGGACCTTCAAAGGATTCTCCTTCGTCACTGGAAGATGAAGAAGAAGAAGAAGAAGGGACGAGTCTTGTTTATGTCACCAAGAGGAGTTCCCCAAGGTGACAGTCCCGTAAAGTTGATGTCTCACTTTTCACTGACAGGCATATATATATATAGTATATAAACATAAGAAGAAGAAGAAGAAGAAGAAGAAGAAGAAGAAGAAGAAGAAGAAGAAGAAGAAGAAGAAGAAGAAGAAGAAGGGACAAGCGTTGTTTATGTCACCAAGAAGAGTTCCCCAAGGGGACAATCCTGTTAAGTTATTGTCACTCTCTTTTCGCTGACAGATATGGATAGTATCCAAATATAAGGGAACACGATTTTATACTCCGGATTAATGAGATGTATATATCTCAGTCTCATGTCCTTAGACACATGCTGTGAAGACTAAATCAACTTTATTGGGACCTGCTGAATCCCTGCTGGGTTCTTTCAAAAAAACAGGTTCAACTGAAAAGGCTACTTTCATATTCAAAGCTCTGACTAGAGATATTGGTCAGTTTTTCTGACGAAACTGGAGATTAATACCAAGGTTAGAAGGGCCATTATTAGCACTCCAAGCAATGAGCTATAAAGCCCCTTCACGTCTAAGATTTGATATAAAAAAAACCTAAACTGCTGTTTCAGTCACGACCAAAGGGAAATTATCTTTTACCAGGTGAAGCCACAAATTGAGAAGTTCAAGATCTGAAGTCGAAACATCTCCAGTAGTCAAAACCAAAATCGAACACCTGATGCACATCTTCAATGTCCAAGAGAAATCGAATACCTGGGCTGCTTCTGCCATACCCATGAAGATCAGAAGCCAAGTGCATTATGTGCAATGCCCAAGGAATATCGAGTATGTACCTGCTCCACTTCTGCAATGCTATCAAAGACAAAATCTCGTGTGCTTCTAAATGCTCACAAAAACACTGAAGTACTTGAATGCCATCTGCCCTACCTGAACACCTGAGGCAAAGCCACAGTGCCCAGCAAGAATGCCCAAGAAATGTGGAGTATGTACCTGATGCATTTCTGCAATGCAATCAAAAACAAATTCTTGTGAGAATCTAAATGCCCCAGAAAAACTAAAATACCTGACTCCATCTACCCTACCTGGGAGAACGATTACCTGGGGCAAACCCACAGTACCCAGATAAACAAATACTTGATGCCCATTTTCCAGTACCCGGGAAAGGAGAACCCGAGATCAATCAACTATGCTGGGGAGAAAGATAACCTTTTGTAAATTAGCACTTCCATGAAAAACAAAACCAGGTGTGAATACGAATTGTCCAGGTAAAAACTAATTAACTAGCGAACATCAGGAGTGTATACGAAAAACTAATACAGGGTACACATCTACATTAGCGTCGGAAAAACTGTGTTGCCTTGCACATACCGTCTGGTAATTAGAAGAACGTAATTTAGTGTACATTTAGAGAGTCAAGACAGACGAGAGAGATTGGTTTGGAAAATCAATTAAGAGTTGCGTCTCCCAACGGCGTGTTTATCATACCTCGGAGTTCAAATGTTGTTTGCTTTGAGGAGTATTAGTTTTATTTTTATGATAATATAAAAAATCGTAGCGATTAACTGGGGTACAGTTAAGCATGTATGATGGATGAAACGATACATGTGTATGGATATAATATTTTAACTTGATTCAAACATTTTCGTTTTATTGTTGCATCTTCTGTTACTTATGAATCTTCTCCTTCTTAGAGAGAGAGAGAGAGAGAGAGAGAGAGAGAGAGAGAGAGAGAGAGAGAGAGAGAGAGAGAGAGAGAGAGTATTAATTTTTCATGTATCTGCTACACATTTTCTTACTTCTGAATCTTCTCCTGAGAGAGAGAGAGAGATTCATGTATCTGCTACACATTTTCTTATTACTTATAAATCTTCTGAGAGAGAGAGATTCATGTATCTGCTACACATTTTCTTACTTAAGAATCTTCTCCTTAGAGAGAGAGAGAGAGAGAGAGAGAGAGAGAGAGAGAGAGAGAGAGAGAGAGAGAGAAATCGACCTTGAGACCATGAGATATATTACAAGTACATAAGGTTTCCTCCTGCCTTCCCCCCCCCCCCCAACACACACAGCAAGATAGGTGTGTGGAGATACAGGACTGCTGCAAACTACCACACCTTTCTAGTACAACCAGATCCCGTACTTCTATTCCAGGGTGAGGATATATTCTATGCTGGAGGAAGGGAACCAGATTTAAGGCTGATTGGATGTTGGTTCTCCTCTGGTGATCAGGTACTGTTCTTGCAGAGAGTTCAAGGTCAGTGTGTAAACTGAATGTTTGCTGTATGTTTGTGTGTAAGTGTATGTGTATGTGTGTATACATTATATATAAATTCCCATGAAAGTGGAGGAATTAGACATATTATTACAATGACACATAAAAATTAACATAAATATCAACAAGAGAATCTTTCTACTTTAAATTTCTTTATGAATATAGACATAAAAACTAATTTTAGCCCTCATCTTTCAATTTATTTATGAATATTTACGTAATTACTACAAATATTTTCAGTTTCATCAACCCACATCAACTCTGCAGTCAGAGAGAGAGAGAGAGAGAGAGAGAGAGAGAGAGAGAGAGAGAGAGAGAGAGAGAGAGAGAGATTTTTTTCCTTTTATCTTTTGTACCTGCTCTTATTTATGAAGCTTCTCTTTCTTGAGAGAGAGAGAGAGAGAGAGAGAGAGAGAGAGAGAGAGAGAGAGAGAGAGAGAGAGAGAGAGAAAATTTTTTTCCTTTTATCTTTTGTACCTGTTCTTAATTATGAAGCTTCTCTTTCTTGGAGAGAGAGAGAGAGAGAGAGAGAGAGAGAGAGAGAGAGAGAGAGAGAGACATTTTTTTCATTCATCTTTTGTACCTGTTTTTAATTATGAAGCTTATCTTTCTTGGGGAGAGAGAGAGAGAGAGAGAGAGAGAGAGAGAGAGAGAGAGAGAGAGAGAGAGAGAGAGGATCTTATCTGAATGCACGGACATGTACCTGTTCACAGATATAAATTGACAGTTCAGTTGGTGGTCTGTGAACATTAATATTAAGGTAATATTTCGCATAGGGAGGTTAAGGAACTGTGTAATGTTTGTTCCACTCTGCAATTTTTTTATTTTTATTTTAATGGTTTCAGTGCATATGTGAGTTTTGTTAGATATATATATATATATATATATATATATATATATATATATATATATATATATATATATATATAGATAGATAGATAGATAGATAGATGTATATATACATATATAAATATATGTATATATCTATATATACAATGCATAACTACAAAATAGGCTGCAGGATTCATGTGGGTTGATGGAATTGAAATACTTGCAGCTTATATATATATACAATATATATATACCTAAAGAGCTAAAATCGACGAACTAATCTTAAGAATACCATAAACTAATCTATTATCCCACACAGGACCAGAAAGAATTTCAGAGCTGGTGACAATATCTCAGAAAAATTCATTGCTGTTCATTTATCATCTTTAACTAAACTACCACATAATTCACATCACAAAAGAGACTCTGGGCATTAAACCCTGAGAGCAGACGCTAAGTCCCTAAGCACTGGAAAGCTTCTAAATCTCAGAAAATAGTCATATATCACTTTACAAAAGAATAATATGATGATTTGCGTCAACACAGCTTCCCAGGAAGGTGACACTGATGCGAATAATGGCTCACTGTGACAGTGTGAATTAGTCTTGAGTGATACAGAAGAATAGATGGCATATTCTTTTAGTTTTCTGTGAAAGAAAACTATTGTGACGGCTTCGTCTGTCCGTCTGCACTTTTTTCTGTCCGCACTTTTCTGTCCGCACCTTTTTCTGTCCGCACTTTTTCTGTCCGCACTTTTTCTGTCCGCAATTTTTCTGTCCGCACTTTTTCTGTCCGCACTTTTCCTTTCCGCACTTTATTCTGTCCGCACTTTTTCTATCCGCCCTCAGATCTTAAAAACTACTGAGGCTAGAGGGCTGAAAATTGCTACGTTGATCACCCACCCTCCAATCATCAAACATGCCAAATGGCAGCCCTCTAGCCTCAGTACTTTTTATTTTATTTAAGGTTAAAATTATCCATAATTGCGCATTGTCAACGATATGCCACCACCTGGCCTTGGTTAAAGTTTCACGGGCCGCGGCTCATACAGCATTATACCGAAACCACCGAAAGATAAATCTATTTTCGGTGGCCTTGATTATACGCTGTAATGGCTGTACAGAAAACACGATTGCGCCGGAGAAACTCCGGCGCATATTTCACTTGTTTTAAATATTCTTTTGACAGACAGTAAGATGGCAGGAGTTGATGTAAGACTAATGAATTATGAAGTGAATCTAAAAATGGCGTCCCATTACCGTTGAACCAAGTTAAAGCGGAGATGCAACGCATTACTATCTTAAAACAATCCTCCTTGCGTTTTAATAAGTGAATTACATTTTCATCTATTTATTTATCAATTTGTTCATTTATTTTTTTCTTTTCACTGATCTCTTCTTCCTGGATTGCCTATTACCTTCTATTACTTCTCTCAAATGAACATTTGAATATTCTTTGGGAGCTTCTTGAATTTCAAGTCAGTGGCCCCTGTGGTGGGCTTGTTCCATATGAATAGGGTTCATGTTCTGAATAATAATAATAATAATAATAATAATAATAATAATAATAATAATAATAATAATAATAATAATAATAATAATAATAACAACTTATGGCTTATTTATATTTGTGAATATAAAATGGTTACTCTTGTTTGAATGACAAGATTCATTGTATGTATATATATATATATATATATATATATATATATATATATATATATATATATATATATCTTATATATGTATACATATATAATATATATATTCACATTATGTATATATATACATATAATTATACGTTTATTTATATATATACACATACATATATATACATATATATAAATACATAAAATATATATATATAAATATATATATATATATATATATATATATATATATATATATATATATATATATATAATATGTATGCATACATACATACATATATACATACACACAAACAAACACACACACGTATTTACATAACCAAGCGATTCCCTACACACCTGATCTCACACAATCTTATCAAAGGCTCCTAAATCAAGACATTCCAACCCACATCGTACCAACGCAAAAAAGGGGCGATAACAACACCACAGAAGTTGCAGAGGTTGTGAAGGTTGTGAGCAAGACGCAAAACACAACCCAAGGAGGCCGTTAGGTATTCATGGACAGCCAGTAAGTAGCCACAATAACTAAACAGAAGAGAGGTGACAGGCGCTGTGATATGGGTATGTTTATACGTGATGGCGTCCATAGGTCCTGGCTTGTGCTTCCTGTTTCCTGAACGTATTGTATGAATGAATATACGTATACATACATATATATATACAGTATATATACATATATATTTATATACATATATATGTATATATACAGATATATATATATATATATATATATATATATTTATACACATATATACATATGTATTTATATATACTGTATACATATATAAATACATATGTATATATGTATTTATATATATATATATGTATATATATAAATACATATGTATATATGTATAAATATACATGTATATGTGTATTTATATATGTATAAATATATATATGTATATGTGTATTTATATACAAATATATACAGTACATTTATATACACATATATACAGTATAAGTGTATATATATATATATATATATATATATATATATATATATATATATATATATATGTAATTTTTATATACACATATATATATAATGTATACATTTATATGTGTATACATACATATATACATACAATACATACATACAGACATACTAATTGACAGATATGTAAATACAGTAATAATTTACGTCACAAGCAAAGAAACCACTTCTATTTCCCAATACAATTCTATTTCCCACCACAGTAAACAGCTCAGTCACAAGCAGAGACACCACTTCTCTCTCCCAATACAATATACATACTTTTACATAACAACCAAACCGTAAGGATAAAAAAAAAAAAAATAAACACACACAAACAGAAGTAACAAAATTCCCCCCACTACGATAAAAATAAAAATAAAAAAAAGGACAGTATCAGCTTGTAGAAATCTTTTATCACGACAGAAATCAGATTAGGGGCTTACTACGTCTTCAAGGTAGGGGACACGCCCACCTGCATGGCACCCTAATCTCGCGCTGTCATTCTGGGACTGAGTTGAAGAAGAAGAAGTGCTTGGTAGATGAGTGCATTAGGGGATGAATGAGTATATCTGAGAAGTAAATGATTGTTTTGTGTGTTTAGTTTATAAATGAACCTGTTTGAAAAATCAATAGTTAAGTGTTTAGTGTACGATGTTTTTCAAGTTAAGGGGAAGATATTGAAGAACATAATTCAGGACGTGAATGAGAGAGAGAGAGAGAGAGAGAGAGAGAGAGAGAGAGAGAGAGAGAGAGAGTCAAACTTGAAAGAGAGAGAGAGAGAAACAAAAGTCGAGCTTGAGAGAGAGAGAGAGAGAGAGAGAGAGAGAGAGAGAGAGAGAGAGAGAGAGAGAGAGAGAGTTCCAACTTGAAAGAGAGACAGTGAGAGAGAGTTCCAGCTTGAAAAGAGAGAGAGAGAGAGAGAGAGAGAGAGAGAGAGAGAGAGAGAGTTCCAACTTGAAAGAGAGACAGTGAGAGAGAGTTCCAGCTTGAAAGAGAGAGAGAGAGAGAGAGAGAGAGAGAGAGAGAGAGAGAGAGAGAGAGAGAGAGAATAAAAACAAGTAAAAAATTTGCTCGCTAAAGTTTCTTCGGCGCAATCGAGTTTTCTGTACAGCGTCTAATCAAGGCCACCGAAAATGGATCTATCTTTCGGTGGTCTCTTTATAATAATGTATGAACCGCGGCCCATGAAATTTTAACCACTGCCCGGTGCTGCCTGGCCTACATCGTAGCCAGACGCACGATTATGGCTAACTTAAACCTTAAAAAAATCAAAACTACTGAGGCTACAGGGCTGCAATTTGGCATGTTTGATGATTGGAGGGTGGATGATCAACATACCAATTTGCAGCCCTCTAGACTCTGTAGTTTTTAAGACCTGATGGCGGACAGAAAAAGTACAGACGAACAGACAAAGCCGGCACAATAGTTTTCCTTTCTGAAAACTAACAAGTGCATTGTTGATCACTCAGAAAAACAAGGTCAAATTTGGCAGTGCCAGATATAAGGGGATGGGTAGAAAGGAAGGGGGAAGGGTATAATTTGCCCCCCAACCCCCCCCCCTCCCAATTTGGAAATGTGATGCAATAGGAACAAAAACATACTAGTGCAGGATTTTATCAGCACAAAAGTCATCGGTGCGTATCTTAGATAAAGGGAGATTTGACCCAACGCGAGCATACTTGTAATTTTATCTCGCAAGATCTGGATACGTCTGAGAGAGAGAGAGAGAGAGAGAGAGAGAGAGAGAGAGAGAGAGAGAGAGAGAGAGAGAGAGAGAGAGAGAGAGAGATTTATTCTTGGTCATTTATACAAGGACGAAAGTTTTTGTAAAATGTTTTTATTCTTGAGTGATTGTGTGTGTGTGTGTGTGTGTGTGTGTGTGTGTGAGAGAGAGAGAGAGAGAGAGAGAGAGAGAGAGAGAGAGAGAGAGAGAGAGAGAAATTATTGTTGCAAAAATTAAGAAATTTCTTGAAATTCATACAGTCTTGGGTGATGAGAGAGAGAGAGAGAGATTGTTGTTACAAAAATTACGAAATTTCATGAAATTCGTACAGTCTTGGGCGATGAGAGAGAGAGAGAGAGAGAGAGAGAGAGAGAGAGAGAGAGAGAGAGAGAGAGAGAGAGAGAGAGAGAGAGAGAGAGAGAGAGAGATTATTGTTGCAAAAATTATGAAATTTCTTGAAATACATACGGTCTTGGGTGATGAGAGAGAGAGAGAGAGAGAGAGAGAGAGAGAGAGAGAGAGAGAGAGAGAGAGAGAGAGAGAATGTAATCTCTCTAAAAAAAAAAAAGGGGGCGTGTACCAAGTGCCAAATATTGGCACTGACGGTGCCAACCTAGCCGGGTAATTCCCACCTTCCTAGGGCGTGGCAAGGCAGATATGTTTGTTATCTATAGAGGATCTAAATCGATTTTCTTTTCATTAACTTTCCCAATGAGAATACCGGCCCTGAATGCGATGAAAACTAACTCAAGACTTTTATAATACAAAGATATAAATACTCTTGGTCATGGAACGTGTATATTTGCATACCTAAATTTGCTATTATTTTTAGCAACACAAAAAACTTCACAAGCCACAAACATCGTTATAGAAACTAATTATAACACTCTACAGTAAGCTACGTCTGATGAGGATATAAATACGGATGAGAATTAGGAGATATAATCTGTAATTGAGCGAGATATATCACATTGCAGATTAAAATATTATTTGGATTCGATGCCTTGAAGGATATTTTGTTTTTTCAGTCAGTAGATGAAGCCTATTCATACGGAACAAGCCCACCACAGGGGCCATTGACTTGAAATTCAAGCTTCCAAAGAATACTGTATGTTGGTTTCAACCAGGGACGTCATTTGGGAGGGGGGGGCTGCTGTGGGGGCACTTGCCCCCTAGCCTTTGAAATAATAATAATAAGAATAATAATAATAATTGGAAAAACAACCCAATCTTCCTCCGGAGGGAACGCCTTAAGTTCCAACCTTCCATTTCCAAAATCCTTCGTACAAACGGCTCCCATACTCAGTCTCCATACAGGACTGGTCCCATACAGCTTCTTAATTACTTATACGGGGCACGTACCCTCGCCTGACTGGGTATGCATATCTCTCCATGCCCTCGAGAGACAAGACGGGCCTCAGAACTTGGGCAAATTTTATTCCTCTGCGCGCGAAGACTGTCGGCAGGTTAAACTTGTAACATTTGAGGAAGATGTTTTAGGGAAGTTGACGCGTTAGCCCAGGGTTTACGTAAAAGGGGATGTGTGTGTGAGTGTATGGGGGGTGTATATGTGTATCTATACACTTAAAAGAAGGGTGTATGTGTAGGGTGTGAGTGTATGTACTCCTAAGTACATGGTAATCATTTGCACGTCAAGAATGCTACAGAATTTTATACATAGATTGTAATGAATTTACGATCATATAAAAACAAAAAATTATATATTTAGCTTTCTGAGTAACCTCTCTCTCTCTCTCTCTCTCTCTCTCTCTCTCTCTCTCTCTCTCTCTCTCTCTCTCTCTCTCTCTCTCTCTCTCATATATATATATGGACAACTGTAGAAAGTTTGCAATGCATTAACAATTATACAAGTACAGAAGAGAGAGAGAGAGAGAGAGAGAGAGAGAGAGAGAGAGAGAGAGAGAGAGAGAGAGAGAGAGAGAGAGAGAGAAATTCTCTACAAATTCTTAACAGAAGGTTTTGAAAAAAAAATAAATATAACAAAAAATATCCTTGGATGTCAAACAGACTTAATTATCTACCATAGATGCCACTTGAGACGACCGCCACAATACCTTCATTACACGATCTAATCCCCCATCATCATGGATTAAATCCCCAAGGGATTCATTAGCTCATTGTCACCAGGGATTAGGGGAAGCTTTGTCACAGATCCGTGATATGGTGAATGAAAATATGATAAAATGAATATACAGTGATTCAAACTTATCTAGGTTTGTCATACAATCTTGCCTGGTCGTCAGAATATCTTCACTTGGTTTTTCATTTGGTAGAGAGGTTTTATAGTGAGAAGCGTATACGATGTGTGAGGAAATCGAGAATTTTAAAGGGTATTGTGGTTATTATAATTATGTAAATGTATCTGGTAGAAAGTGGTCAGTGTGGTTTGAAGGTTCTCACAATTAAATTAAAATTGCTTACAAAACAAGTAAAAAATCGAGTTTTCTGTACAGCCGCTACAGCGTATAATCAAGGCCACCGAAAATAGATCTATCTTTTGGTGGTCTCGGTATAATGCTGTATGAGCCGCGGCCTATGAAACTTTAACCAAGCCGTGGTGGTGGCCTATCCTATATCGTTGCCAGAAGCACGATTATGGCTAACTTTAACCTTAAATAAAATAAAAATAAAAATAAAAAAAAGCAAAATTCATTAACAACATATAAAATAAACTCCTCAAATTTTAGCCCCAACAAAAGTACATAAAAATTAAAAATAAAAAGCAAAAAACGCAAAATTCATTGATAACATAAAAAAACTCCCCAAATTTTAGCCCCAACAAAAGTCAGCCTTCACAAATTCCTCCTCTTAAACACCAAATCAGGGACACCAAGTCAGTATTCCACAAGGGGATATCTTATCACCCCAAGACTATTGGTCAATTAACTAACAGCCACCTTGAGACTCATCCATCAAGATTAAGACGAAGCGGTGCTTCTTCCCGGAAAAAGAGAGAGAGAGAGAGAGAGAGAGAGAGAGAGAGAGAGAGAGAGAGAGAGAGAGAGAGAGAGAGAGGCAAGCTACCTGGGGCCTCATCCTTAAAACCGGAGCAATTAACGTGAGTCTTACACCTTCCTATGCGGTTCGCAAGGCTATTAACTCTTTTGCCAATAGCTCTACCTTTATCCCAGGCTATTTAAAACTTCTCTACCTGAGGGAATAAGACCCTGTATTGTTACTGTGGTGACCTTGAAAATATTGTGGGGGATTATCTCACAGAAAATGTTGTCCATTTTTGAACTTAGGTTAGTGGGTTGCTTTCCTCGCGTTCTGTTGTGGTTTGTGGGGCAGAGAGAGAGAGAGAGAGAGAGAGAGAGAGAGAGAGAGAGAGAGAGAGAGAGAGAGAGAGAATGTTCCTTCGTCCTGTTATGATTATTATCAATTGGTTGTTTTTAAATAAATAAGTCACATAACCGCAGTTACTTTGTGTAATTATGATACACTGAAAGTATGTACATCAGACAAAGTCTCTCTCTCTCTCTCTCTCTCTCTCTCTCTCTCTCTCTCTCTCTCTCTCTCTCTCTCTCTCTCTCTGTAGTTTTGGTGGTTTAAATCTGATATTTTGCCGAAAGCACCACTTCTAAAAATTTGCCAACACTGGGAACATTGCATATCTCATGAGCCAAAACATCTTGAAGTAGCTTTCCCCTTAAAATTTTCAAAGCTTCTGTTACATAGTAAGTGCTTTCTTGTGCTTGCAAGCACTGAATATTAGCTAAACCACCAACTAAAGAAGCAGATGATACAATCAAATCCCTGGTATTTTTGCCTCTTTCTGCTACCCCCCAATGAAGAACCGAGTATCACTCCCTTCAGGGACAATACTGCATCATCGCTAGACCCATAATTCATCTGAAACCTGTGTGTACTATTAAAAAAAATAGTCTTTGGGTACATCTATGAAGAAAAGCTGGTTTTACTCGTTTCTTGTCTGCAAAGGTGTCGTCTAAATCTGCACTGGAGCCTTAGAAGCCGTGATAAAGCTGAAAGCTTTGGCGGATGGGGGTACCAGGTGTAAATTTGCCAAAATGTGTCCCGTTATTTTTCCCGCGTGGGTTTGAGCCCTGGGTGGGTTCCTTTGTCTACTGTAGGAGGTTGACATTTTGATATTTCTGGTATGTGAGAGACATTGTTTATATTTCTGAGGCAAGACTGATATTTATTTGCTACACACTGTATTCTTGAACCTAGAGGTATTGTATATCGGGGAAAAATTTAAAACGTTTTTCATTTTATGTCTTGTTACCAGAATTTCATTTTCAGTAACAAAGAGTTATAATTACTTGGCATAACTTTCGGCATTTGTAACAAAACATTTTTCTTATTTGTAAGCTGATTATAAGGCTAAGATGATGGTAAATTTTGAAGGCCACTTTTCAACATACACCAGGGGCTGACACTGAATGCTTGTCCTTAGAAATAATTCTTCAAATTCTGCACTCTGGTATCAACGCTATTTTTGATGACAGAAAATTCCTAAGGTTATGAGGAATAATTCGTAATGATTGGCTCTGGGTTTAAAAAGGAAATTTGCATACTTAATGGCTTCTGCTGACTTCGTATTACCTCTGATATTTCGTTACGTGAGTTTTTATTAAAAAAAATGGGTTCCCTAACTTCTTACACAACGGATCCTTGAAGGACTCTCAAAAGGACCTCAAATTTCACCTCACCAAACATGCTACGGCAATCGTACCTTGTACCAATTTAAGCAAACGACGTAGGCAATCAATACTCCTTGCCTTGAAGACCCGTGTACTGATCTAACCCTGTTCCACAACCATGAAATAGGATTCTCAAGGACTGTCTTCAGTCTCAAGAACTGTCTTCAGTCTTTGTAATGTTATGTTTTGGCTAATAGTTTCTGCTGGTGACTGATGGCCTCTCGTTATGTTTCCAGGCCAAACAAACAAAGTATAAGAGAGAAGGGATGATATATGACCGGGATAAGTATTCCACCAGTCTCAAGGTAGATTCAGGAGGTAGTGATTATGAGGATTGTTGATGATTAACATTTTAAGCATAATATTAACAAGAGCAATGACAATAATAAGAACAGTGGTTTGTGATGATGGCAGATAATATAATCCGCTTAAAAAATGTTGCAATTTTAATGTTGCATTCAAGAAACACCCTCCATTAATACCTACAGTGCAGCACGTGAGGTGCACTGAAGGCCCTAGCTCCCCCCCCCTCCCCCAAACCACCTCTATGAGGGCTTAAACAGTAGAAACATTCCTTCTACATCCCAATTTGAGGAAAAATAGTCCATTTTGACTTTTGAAAAGGAATTTAGGTAGCCCTAACGACACATGGTCCAACCTTAGACACTTAACGAAGGCACTTGTATACACGGACACCCAGCCACACTTTTAATGATTGCTACAAACTTCTTGCAGCTAGCATCGTTAAGTTCGTATAAGGCGATGCTTAAAGACTGTATGCAAATGACAGTTGCAGGAATATGGGATATATAAAAGCGTTTAACGAGGCACGAAGGTTTGTGTTTGGGAGGGTCTTGTGGTATAGAAATTGTCAAACCCAAGTTTGGGTGGACTAATTTAGATTTGTCTTGGAAAATATTCGTCATTTTCAAGAAATTGATCACTGATTAATATTTTGATCATATTGATCTTTAAAGTGACCATCTGCTACATATTCTAGACAAATTCTATCTCGGAAATGACCATCTTGCAAACATTTTTAACAATTTTGATTTGAAAATTACCATCTTGTAAATATTTTGAACAACTATAATTTCAAAAATTATCATTTTGTAAATCATTTTAACAGTTTTGATCTGAAAATCTCATTTTTGCAAATATTTTTAACAATTTAGGTTTTAAAATGACAATCCCAGACATATTTTGAAGAAGTTTGATCTCAAAAATGACAATCTTGCAAATGTTTTGAACTCTTTGAAAATACATGCATATAAACACACATGCACACACACACAACACACACACACACACACACACACATATATATATATATATATATATATATATATATATATATATATATATATATATATATATATATATATATAATAAGCCCTCTCTCTATATATCTATCATATATATATATATATATATATATAGAGAGAGAGAGAGAGAGAGAGAGAGAGAGAGAGAGAGAGAGAGAGAGAGAGAGAGAGAGAGAGAGAGAGAGAGAGAGCCAAGCCTTCTAAATATTTAATCAGTACTGAAAATCCCCAGCGTTATTTTCTTAAGTTGTAAGCCAAAATACACATAATAATCTTATTGACTATCAAGTGTAATATGATAAAAAAAAAATTTGACAACTTATAAGAAAAAATAAAAAAAAAATCCCTTTAGCGTCGTCTTGTTAATATCAAAGGTAGCCAATTTGTTTTTTACTTATCACCCTAATATACAATAATTATAAATTCTGATTCTTTTATATATATTTAAAACTACTTCTAATATAACTGTGACACTTTAAATAGCTGTACAGTACCGTGCAATTTCACAGGGTGATTATGATACAAAAGATTACAAGCTAATTCATTATTATTCATAGTGAGTAATGTAAAGTCTTTATTCATTGTCTGAGTATAAAATTATTATTTTTGCAAACGTGTCCTGTATCTCGTTGCAGAATAGAAAAATGAAATTGTTTGTGATTACAGTTAAAGAATACAATTTACAGCCAGCCTAATATAAGCTATTGATCCAAAACGTAGTGCTAAAATATGTTCTAATTAAGACATACAGTCATACAACACAATCATACAATCTAATACAATACCACAATATACAACAGCCTTATGAACTTCAGAATCTAAGTCACAAAGTGAAAAAAAATATAAAAATAAAAAAATTCTTTTAAAAACCCAATACAGTTCCGTTCACTAAAGAGCGCCAATCTCAGCTAAGTGGAACTTCTAAAAGAACGTTAGTGACACATTACAGACCGGACGTAACGTCTCTCTCATTAACAAGTACTTTGATATGTATGTACAAGCCTAGACCTTGAGAGAGAGAGATTATATATTTGGCTTCGGGGGAATGGTAATGCCACTGTAATGGTATAACTGTATTGAGTTCGTACAGGTTTGCATTGGTGTATATTTACGTGTTCATAATTATCCATCAGTGTATGTATATATGTATGTATACGTGTATAATATATATATATATATATATATATATATATATATATATATATATATATATATATATATGTGTGTGTGTGTGTGTGTGTGTGTGTGTATGTATATATATACATATATATATATACATACATACATATTATATATATAAATCTTAAGGAAAAAATTATGGAAACTTGACAAAAAAACTGAGGCAGGTTAGGTAGTATACTAATGGGAAGTAAATTAGGCCTATAAATGTACTTTGAATTCTTTTATATTGTTAAACATAAAAATTAACAATTCTGCTTTCAATTTTAGCAAAACAAAAACAAAAAATTATAAGAATTCCAGTTTCCCAAACGTGAACTGCACAAACAGGAAATAAGATTCACATGTCTAATCAGTAACAGTCAAAAGGAAGGAAGAATTAAAGATAAAACTCATGAAAATGTGGCAGTGGTACTGATAACTACAGGGACCCACACTAAACTAACATTCATCTTAACCTAACATAACCTAGCCTAACCTAGAATGTGAGGTCATACCTACTGAGCAATAGAGAGTACGGATGTTTACGACAAAGATACATGCTACCTTACTTTAACCTACCTAAGACATCAGTTCATATTTGGTCTGGGGCTTGAAATGCCTTGAAACCCGTTAAATTTACAAAACTTAACAAAAACTGTAATGTGGTGTCTCAAAATATAGACCATTAACTGTATTCCCTAACCTAAACTAAGACAATAGGTTCTAACTAGTCACCTGGACCATATCAAATAGGTTAGGTTAGAAGAGGCTGGTTAGGTTAGGTTAGATTAGGTTGGGTATGTTAGGTTGGTAAGGTTTGGAGGTTAGGTTAGGCTGGGATGCACCACTCCTTCCAAATTTACATGGTGAACAGGACCCATTTTTGAGGACCCTAACCAAAAAAAAAAAACCCTGTGTATCTGCCTAAGAAATTAAATCCCATTACTTGATGTTTTTCTTAATCAAATAAATCAATGTTTTTATTTTTTGTCCAGTAGAAACTACTTGTCAACAGATAAAACTCCCTTTTAGGTTCAACTCATGACCACATCGAGGTTAACAAAATCCGAATGTAAAGACGAATTACACGACCTCACAGATGTCGACAAAGACCAAGTGTCAAAACACAACGAATCACCAGACCTCACAGAGGTTGACAAAAAACGGAATCACATGACCTCACAGAGGTCGACAAAAACCGAGTGTCAAAATGAAGCGAATCACAAAGCCTCGTAGAGGTCGACAAGAACCGAGTGTCAAAACAAAACGAGTCACATGACCTCATTGAGATAGACAAAAAAATGGGTAAAAACGAATCACTACCTCACAGAGGTGGACAAAAAAGGGTAAAAACGAATCACTACTTCACAGAGGTCGACAAAAACCGAGTGTAAAACGAATCATGTGACCTCACAGAGGTAGACGAAAGTTCATATTACTATAAACTAACAAAAATTTTATTACAATGAAAACGTTAAGTATATAATGTGGGCAATGCTCATTATACATAATCATCATAGTATAATGTGAAAAATCTCGATAAGTAAGACATGCACGTATATATTACAATGAATACGGAAAGTATATTACCGATACTCATTATACATTTTCATTGTAGTATAATGTTGTGAAAATCTCAGTATGACATGCAATATATATATTACAATGAATACAGAACATCTAATGTTACCCATGCTCATTATAATTTTATCGTAGTATAATGTAAGAAAATCTCTAAGTAATACTTGGCATATTTATATTACAATGAATATGGAAAGCATATAGTTACCCATACTCATTATACACTTTCACTGTAGTATAATGTGAAAAATCTAGATAAGACATAACAAATTATATATATATATATATATATATATATATATATATATATATATATATATATATATATATATATATATATATATATATATATTACAATGAATACAAAGTATAATGTTACCAATACTCATTATATACTTTTCATTGTAGTGTAATGTCGTAAAATACATTTTGATGAGTAAGACATAGTATATATATATATATATATATATATATATATATATATATATATATATATATATATATATATATATATATATATATATATATATATTACAATGAATACAGAACGTAAAATGTTACCCACTGCCTGCTCATTATGCATTTTCATTGTAATATAACGTGAAAAACTCCTGATAAATAACACATGACATGTACAGTATATATTACAATGACTATGGAAAGTATAATGTTATCCATAGCCTACTCATTATACATCTTAGAGATTACGACATAACAACAAACTACCTAGTACAGCCCATTAGGCATAACACAAGCTCCTGTGATCATTCAGAACAAATGATCAGTAATGAACGATCATTACCAGGCTATAATGATTCACGACTTGAAACGGACTAAAACTTAATGATCATTGAAACACTTAAAAAGGATCACTTACTGTGGCAGAATCTTGCAACTGCAGTGCAGCAAACAGCTTTGCACGATGCTGTAGATATGCGATTAGTAAATGCATTTGAGCCAAAAGAGTCCTATAATTACTCTAGTTATACATCACAATCACTAATTACAAAGAAACTGCCGCGAACTGACGTTTAGACACAGCTAAGGCCTCAAGATCAGTCCGGGGGCGAAACGTTCTCACCCTGCGGAAGAACCTCGGTGCTATGACAACAAACGACTTTTGGTGATGATTTTCGTGGAAGTGTTGTTTCGTTCTCAAAAAAAGGGGAAAAATGCTTGGCAGTAGCCTAATGATTTAACTTTTTTGTTGCCTTGGGAATCTAATTGATTTTGACATAGACGAGTAGAAATAGATTATTATTATTATTATTATTATTATTATTATTATTATTATTATTATTATTATTATTATTATTATTATTATTATTATACAGAAGATAAACCTCTGTTCATTTGGAACAAGCCTACAGCAGGGGCCATTGACTTCAAGTTCAAGTCAGTGGAATGAAAAAGGAGAGAGAGAGAGAGAGAGAGAGAGAGAGAGAGAGAGAGAGAGAGAGAGAGAGAGAGAGAGAGAGAGAGAGAGAGAGAGAGAAGGGGGCTGGGTTCTGTACACATAAGAGTTCTAGAGTAAATGAAAAGAGAGAGAGAGAGAAGTTTGCAGAAATGTATTTGAAAAGTATGTATGGAAAAGCACAAACAGCAATAAGTGCTTTAAAGTACACAGGGCAAAGAAAAATATGTACATTTTACTGAAAACCAGACGAGTGGGCTTTACCAATAAAATGTAAGTCAAAACAAAGAAAAATTTTATAAAGTAATCTAATAACGACCGCACAGGAATCATAAAAAAAAGCATAATCAAACATCGCAGAAAAACGTAAGATTCCCAAGACAAATAACTCTACGTGCAGAATAGAGTAACTCTACTACTGCCCGGTAGGTGGCAACACAATCATCTCATTAATCCCTGTCTCTTAAGGACCATGAATCATTTCCTGCTATCCTAAAGCTCCTATATTGCGTTGTTCTTAAGGACTGAGAAACAAAAGGCTTCATTCAAGACAGGTTTGTTGTGGACTGAGTGAGAAATGAACGGTGCATGGACTGATAATCCTTAGTTGTACCGTCCTAATTTTACGTCAGAGGTGCAGTAGGGTATACAATGACAGGCTCTGCTAATTACCATATGGCATAGTTTTTCATAAGCAGCCCTGCGTTCGGGAAACCAAGTTAAAATTATGTAGCTACCCTGTAACAAGGACTACAAGTGAGAGTTTTTATTAATGTTTCTTGAAATAAGATGGAGAAATAATAAGATGGACATGGAAGATACTTTTGTTCATGTTACTCTGATATACATATACATAAGCTTTTGTTTCTTGCAGACACTAAATGAAGTAGTTAGCGAAATGCGAAGACATTGAAAGCGCTTGTTCATGAATTACGTCTTTTTTCTAATTCCGAGAACAGAAATCTAATGAAATTAACAGACACTATCAGTGACACCTGTATGAAAAGGCTAATTAATTCACCTTTCGACTCTGCACGCACATTGCCTGAATGCAAGCCGGTAGAGAAATCCTTAGACACTGATCTCTTTAGCTGCATATCTCATGCTTTGAATTAACCAGGTGTGAGCCTTTGCATAGGGAGTTATCTTGCCGTATCAGAAGTCCTGAGATAGAAGAAGAAGAAGTGACGAGTCTTATTTATGTCACCAAGAGGAGTTCCCAAAGGTGACAATCCCGTAAAGTTGATGTCTCACTTTTCACTGAGAGGTATATTTTTAGTATATAAACATAAGAAGAAGAAGAAGAAGAAGAAGAAGAAGAAGAAGAAGAAGAAGAAGAAGAAGAAGAAGAAGAAGAAGAAGAAGAAGAAGAAGAAGAAGAAGAAGAAGAAGTTCGAACTGAACCACCTTCTTAGGTCGTAAAGACATCAAGAAGAAATTAATAATCTGCCTATAAAACCTGACATGTAGTCTTGAACTATAAATTCTGCCATGGACTATTTAATGAAGACCCTCTATATGGTTGGTCCTTAAAAAGATAAAACAATCTTTGCTTATCTTTATGAGATCTGAAAGACAGGGATGGGTCAGAATACTTAAACACACACACACACACATATACAGTATATATATATATATATATATATATATATATATATATATATATATATATATATATATATATATATATATATATATATATCACCAGATTATCTACAGGGTACATAATGCAAACAAGGATTAAACATAAATAGTTATTTGCTATTATTATTATTATTATTATTATTATTATTATTATTATTATTATTATTATTATGCAAACAATACCACACAGACTGAACATGTGCACATGTGGTCAGCACCCAATTCCCCTCTCTCCATCCAAACTAGGACCTGGAGGAACCAGGCAGTGGCTTATGATAAGGAAGCGGATAGACTTATGTGGTATTGAGAATTGAGGATGACAACATTTGCTATATGGTCTGAATATTTAAGCCTTCCTTTAGAGTTTTATATATATATATATATATATATATATATATATATATATATATATATATATATATATATATATATATATATATATAGATAGATAGATAGATAGATAGATACATAGATAGATAGATAGATATATAGATAGATATATTAACTCTTCAGGAAGACAATCATACCTACATGGCATCTCTGACAAACGTCTCTCAACATGAAGCAACATAGCATACAACATACTATAAGCTACCTACCACATACAGTCCTCCCAACATAAAACAACATGATATACAACATAGCACATAGTACCCATCACATGCAGTATCATTAAGAAACATTACCATTTTTTCCTCCACCCTGAAAATACCACCGAGAGGAGATGAGAAGGCGATTGTCTAATC
This sequence comes from Macrobrachium rosenbergii, assembly GCF_040412425.1. Lineage (NCBI taxonomy): Eukaryota > Metazoa > Arthropoda > Malacostraca > Decapoda > Palaemonidae > Macrobrachium > Macrobrachium rosenbergii. The sequence continues at coordinate 12,245,516 of NC_089765.1, read as the reverse complement.
TAACGACTTTCCCTGTTAGCTGAACTGAAAGGTTTTAACGGATATAAATTACAATGCTGTTTATTGATCTTGTGTGTAAAGAGAGAGAGAGAGAGAGAGAGAGAGAGAGAGAGAGAGAGAGAGAGAGAGAGAGAGAGAGAGAATAATATAAGATGGGGTTTTGCCTTTTTAACAAATATATCTATATATATATATATATATATATATATATATATATATATATATATATATATATATATATATATATATATATATATATATATATATATATATATATATATATATATATTGAAATATAACAATGGGGTTCTTGAGAGAGAGAGAGAGAGAGAGAGAGAGAGAGAGAGAGAGAGAGAGAGAGAAGTATATAAGATGGGGTTTCTGCTTTTTTAACAAGTATATATATATATATATATATATATATATATATATATATATATATATATATATATATATATATATATATATATATATATATATATACATATACTGTATATATATTGAATATAACAATAGGGTTCTTGAGAGAGAAAAAGAGAGAGAGAGAGAGAGAATACAAAAAGAAATTATATATACTAATTTAATACCAGTATAAACACCAGTCGAAATATAAGAAAAAGGGGAGAGAGACAGAGAGAGAGAGAGAGAGAGAGAGAGAGAGAGAGAGAGAGAGAGAGAGAGAGAGAGAGATAAAGAGAGAGAGAGATTGACGTAACCTTGGCTGGGGTGTATCAACAAGCACTATATTACCTTTCTCTGGTTTTTTATTTAATTCACTTAAGTAATTATATATTGCAAAGCCTAATTACGTATAAGTCATTATATTTAATTACTCATGTTCTATTTTTCTATTCGCTCTTTTTGGTTCATTCTTAAATAATAATAATAATAATAATAATAATAATAATAATAATAATAATAATAATAATAATAATAATAATAATAATAATAATAATAATAATAAATGATTAAAATAGATTTAGATGCATATACAGAAATTGTTTACTTATATTCTCCACTAAGAAATCTCTCTCTCTCTCTCTCTCTCTCTCTCTCTCTCTCTCTCTCTCTCTCTCTCTCTCTCTCTCTCTCTCTCTCTCTCTCAAGAATCCTTTCGTTATGTTTCCACTGACATATGTTCTGGTATTAAAGACGAATCATTCTCTCTCTCTCTCTCTCTCTCTCTCTCTCTCTCTCTCTCTCTCTCTCTCTCTCTCTCTCCGTTAATGGATTTGGGTAACTAAACCAATCACTTTTGACGGGCCTTAATATCCTAAAGGCATTTTTTTAAACCTAACAATTTAAAACAATTCCATTTGATTAAATCTACGGTTTTTCATAAGAAAAAAAAACGAGAAAGTAAAGTACTTATATACTTATAGCATCAGATATAACCACATATATTGAATACAGATCAAAATATACCTTAGTAAGCGTTCTATGTCTTGCTATAGAGCATAGAAATGGCTAAATATTGAATCAAAAGTACTTATAGCATCAGATATAACCACATATATTGAATATAGAATAAAATATGCCTTAGTAAGCGTGCTATACCTCTCTGTAGAGCATAGAAATACCTAATTAATGAATCAAAAGTACTTATAACATTAGATATAACCACATATACTGAATATAGATCAAAATATGCCCTAGTAAGCGTGCCGTACCTTTCCGCAGAGCACAAAAATGCCAAATTATGGAACCAATTTAGCCCACCTATTACGAATCCTACGTAATGTTTTCCTCAAACAAGATGGGATGACGTGCTTATAGGATGTAATAGGATTTATTAGGCTGTAATAGGATATAATTGGAAGACTGCACAGGCAACAGATAGATTTAACGTTAAAAAATATGAAGACAATTACACATAGCGGGCACCCCCACGTCAGTTAGCGCATGCGCATTAGCGTCCATTAACGTTGCACGGTCTGATAGAGGGGTGATATATATTTTAAGGGGTGCTCCTTACTGACCACACCCTGCGTAAGTTGGCTTTGGGTATCTTTGCTATGCCGTACAGAGCAGGTGGGGGTGGGAGTGGGGTTACTGGGAAGGGATGGAGAGGAGCAGAAAGTGATGGACATTGAGAGAGAGAGAGAGAGAGAGAGAGAGAGAGAGAGAGAGAGAGAGAGAGAGAGAGAGTTTGCTTTATAAACTGATAATTTACATAGACGTCTAATTACAATTTATACAGTATGTATATATATATATATATATATATATATATATATATATATATATATGTATATATATTCATATATATATATATATATATATATATATATATATATAATTATTACCGTAATAAAACCACGGAATGACACACCATAATGAATAATCAAGAAGCCCTCTCTCTCTCTCTCTCTCTCTCTCTCTCTCTCTCTCTCTCTCCACCACGTTTTCTTTATTTCTAAAGGAACCCCACAGAAAACGGACCACGATCAGACCAGCGTAAATTTAAGCAATATCACGAAATCAATAATCGTTTTGACATAATTCGTTGACTTTTGCCATAAAACAGCAAGATCTACAAGATTTAGGTACAAAATACTGTAGCCTATGTATTGCCCTAATGCCAAAACTAATAAATATTATTCTATAACATATCAATTAATGAAATTAAGCTTCCATAATATTTTATATAATGTAAAACCCCCCAAAACTGGTTTAATGAGGCTCTAATGTGTTAATTCAAATTAGACCCATACTGAGAACATATAAGACTGTCTGATTTTCCATTATAGACAAAAGGTTGCTCGTCGTTGCCAACTGTCTGAAAGAATGTGTATCAGTGTGACAGCAGCCTTTAGTTGCAAGTTAAAACAGAATTATTGAAATGAGACTATTTTCTATCTGAATAGGGTAGTTATATCCCAGTAATATGCTTAAGCCTAGAGGTATACATTATGTTTCTTATTAATTAATGTATTTTTTACAGTAACTCGTGATTATTATATGCTATAATCTCCTTGCATTGCAATTATCATTATGAATTAATTATAAGATCAATAATACGAGACATGAGGCTTAAAAATACATTTAAATACAGGTGTTGTTGATATAGACTACAATTGCAAATGGCTACCTTTACATTTTTTTTTAATTTACTTAAAAATTAGATAAATTATTTATTTAACGACATTTAATCAATATAAAATATATCAATTACGTATTACAGATCATTTTGAAAGCACTAAGAGATAAACGGTGATAAATTCAATAAAAATTAATACGGTATTGGCTTACGGCCCTTATAGGCCTATAATACGTAATTTTGAAATTCTGACGAAACGAAACTGGGGAAAAGTAATTCGGTTGGTTTTACATATAAATGTATACTGTAGAACTCACATCCATAAATGTCTTAAAAAATTCCTCTCCACAAAAGCTGAACTTTCTTGTTAATGAAAGAAATGGTCTTGATTTCTGGAAAACAAAACTACGTATACTTTTCTTTCACGACGTCTAACCGGCAACTGAGGGGAGATATGGAGTCTTGGAGACTATAAGGTGACCACCCTCCGTGACGTCACGAGTTGTGACGTCACTCGGTTTGACGTGACTTTTTAGCATAAGATTCGTGAAGTATTAATTGGATGAGAAGGTAATTAATAATTATATATTATAGAAGAAAATTTAGGTAAGATCACGATGCTTTTATTCATTATAAAATTATGCAAGTGTTCATATCTGTTGTCGGTGAATATCTATGTCATTATATGCTTGGTCCCTATATCCCATGGGAAAAAAGGCGCCATATTGACTCTCATTCGACCATTTTTATATTATATTCGCGTTGGCTTGGAATTAAAGCTTTAAAGGACTAGAATCAAAGTATTATTCATTATAAAATGGTGTAAGTACTCACATCTCTGACAGGGAACGACCTGATTGTTTATATACTTGCTCCCTATATCCCACTGGAAAAAGGCGCCATGAAGATAAGCATTCAACCTTTTCTGATATTAGATTTGATTATGACTTGGAATTTAAGTATCCACGTATCATAATTATCATAATTAAAGTATTACCAGCAATATCTTTCAAGTATGTATATTAACTCTGTTATATGAGGCTTCATCTTCACTTGCTGTTAAGCTGCATGCAAACACTAGGCCTAACTTCGCAGCAGATTGTTCAACCTTAAATCATTTCCGTTATGTAGGTCTTTACTTGTTGTATAAGTACGGACGAACGTTTTTCATTGTATTTATTCATTGCATAATGAACGTAGTTTATATCATTATACAACAATTGCCATATTATTTTAATGCGTCTCGGAAAAACAGAATAATAAAAAAGCTTTTTGACATTATCAGTCATGTATGGGTCAGTCGATTGCTTCCCGCCACACACAAGCTAGCTACAAAACTCTCTCTCTCTCTCTCTCTCTCTCTCTCTCTCTCTCTCTCTCTCTCTCTCTCGTTGTTAAATGACAAACATTCTTTTCATTTAACCGCGGTAACCTACATATATCGACTTAAAACTTATATGTACAGTCACTGACACATTGCAATGCATTGTATGAGGTGACACGTAAGGCCATTTACCTTGTACCCATTGTACAGTAGTAGCATTTTTGACCCAAATCTCGTAGAGTATTTACGATGAGTACCGTTATCGTAAGCTACGACACGTAAAAGACGCTCTTATGATACTTTTGTACAGTAAAGTATCTTTGTCGAAGGCCACGACAAGAAATATGACGTTAAATTGTCCCTATCATTTTTATATCGGCCAAATTCGCAATAATATCCTTTGTTGGGGCTTCAAGAATTTAACTCTATAAACTCATTTTAGTCTTCAACAATAGAATATTCGACTCCATAAACGCATATTAGTCTTCAAGAATAGAATACTTGACTTTATAAACTCCTTTGAGTCTTCAGGAATAGAGTACTTTATAAACTCCTTTTAGTCTTCAAGAATAGGGTATTTGACTATAAACTCCTTTTAGTCTTCAAGAATAGGGTATTTGACTCTATAAACTCCTTTTAGTCTTCAAGAATAGGGTATTTGGCTCTATAAACTCCTTTTAGTCTTCAAGAATAGGGTATTTGACTCTATAAAGTCATTTTAACTTTCAAGAATAGAGTATTTGACTCTATAAACTTATTCTAGTCTTCAGGAATAGAGTATCTGGCTCTATCAACTCATTTTAGTCTTCAAGAAAAGAGTATCTGACTCTATAAACTCATTTTAGTCTTCAGGAATGGAGTATTCGACTCTATAAACTCATTTTAGTCTTCAGGAATAGAGTATTTTACTCTATAAACTCCTTATTGTCCTCTAAAATAGAGTAATTTACTCTATACTCTCCTTTTTGCCTTCAAGAATAGAGTACTTTACTCCGTGTACTCTTAAGGGCGGAATTATATTCTTGACGAAGCATTTTTTAGGAGAAATTTGAGATTAACGGTTATCGCTGTGTCCTCAGTTAAGCTCAAGAATAAATAAGGTATTGTTTCAGAGAAAAATTTACTGTTTTTTTATTCAAGTTTTTTCAGTGAAAGTTATACATTTGTTCACTGTTTTTGAGTTAGTTTTTTCAGTGAAAATTATACATTTGTTCACTGTTTATGAGTCTAGTTTTTTCAGTGAAAATTATACACTTGTTCACTATTTTTGAGTCTGGCTTTTTTCAGTGAAAATTATACATTTGTTCACTGTTTTTAGTGCAGTTTTTTCAGTGAAAATTGTACATTTTTTCACTGTTTTTTAGTCATTTTTTATACATTTGTTCACTGTTTTGAATATAGTTTTTTCCATGGAAATTGTACATTTGTTCATTTTAACTCATTTGTTCATTTCTGGACGCTTAGATGCGTCATGAAGGCTTCTTAAATATTATCTAAGCTTAAAACATTGAAGAAAAATCGTAAGAAACATTACAGAATTGTCTCTGTTAGATTAACAAACAAAAATCTGTAATGTTTCACAGCAAATTTCACATTTCTATAGAACTTTTCAATATCAAGGCGATATTTAAACAATTTCGAATCCGTGAACTGATAAAAAATCATTGAAACCAACCATTTTTTCATCATAAAATATTAATTCTGTTTATTCGTCAAATCACATTCAACAATACTTATCTGTTAGGCCTATACAGTTTCTGTTGGGGGTACAGTCTTAAAAGTTATTTTACAAAATATCACAGGAAATACTCTACTTAAGATTCTACTTAGTATTATTCAAAGACTTACAGAAGTAAGTAAGTTCCTAATCTACTTTCTCTGCTGGTACACTTAGAAATAGCATCTGGCATATGTAAGTCAATTTATCTGAAAAGAAAAAAAATTGAAAAGTGTATAGTGATAGGTCTAGTTTTCCAAAGGAATTCGTGGCAGAAATAAGACAATTGATCTGGAAAGAGAAAAAAAATAGAAAAGTGTATAACGATAGGCCTAGTTTTTCCAAAGGAACTCGTGGCAGAAATAAGGGAATTTATCTGCAAAAAAAGAAAAAGTGAAAAGTAAAAAGTTATAGTCCTAGTTTTCTAGAGTAATTCTGAAAAGGGGAAAAGTAAAAAGTTATAGGCCAAGTTTTCTAGAATAATTCTGAAAAGGGGAAAATTGAAAAGTGATAGGCCTAGCTTTCTAAAGTAATTCACGGCACAAATAAGTGAGTTCATCTTAAAGAGTATAGAAGTAAAAAGTGATAGGCCTAGTTTTCTAAAGTAATTCTGAAAAAATGGAAAAGTGAAAAGTGATAGGCCTAGCTTTCTAAAGTAATTCATGGCACAAATAAGTGAGTTTTTCTTAAAGAACACAGAAATGAAAAGTGATAGGCCTTATTTCTAAAGTAATTCTGAAAAAGTGGAAAGTGATAGGCCTAGTTTTCTAAAGTAATCCAGATAATGATTGTTGATACCCAAATCTACTTAACAGAAATCTTTCCAAAGTCTACAGAACAATAGGCCTATTGCAACTCGAACTTCACCCAACAAAATTAAAAAAAATTGAAAAAAACACAAACACAGGCCTACTCCAACTGAAATCTTACTAAAAAATATTCTAAAAGTACCAAAAAACACAAAACAACAGGCCTAACTCACCCATGGCATCACTGACGACCTTGAATTTGAGGTACTGGGTCAAGTAGTACACGCCGAGGCCACAGAGGAACACCCCGGTGGCAACACCAATTTCTATAGGCCTCTGGATGACCGGAAACAAGGCTACGAAGAGTGTTAGGCCTAGGAATAGGATTGGGAAGCCCAACCACACCTTTTGGAGAGAAATATATAATTGTGGTGAATTGTATAGATTAAATTCTCAAAGATATGTGTATTTAACTGACAGACTGAGAATTTCTAGAATCTATCAAACATATGTATAACTTGGGATCTTTTAGCCGTAAGAATGATATATTTAACTGACAGAATTTATGAATTTCTGGAATTAATCAAACATATGTATAACTTTGGGTCTTTTAGCCGTAAGAATTATATAGCATAACTGACAGAAGTCTAGAATTTCAAGAATTTACTAGGTATATATAAAACTATGGGCCTTTTAGCTATAAGAATTATATATCATAACACAGAATTTGAAAATTCCAAGATTTTACCAGCTATACAGTATACTACTGTGGATCTTTTAGCTGCAAGAATTACATCTTACAATTAACAGAATTTAAGAATTCCAAGAATTTACCAACTATATACAACTGCTTATCTTTTAGCTACAAGAATTACAATCTATAACTGACAGAATTTGAGAATTCCAAGAATTTACCAGCTATATACAACTGTGGATCTTTTAGCTGCAAGAATTACATCTTACAATTAACAGAATTTAAGAATTCCAAGAATTTACCAGCTATATACAACTGCGGATCTTTTAGCTACAAGAATTACATCCTACAACTGACAGAACTTAAGAATTCCAAGAATTTACCAGCTATATACAACTGTGGTTCTTTTGGCTGCAAGAATTACATCCTACAACTGACAGAATTTAAGAATTCCAAGAATTTACCAGCTACAGTATATACAACTGTAGATCTTTTGGCTGCAAGAATTACATCCTACAACTGACAGAATTTAAGAATTCCAGGAATTTACCAGCTACATAAACAACTGTTGACCTTCTAGCTACCAGAATTACATCCTACAACTTCCAGAATTCAAGAAATTCAGGAATTTCTGAAACCTCTCCATCCTGCCCCTACCTTGATAGGCCTATGTCGATCCGGCTCCGTATATCTGAGCCACAGAAGAGCCAGAACGCAGAGCAGATCCGTCAGGTTTCTGGTGAAAGATGTGTAGGCCATTAGAGAACTCATTTCCGGCACTAGCAGCATGATTAGGGGAATTATTTCCTGAAAAGAGCCACAGTTTAGGTAATAGGCCTACAGAGAGAGAGAGAGAGAGAGAGAGAGAGAGAGAGAGAGAGAGAGAGAATCTCACACAACCAACACGTACCACGCTGATAAGCGAAGCAACGGGAGTACACGTCTTCACATTTATGAGGGTCAGGCAGAAGGGAAGTTGCCCCTCTCGGGCGCCGGCGAAATGGAGCCGGGACTGGGTGATGACGTTCCCGTTGCAGTTCCCGAAGGTGGAACAGGCAACGAAGAGGGAGATGATCCACCCTAGGAACCCCAGCATCCTGCTGCCGAAGGTCTGACGAAGAGAATATATATAAGTCTAGGTTTAATCCAGGCTTCAGAACCATGAATTAGCCCGACTGATAAAGTTTGACTGAAATCTGACTTAAATCTGGATGAAATTTGACTGAGATTTGGCTGAGATAATACTGAGATTTGGCTGAGATTTGACTGAGATTTGACTGAGATCTGACGTAAATTTGCCTGAGATTAGACCGAGATCTGTCTCAAATTTGGCCGAGATTTGACTGAAATCTAGTTGAAATCTGACTTAAATCTGGCTGATATCTAACTGAGATTTGACTGAAATTTGTCCTAAAATTTGACTGAAATCTGTCTTGAAATCCTCCTAAAATCGATCCTTAAAACTGGTACTAAAATCTGTCTGAAATCTGTCCTAAAATCTCACTGAAATCTGTCCTAAAATCTGACTGAAAGCTATCTTAAAATCCTCCTAAAATCTAGCCTTAAAAATTTTCCTGAAATCTGTGTGAAATCTGTCCTAAAATCTATCCTTAATAATTGTCCTAAAATCTGTCTGAAACCTAACTGATATCTGTCCAAAAATCTGCCAAATCCTCACCACAGCCACGGCGCTGGAGGCCAGTATCTCTTCAGGAGTCAATACGACGAAGTAGGCGACGTTCGTCAGTGTGTAAATTATGATCACAGTCACCAGAGAGATTGCAAGGGCCTTTGGTAAGTTCCTGGAAGGAAGAAAGATGGAAAAATTTCAAATTTATGCAGTTCTCGGACTCTCTGGGAGGAATGAAGGAGAACAATGTCAAATTTAAGTAGTTCTGTGATCCTGTGGCAACTGGTAAGTGTCTGAAATGAGGAAAAAAGGAAAATTTGTACATTTCATGCAGTTCTGTGATCCTGTGGGTGGAAAAAAAGGGGAAAAATTGCAAATCTATATAGTTCTGCGCCCCTATGGCCCTTGGTAAGTTCCTGGAAGGAAGAAATTGGAAAGATGTAATTTTTATGCTGTTCTGTGATCCTGTGGGAGAAAAAAAGGGAAAAAATTGGAAATTTATGCTGTTCTGTGACCCCATGGCCCTTAGTAAGTTCCTGGAAGGAAGAAAGTGGAAAAGAAATGTCAGATTTATGCAGTTCTGTGACCCCGTGGCCCTTGGTAAGTTCCTGGAGGGAAGAAAGTGAAAAAGAAATGTAAAATTTATGCATTTCTGAGGTCCCATGGCCCTTGGTAAGTTCCTGGGAGAGAGAAAGTGGAAAAGAAATGTCAGATTTATGCAGTTCTGTGACCCTATGATGAATTGCACAAGTATTTCTCTACACTTGTAATCAAAACTTATATGAGATTGTAAGTTACACAAAGGTACTAACGTAAAGCCACAAAAAACTAAGGAACTTTATTTACCTGTAAGGATTTTGTAATTCCTCGGTTAGTGTGTTTAGGCTGTTCCTGTAACAAAGAAAAAGAAGATTGGATTGAATCACTTATTTTTAACACTTTTTCAGGAGTTTGAAGTGCTTAAGCAATATAGAAATGAGGGTTCAACTGAATCACTTATTTGGACACTTTCAAGAGTTTAAGGTGTCCTAATAATATACAGAAAGAAGGTTCAACTGAATCACTTATTTGGACACCTTTTCAAGGGTTTAAAGTGTCCTAATAATATACAGAAAGAAGATTGAATTGAGTCACTCATTTCGAATACTTTTTCAAGAGTTTAAAGAGTCCTTATAATATACAGAAAGAAGATTGAACTGAGTCATTTATTTGGAACACTTTTTCAAGAGTTTAAAGTGTCCCGATAATACACAGAAAGAAGATTGAATTGAGTCACTTATTTGGAACATTTTTTTCAAGAGCTTGAAGTGTCCTGATAATATACAGAAAGAAGATTGAATTGAGTCACTTATTTGGAACACTTTTTAAAGACCGTAAACTGTTCAAGTAACTGAACCAGTTATCTGGAACTCTTTTTCAACTTCTTAAATTCTTGTAAAATGAAAAAGACTGAACTGAACCCCTTACTTGGTACACTCCTCCATGACTGTAAACTGTTCTTGTAACTGAATCACTTAATTGGAGCACTTTTTTAAAGACTTTAAGCTGTTCCTGTAACATAAAAATGCAAAGCCACAACTCACCATCCGCTGTAGGCGAAGAGAGTCGAGTAAAAAGCTGTTGCAATCGACGAGGGACTGTCCACTGTCCCTTCCATCAGATCCTGCAGGTTTTCGGTGTGACCCTGGGCCAGATGATAGGACCCAGCTGCTATGATGACCATTAAGGACGTTATTTTCAGGACGGCGAAGGAATCCTGGACCCTAGTCCCAAATTTGATTCCTACGCAGTTGATGTAGCTTATGGTGACTGGAATTGTATTCTTAGTGAGTCTATGGTGGGCCTATTATTTTGATGTTGAGTATAATAGGACTCTTTAATGGGCCAAATATGATTATCATGTTAAAATCTATTATAAATTGACTTTTGTTTAATAATTTTGCGTTCATACCCAAGAGAACGCACTAAACATGACACTTGGCTGAGTTCGGTTGTGGTACTAGCTACTTCGGCTTGTTATCTACACGTCATCCACTCCGAGGTGCTAGTACTAAACACTGCATGGTAAATGTGGAGTAGACGGTGTATATAATACTTTGATCCCCAAGGGGCTAGTACTGAACACGGCTTCAGCCATATCTAGTACTAGCACCTCGAACACGCAGATAACAAAGCCTAAGTAACAACCAATATTTTCTGTAAATTCTTACTTTGGTATTGTTAGTGACCAGTCTGTATCTGTTATAAGCCTACAGTAACTTTAAATACTTGAATAAGATACTATACAAGGCAATACAGGCACTGAAATGACTCAAATAACAAAGAATCACATCAATATATCCATGAAGGACTATGAGCCAAACTGTCTGTTCCCGTTAGTCCTATATGTTATCAATTACTGATTTATTTATTCATTTAACAGCAAACTAGTCTTGTTATCTTATTACCTATTAATTCATTAATAATCTATTAATATATTTACTTCTCTAATACCAAACCACCCGCATCTTACACAACAAAGCAGCTGCTATCAGCCTAACTGCGACATAGGGTGGCGCCATACAGCTCGGGAAAATAGGCTGGAGGAGGTACGTGGCGAAGGTCAGGGCATTGATCGACCTGGAACTAGGCCTCTGGATCGTTATGTGGATCCAGAGGATCAGGAAAGCAGGTACTGGACCGAAGGCTTCCAGGATGTAGGCGTAGGCTCCTCCGCTCTTAGGAATCATCGTCCCTGGAAGAAGAAGATTAGATGTTTAGGTTGTCTCATAATCGCGTCAAGAGGTTGGTGTTCTTTTGAAAATCTCTGTGACTTCTTTTAGAGGTGTTTTTTTTTTTAAATATTGGAAATTAGGTTTAGAAAGTAAGTAGAAAAACCAAATTAGTACAGCAAGACTTGATGTCAGTTAGTGGCAATATTTTTATCAAGGAGTTTGGTGTTTGGGTTGTCTCATAATCACGTCAGGAGGTTGATGTTCTTTTGAAAATCTCTGTGACTTCTTTTATAGTTTTTTTTTTTATATGGCAAAGGTTTATCCCAAACCCGAGCTGGTTTAAGCTTTACTGCAAATCAGGTCAAAGTTTACTAGACAAAAAGTAGTATAATCAAAATATATTACAGCAAAAATAATGTTGTTTAAATTTGATGTTAAAATGGAATATAGTTTTATCAAGGAGTGTGGTGAATTGTTGTTGAACTTCTCAAAGCTTTAGGTTAAAAATAAGAATCTGAGCTTAGTTTCAAGGACAAACCAGTATTAATCGTGTATAATGGAAAACTCAGTAACAAAATAAATGATATATCGTGCTTACCCCATACAAAAATGGGAAAAAAGCACGTTAAAAGAAGAAGAAGAAGAATATTGGGGATACTTATTAAATAAATGAATAATAATAAATTTATGGTCACTAACCCAACTGGAGTACAATGTGTAAAAAATGGAAAAAATCAATTGCAGCAGTGGCCTAGTACTAACAAGTTAAAAATGTAAAAAATATATAGTATATTCAATTCAATATGATTTCTTTTGTTTTGTAGATTAAACTACAACACTTAGACCCAACAAAAGCAGAAAACTAGACTCACCTAACTCTGCATAGCACAGAGCACCAGTGATACTCATTAAACCAGTCACCACCCACACTATCAAAGACATGCCGGGGCTTCCGGTGTATCTGAGCACATTTCCCGGTGACACGAAGATCCCAGAGCCGATAATGATGCCGATTATAATTCCAACTCCATTCCAGAGGCTAAATTCCTTCTTTAGCCCTACCAGCGGTGTAGAGGGATCTGGTTGTGACGAAACTTTCTCGGGAGATACTGAGGTGCCTTGAGAATCGACGTTCTGAGACTCTGAAATCCGTCTCTGATCAGTGGGACTAGATTTGTCGCTAGGCCAACCATCTTTCTTTGCTGGCAAATTCGTCTGGTAACCAGCAGGGGACTCTGAATTATCAAATGCTGGATTATCCATTCTGTCTTGTCTACAATGGTTGATTAAACGTCACCACAGAACTTGGTATTTGAAACGACAACCATTTACTTCTCAGCAGAGGCACCTGGATTCATGTTGTAGGCTTATATCCGGTTTGTATACATTATAGGCCTATGTCTGGTTTCTACCTGGTAAAAAGAGTGGGTTATTAGAATCGATTTTCGATAAAATATGTTATTTGTTCGTTCATCTGTAAAAAGCAAGGCGCTACACACCCAAGAGAGAGAGAGAGAGAGAGAGAGAGAGAGAGAGAGAGAGAGAGAGAGTTAAAATGACAATCTCCAATTTGCTCTGTGACAAAAGGTGATCCCTAAAACAGGGCATTAAGTCCCTTGGGAACTCTTAGTAAAAGTAAGCCATTGTTCCCCTGATACGAGAGAAAGGAGGTGGATTATAAAAATGGCGTAATTATGTAATTATATAGACCATACCCGAACATTCATTGTGAACCAGCAATGAGACGCAGTCTATGGGAAGAGAATTTCAGAGCACTGAGATTGCAAAACCTTGTTGCAATGAGTAAAACCTTGAGAAAAAATGCAGGGAATGTGAAGTTTAAATCATGGTACCTATAATTCCTATATGTTAGGCCTATTCTTGGAGTAAGTAACCCGGTGCTTTTAGGATAAAGGCAGGATTATAGGCCTATTTCAGAGTACCGACATTGCAAAGTTTTATTGGAATAGGTAAAACTTTATGGAAAAAATGCGAGGAATGTGAAGTTTAAATTATGGGGCCCATAGTTCCTATATGTTAGGCCTATGCAAAGTAACCCTGTGCTTTTAGGATTAAGGCAGGATTGTGGACCTATTTCAAAGCACTGGCAATGCAAAACTATGTTGGAATAACTAAAACTTTACGAAAAAGTTCAAGGAATGTGAAGTTTAAGTCGTAGGACTTATCATTCCTATATGTTAGGCCTATTATTGGGGTGAGTGACCCTATGCTTTAAGGATAAATCACGATTATAGGTCTATTGTTTGTAGATCGAAAGCGTGCTCTGAATTCAAAGACTGTCTCGGTTTTCATCAAATGATCTTGACAGCATCAATAAAAAGGATGTTTTCTCTACACCAAACTTCACTTACCCTTGAGTTTCCCAACCCTGAGGTTTAGTTAGTTTTTATAGACCTAGCACTAGTTACAATCATTATCTCTGATACATCAAACAATTTTAGTTATTTTGTTTTTAATAATAACTAGTTATAATCCTCACTTGTCTTTGCTTTCTGTCTTCAAAACACCAACAAATGAATGTTTCTCTCTACATCAAACATCACTTAACCTTGGCTATCAAGGTGAGTTTCCAAAGCTTGGGGCTTAGTATGATTTTTAATAGGCCTAGTGCTAGTTACAACCTTCATCTCTGTTCATCTTTACACCAAACATTGCTAGTTGTTTTTATTCAGTGATAACTGATCATAATCCTCACTTGTCTTCGTATTTTAACTCTAAAAACACGTTAATAATAAGAAACACAATCGCCTAACTGTACACGCTGACCTGAATCCGGCCGGGAGACAGAATGCCGCCATGGGGAACTCTTTGTGCCAAACGGCATCGGAAGGAGAAATTTCCTTCCGAGCTTTCCAGAAACTGGTGATCTAACTTGAAAATTAACCCAGAAATGATTAGAGATTTATGTTAATTTGTTTGAGGTTGGTTTAAATAATGTTGTGTGTTGTTAGAGGCTTTAAGTTTTGATATAATGGTTTTAGAAGGTAGAAAAATGTGTGAGTATTTGTGTGAGCTTATATTTAAGCCTAAACACCAGCAAAATGCTTTATATATAAAGTACAAGGTTACAATACAAGGCAAAACTGTTAATTAAATAATTATAGACAGCCACTAAACACATTAACTGTTAATATATCAAGCAATTCACATAAGAAAATGTTGAATTATGTTAAAAACATACCTCTCATTTCAAGTTCTCCCCAGTAACTTTCAGACAGAACAAGGTTAAAACGAGGCAAAACTGTTAATCACATCATTATAGACAGCCAATAAACACATTAACTGTTAATACATCAAATAACTCACTAAATAAAAGGACACCTTAAATGTTAGTCTCTTAAATAACTCACATACAAAAAAAAAAAAGCGTTAAAATGAATCACTCTCCGAGCGTCTCAAACAGTGTAGGCGCAAAACACCCGCCTTGGGGAACTGCCGAGAATGCACTGCTACATGGTCAAGAAGTCTCCTACCTTCTTCTTCTTCTTCTTCTTCTTCTTCTTCTTCTTCTTCTTCTTCTTCATAATAACAACAACAACGCTTCTCCTTCTTTTGGTTCGACTTCTTCTTCTTCACAATAACAACAACAACGCTTCTTCTTCTTCTTCTTCTTCTTCTTCTTCTTCTTCTTCTTCTTCTTCTTCTTCTTCTTCTCTCTCTCTTTCTTATTTTCCTTCTTCTTCTTCTTCTGCGCATGCTCAGATGGCATTGACGGCGCTGGTGTCTATGCTATGTTAATTCATCGCTTACAAATTATTAGTAACTCCAATTCTACGTATTTATCCAGCTAGACTCTCAAGAATTCACTTATTTAGACATAATCGGCGCGTTATCATCTCTAATTGTCTCAAAACAAGACGTTTTACGTATTTAGAAGAAAAACAACGTGTTATCAACTCTGTCTTAAAACAAGACGTATATATTTACGTATTTGGAAGAAAAACAACGTGTTATCACCTCGAAATGTCTCAGTACAAGACGAATTTATACAATACACCATATCATTAAATCAAATTCTACGCATCTATCCAAGAATTTCATCACTATTACGAAAATGTAAATAAATAAATAAATAAATAAATAAATAAAAAACATAAATGCACAATTTTTTTCACAAAAACACAATAAAATACAAACTTATACCTGACAGGTGTATATAAATAAAAAAGTACACAGCTAACACCTTATGTACACATAAACACAAACACAAACATACACACATCAACGGAGCCAAAAGTCGGCTAATTTGGGTAATAGACCTGGGAGAGTAGACAGGTAAGGTGGACACACTTTATCTGGCTTCTCTCAATAAAAAATTATTTTTTATATTCATTTTTCTCTCCGACCTTGTCTGTCATACACAATGGCTGCCTGGAGGTGGTGTGGGGAGGGTGTGAGAGACACATACACACACGCACACACGTGTGTATACGTGTATACGAACAAACACATGCCATTGTTACAAGCGTTTGTTCGTGTTTATTTATTGTCAGTGTCAATTTTTTATTTTTTTTTCTTTAGCAGGCACCTCTCAGGAAAATATACCATGAATTTGCAATAGTTATGTCGGTTGGGGACCTCAGCGCACCTCACGTGGTGCACTGTAGGCATTACTCAGCTTCACAAGCACACAAACACTTTTTTAGCCTTATACTTTACCTCCGTTCAAGCTTCTTTTCTTCAGTCTTGCTGTCCAGCACCTCTAACTATCACTTCTATTACCTCTCACTACAAAATTCAGGATTTACTTCCAATTCCACCTTTCGATCATTGCACTTCATAATCTTCGCATTCTCGATCTTTATCTTGCTGTCTAACCTCTCCAACTCCCTGTTTAGAGTCCTTCCTGCCATCGGGAACCTGTCCTACATATCCTAGGAGAGATATCCTAGAAGCATCCTTCCATTCAGTTCCTTATCCTTCTGCTGACAGCTCTTGTCAGCTCACTGACAGCTCACTGACCACTGAAGAATCTTGTCTTCAAACAAAATCACCTACAGCAGGCAAAACTCGACTTTATGGCCACTGTACAATAAAGTAACATTTGTGAACACAAACTGCTTATACACAGATGCACACTTTTGTAAGTTCAACAACAGAGGTTTGAGTATCATCAGTAACTTATGTAACTTTGTATGTTTGGGTTCCAACACTTTCTAGAGTCAGTAATCTAATGTGGCGTTTGTGGCTAAGTATCGGCTGATGATGGCTGGGTCGCACTTGTGCTTTGGACCAATATGTCCACCTGGTAAAGATTACAGCTGTTGGATAGGTGATTTATTCATACATCTGTTTCAGGAGGGTAACCTACATATGTCATACGCATCTGTTTCAGGAGATTAAGGACATCCTGAATTCCAGGTGCTCATTTGAGGTCACAGGTAAGTGACCGAAAAGAATGATGTCCCAATAACAATTTAAACCTAAGGGTTGAACCCGTTCTGGGCCTCGCAAGGCTCATAGGGCCGGGCACCGAACCCCGGTTACAATAACAAGTAACAAAATAAGTTGCTTTCAGTAATTCGACTTGTGAATCCCACGAAGAGAAACAGGAAGTAAAGGAGAAAGGAAGATCATGTGCGGCATGAAACATAAGTGGATAATTTGTGAACGTAAGAATCTGGTACAACAGCAATACAATAGTGATGCGAAACCACTTTTAGAATCTCTTAGCATCGATGCGACGTGACTCATGAATGTTTGTTTTGTATGACAAAGGAGACATGGAATGGATTTCACGCTATTCAGAAGCTTCGTTGCACTGAATATGATACTGTGCAAAATGTAGTTTTATTTCTTTGGAAAAGTATCATATATTATTTATGGTTGTGTGTTTGTGTGTTTGTGTGTGTGTTTGTGAAATGTTCGATGCTTACAGAAGATGAAACATTGACTGGATACAGTAGTGAGAACTTGTAGTAACTATTGAAAGACTTTGAAATTGTTTGCAGGAAGAAAAGTTGTATGTTTATACGTCATAGTTTGAATGTTTGAATGTTTTGTGTGTGTGTGTGTGTGTGTGTGTGTGTATGTTCGATGCTTACAGAAGATTAAATACTGACTGGGTACAGGGATGAAAAATTGCAGTAACTACTAAAAAGTCTGTGAACTGTTTGCAGGAGGAGAAAGTTCAGAATCAAAGCGAATGATTACACCGTAGGAAAATAAACTAAAAACTGGATAAAAAATAGAAAAATAAAGAATGAATATCTAAGATGGTAACTGTTATTTGGATACAGTGGCGAGAGGCTACAGAAACTGTGGAAAGGTCTGATATTTTTGCATAGGGAGAAACTTCAGATTGTGAAAATCTGTTCTGTAAACGCTATGATGATATAGAGTTCAAAATTATATAGATTTTTATAGTTTACATAAAAAATTTCTTAAATATTTTATCTTGCCTGAATAAGTGAAAAATAATTTTCTAATTATTGCAGAGAATTATTTTTTCTCGTCATTCAACCGATTCAAATAATTTGAAGTAATTATGTGATTGACAAAAAACAATTAACTAATCATTGCCAAAAATTATTTTTTTTATTCTCGTTATTTAACCGATTCAAATAATTTAAAGTAGTTATATAACTGACAAAATTTTTCTATTGTATATCTTTGTTATTGAGAATTAAACCGATTCAAATTATCTAAAGTAATTATATAATTGACAATAATTTTTTCATTGTTTATCTTTTGTTTTATTGAGAATTAAACCAATTCAGATGATCTATAGTAATTATATAATCGACAATAACTTTCCATTGTTTATCTTTTTTTATATTGAGGATTAAACCGATTCAGTTTATCTAAAGAAATTGTATAATTGACAATCATTTTTCCATTGTTTTCTTTTTTTATTGAGAATTAAACCGATTCAAATTATCTAAAGTAATTATATAACTGACAGTAATTTGTCCAGTGTTTACCTTACTCTGGGAGGACTAAGAACCAATATTGCTATGAGGAAAAAAATAAAAAAATAAATATGAAACCGCGAGAACATGCCGTTGCCTCTCTCATTCGTATTCCCAGCACAATAACATCTTGAAGTCGACAACAACATTGTCAAAATATAACATCAAATAACATCAAATAACAATTCTTATTTGACGAGGCTGTGACGTAATGCAGTTGACTTCACATAAGAACCATTGTACCTATCCTGAAAAAAAAAGATATTATTGATTTTTTTTCTAGCTTTCTTCAATCTTGTGTTTTTTTTTTAGTAAGTGGCCCAGCTGAAAAAAAAACTTGGTTTTGATAATCCTAGATATTTTTTGCAGAAACAATGAAAAAGAAACACGACTTTTGCCTGACAGAATGAATCCCCGAAATTGGGATACAAAATTTAGGCCGAAGGTCAATCGCTTTGACCTGTGAGGTCATTCACCGATGAAAATAAAGTTGAAACAATTTTTAGGAGAGTGTGGAAGAGAGAAAGATGGAAGAAAATTAATACCAACGGAGGTATAATAAAAGGAATGAGAAGGGTCGCAGCAAGTGGCCTAAGGGACGCCGCATAGAACCTTAAGTAACGCTTACAATACAGTCGCAGTAATGAAAAGGGTTGTAACTAGGCATTACTTAAGGTTCTTAA
>NC_089765.1:12193533-12221033 GCF_040412425.1 Macrobrachium rosenbergii | reverse complement strand
TCCACTAAGAACTCGTTTTCTTACTCTCTCTCTCTCTCTCTCTCTCTCTCTCTCTCTCTCTCTCTCTCTCTCTCTCTCTCTCTCAGCTTTCCTCCTAGATAAGAAGGAGAAAGGTGATGTCATGTTTAGGTCCCATAAGTTCAAGAAAGACATCTCTCTCTCTCTCTCTCTCTCTCTTAAAATGTGAACAGGAAGGTGTTGTTATGACTAAATTTTGTCAGCTTCCTGAGAAAGATTGACCTCGTCAATTCTCTCTCTCTCTCTCTCTCTCTCTCTCTCTCTCTCTCTCTCTCTCTCTCTCTCTCTCTCTCTCTCTCTCTCTCTTCTTAGATTGGAAGGAGGAAAGTAACATTTCCAGGTCCTGTAATCCTGTTGAGAAAGTTTAACCTTTCCCATCCTAGCTCTCTCTCTCTCTCTCTCTCTCTCTCTCTCTCTCTCTCTCTCTCTCTCTCTCTCTCTCTCTCTCTCTCGTATATCAATACTAACTAAACATGAAATTAATGACTTTTCTCAATTCCCCAAACAGATCGAACACTTAGAATGAGAGAAAGCTGTTAATTTTCACTCTCTGAGAAGCTTTCGCTCCCAGAGACTGCTGGAACTACAGGTGAATGAAACGTCTTTTACCTAATTATCTACAATTTGGGAGTGAAATAATTAATAATTATTAATAATATCAACCGAGAGACAATACCAAAACATACATCATGCCTCAGTCATCGGAGAGCGACGAAATGAGAGACAATACTCCAGTACCTAACGAGAAAGGAATCACAAACGCCGCTTTCTTGCACGACTTAGACACCAGAGAATTAAGCAGTGGGGACAAGAGTACTACCCCAAATGCCCTAGAGAGGAAGCCTGCGCCTTCTCCGGATGGCTCTCCTTCGGAGGAATCTAAGCAAAAGAAGAAGAAGAAGAAGGAGAAGGAGATAGACGATTCGAATTCAAGCGTAGTCGAACTGAAGAAGGAACTAGGCCTAGCCAATGGCGTCGGGATCATTGTTGGCATCATGATCGGTTCGGGTATCTTCGTGTCTCCAGGGAACGTCGTGAGGTACACAGGCAGCGTGGGCATGTCCTTGATGGTGTGGGTAGCTTCGGGCCTCATGACGATGTTCGGCGCCCTTTGTTACTCCGAGATGGGTAAGATTTAGTCAAGTTTTTGAAGTCTTGACTTAAGGTAGCTGTGAAGGTTCCCCTTTTAAAAGACTTCTTTGTGATGTTACAGAATTGAATTCGAGACATGAATCCTTGAATGATTATGCATTAATAGTCTTTTCTCTCTATGGGTAAGATTTAGGGTAAGATTTAGGAAAGCCTTTTGAAGGTTTCTCTTTTAAAAGACTTCTGTGTCATGTTTCAGAATTGATTTTGAGGTATGACTCCTGAATTTGAAATATGAATCATGAGTAATTATGCATTATTATCTTTTCATTATGATTTATGCAGACATTAAAGTTCCCTTTGTTTTACCTCATTTTGGAAAATAACTTTTAATGAAGAGAATCAAGTAACTTAAAACTGCCTTTGAATTCTTCTGTTCCAGAATCATCAAAGAATTCAAACCTCAAGTGACTCAAGTTATTCAGGTTAAGTAACTCAAAACTGCCTTTGAATTCCTCTATTTCAAGGAATTCAAAAGTCAAGTGACTCAAGTTACTCAGTTTAAGTAACTCAAAACTGCCTTTGAATTCCTCTATTTCAAAGAATTCAAACCTCAAGTGACTCAAGTTATTCAGTTTAAGTAACTCAAAATGCCTCTAAATTCCTGTTTCAGAATCATCAAAGAATTCAAATGTTCAATGCCTCTTGAAGGAAGTACACAATTGAATTCTTTCCAGTGGATAAAGTTCCATCCTACCAATTTACAATATCCTACAATCCTATTAAACATATTACTGTACATCATTCCTACCAGGTACCATGATCCCAAGAAGCGGAGGATCCTACACGTACATCCTGGAAGCCTTCGGCCCTGTTCCAGCCTTCCTGACCTTGTGGATTAACCTGGTCATCCAGTCTCCTGGAAGCAGAGCCATTGGGATGATCACCTTCGCAAATTACCTCCTCCAGCCACTTTTTCCAAACTGCTCCGCAGTGCCTTATTTGGCTGTGAGATTTGTGGCTCTCAGTATGCTGGGTGAGTTTGAAGGCATTCGAAGGTTTTTAGGTTTCTGATGCAGCCGAAAGATAGATGTATTTTCAGTGGCCTTGATTAGGCTATACGCTGTACAGAAAACTCGACTGCACCGAAGAAACTTCAGCGCACTTTTTACTTGTTTTAATTGTAATTACATTAGGAAAATACTTCACGTATGTCTTGTAGAGAGCAAACATTCTACTACTTACAACAGTAACAGATAAGTAAGCAGCACGATTGCCCAAGGAAAGCCCTAACCTAACCTAACCCTCTAACCTAACCTAACCTAACAATGACACTTGAGCTCACTAACTAATCTAGGTACAGAGTTCTTAAAAAAGTGTATCGTGAATTTATTTCAAAATGCTCCAGCCTAAGGAAATATCGAACGTTCTTATAAAAACATCATCAATTCACCGTTATTCACCAGTGTCCATTTCTCTAGGCCTGGCCACGTACGTCAACTGCGCGGGCGTGAGGTTTGGCACCAGGCTGCAGGATTCTCTGACCATCACGAAGACTCTGGCCCTGATTTTGGTCATCGTCGTGGGAATCCATCACCTGGCCCGGGGTCACGTCGAAAATTACGTTGACGCCATGGCCGGAACAATATACAACCCAGCTTCAATTGCTACCGCCTTCTATTCCTCTGGATTTGCTTATGGAGGATGGTATGTGAATGGATGATGAGGTATTTTAGTCTTTGAATTTGCTTGTGTGAAGATTTGCAGTTACCGGGCAATATATACTATATATATATATATTCATATGTATGTCTGATTTTACCATTAATAATTTTAAGGATTAAGAAAATAGAATCAGAATGATATATTTTGGAAAATGGTCTGATATATATATATATATATATATATATATATATATATATATATATATATATATATGTATATATATATATTCTTCAATTTATATATAAGTTAAGCTTTATTGACTAAAAACAGTTTTATTCCCCAGGAACGCCCTGAATTCAGTTCTGGAGGAGCTGAAAGATCCTTACAAGTAAGTCTTTATGGTATATATATAGAGATAGATAGAGAGAGAGAGAGAGAGAGAGAGAGAGAGAGAGAGAGAGAGAGAGAGAGAGAGAGAGAGAGAGAGAGAGACAGGATACTGTGAAGGTCACTCTTCAAATGACTTGTGACATTGAGCAGTCAGTGATTTTCTGGTCCAGTAAATAATGCACAAGGATCATTTATGCTGTTGTATACATACATACATACCTACATACATACATACCTACATACATACATACATACATACATACATACATACATACATACATACATACATACATAGTCATTTGCCTAACAGGAAGTTTTGCTTTGGTTAGATTATTTTCAGTAAGTGAATCAAATTCAAATTTGAATTTCTTATTTGATTTATAAAAACTCAGGGTATTTATAGACCTGCATGAACCTTTGACCAAATGTATAATTATTTGTCTATGCTATGATAAACATAAAAAATTTAGTTTCTAATGGTTTATCAAAATGGTTTATCTAGTCTTAACCCAAGACAGAGAAAAAAAAAAGCACTTTGCCAAGTATTAATTTTAGCAATAAACCAAATATATTCAGCACTGCCTTCATATTTGGTTAAAACCAAGTTATTTTCACTAAAACCAAGTGATAGACAGTTAGACACAGAGTAAACAAAGTAACATGCAGATAGACAGATATTAAAACCAAATTATTTCCTCTAAAACCAAGTAATAGACGAATAGACACAGAGTAAATCAAGTAATATACGGATAGAAAAATTATAAAACCAAATTTTTGCCCTAAAACCGAGTGACAGACAGACAGAGAGTAAATAGATGTATTATCGTGGCTCATAACATCCTCCTCCTTCCAGAAACCTTCCCAGGGCCATTGCAATATCAATTGCCAGCGTCACGCTGATCTACACACTCACGAATGTTGCCTATTTTGCCGTGCTGACTCCAAGCGAGGTCTTGTCTTCAAACGCTGTGGCTGTGGTGAGTGTTTTGTGTAATTCTTGTTTTATTCTTCACAAGATGCTTCCCCAACCCTCAGTGATGTTATCAAGCTAATCTGAGTAATTTTAGTTCCCCATGCACATGTTGACAACTTTTGTTGACAACTTTTGTTGACAACTTGTTGCCCACACATCACAAACAGGTTGAACATAAGTCACTGACTTGTTGGTGGTCCTGACCAGTGTTCATACAGTTATTCAGCAGTTTCCACTTACTTTGTTGACTTGCATTTAACTCTACAGTGAAATTCGTCTTGAATACATGTTGACCACTTGTTACACACTCATCAAAAAGAAGTTGAAAACAAGTCAGTGACTTTATTGGTAGTCACAACCAGTGTTTTATATGATTATTTAGCACTTTCCAAAGATTCATTCTCCTTTATAGTCATTGACTTGTATCCAACATTAGAGCAAAACTATCATAAACACAAGTTGACAACTTATTGCACACATATCACAAACATATTGAACACAAGTTAGTTACTTATTGGTAGGCACAACCAAGGCTTATTGCAATTATTCAGTGTTTGTCAAAGATCCATTCTACTTACAGTCTTCTGCTCTCATTCATCTACAGTGAAAAATGTCACAAACATACATCTACAACCTGTTCCACACATGTCACAAACAAGCTGAAGAGAAGTTCAGTTCATAGTTTAGGGTGAATGAATACTGGAATAGATCTAAACGATAGACAAACTCTTCCCAAGCTACAGTACCAAACCTTTAGCATCCTACTTGTTTCAGACATTCGGCAACAGGACCCTGGGTATCCTAGCTTGGGTCATCTCTATATTCGTGGCTTGCTCGACCTATGGCAACCTCAACGGAGGTCTGATGACCCAGTCCAGGGTTGTCTACGCCGGGGCCAGGGAAGGTCACCTGCCCAGATTTCTCACCTTGATACACGTCCATAATAAGACACCTGTTGTCTCTCTGGTTTGCATAGTAAGTATTTCTCTCTCTCTCTCTCTCTCTCTCTCTCTCTCTCTCTCTTCTCTCTCTCTCTCTCTCTCTCTCTCTCTCTCTCTCTCTCTCTCTCTCACATTGGCTTTGGGTTCATTTGTGTGAGGTAACTGATTGAATTTCCAGGGGAAACACTTGTGGGTTAGCTAATGATTTATTGGAACTTTCTCTCTCTCTCTCTCTCTCTCTCTCTCTCTCTCTCTCTCTCTCTCTCTCTCTCTCTTCCAGATGACCTTACCTACAATTTTTCAAGGTCATACATCAATGTTTATTGTTACTCAGTGGGTATATTCCTTCCAATATTGAAAAAAATTACTTTAATATCTTAGATGATAACAAAATCTACAACATGTATTATATATATTTCTCTCTCTCTCTCTCTCTCTCTCTCTCTCTCTTCCAGGTGATCTTACCTGCAATTATGCTGTTCGTTCCTGATGTGGGAAGCATCTTAGCCTACACAAGTTTCACAGGAAGCGTCGTCAGTATCATGAGTGTCAGTTCTCTCCTTTGGCTCAGGTACAAGGAACCTGATAGACATAGGCCTATCAAGGTAAGGCTCTCTCTCTCTCTCTCTCTCTCTCTCTCTCTCTCTCTCTCTCTCTCTCTCTCTCTCTCTCTCTCTCGTTCTAGTCAAAGACATTTGAACCAGAATGAATCTAATTGTATCTATTGCCAATATTTTTAAAAACTTTTAGACCTCTTTTGAAATGTTGCCTCTCTCTCTCTCTCTCTCTCTCTCTCTCTCTCTCTCTCTCTCTCTCTCTCTCTCTCTCTCTCTCTCTCTCTCTTTCTAGTCTAAGACATTTGAACTAGAATGAGTCTAATTGTATCTATTGACAATATTTGTAAAAAAAACTTTTAGACCTTTTTGAAATTTTGCCTCTCTCTCTCTCTCTCTCTCTCTCTCTCTCTCTCTCTCTCTCTCTCTCTCTCTCTCTCTCGTTTCAGTTAAACACTAAGCCAGCAAAATGAAGTCTGGTGTAGGATGCCCCAGAGTTTGGCTAATGGCCTAATTCTCATAAAATCAACCAATTCTATTATTATTATTATTATTATTATTATTATTATTATTATTATTATTATTATTATTATTATTATTATTATTATTATTATTATTATTATTTCAGGTGTGGCTAGGCTTCCCAATCATTTATCTGATCATGTGTGTTTTCGTGGCAGTATTTCCAATAATACGAAGACCTGTGGAAATAGGTGTGGGAGCCTTTGCGTTTGCCGTAGGCCTATTGGTCTATTACGTCGCCTTACACCTCAAAATTAAGCCTATTGGTGATGCCATGGGTACGTGAACTCTGCCATATTTATTATAAGTAGTATAGAGAATAGGAACTAGTAGTATTTTAGCATTTCCTGGCTAGTCCTAAAAGACTAACTGGTGAACCTGTAGACTTATATTCTGAGTGGTATTAGTTTGGTGGGAATAGGCCTATACTATCCAGTTCTGATGTAGAGTTAATTGTTCCAGAGATATATTAGACCAGATGGCTATTTACTGCATGTAGTATATTAAGTAGTAAATAGTTTTATTTAGGTAATTACTGGCTATTTGTAATCCAGTAGACTTATGTTCTGAATGGTATAAATTTGGCGGGAATAGGCCTATACTATCTAATTCTGATGTAGAGTTAATTGTTCTAGAAATATATTAGACTAGATGGCTATTTACTGCATGTAGTATATTGAATGGTAAACAGTTTTATTTAGGTAACTACTGGCAATTGGTAAGCCAGTGGACCTGTGTTCTGAGTGGTGTAAGCTTGGTGGGAATAGGCCTATGCTACCCAGTTTTGATGTAGAGTTAATTGTTCCAGAGATATATTAGATTGGATGGCGATTTACTGCATGTAGTATATCAAATAATAAATAGTTTTATGTAGGTAATTACTGGCTAGTGTGAACAGAGTGATTGGTAAGCCAGTAGATCTATGTTCTGAGTGGTGTAAGTTTGGTGGGAATAGGCCTATGTTATCCAGTCTTGGTGTAAATAGAGTTAATTGTTTTTGAGATATGTTAGAGTGGATGCTGTTTACTGTAAGTAGTATATTAAATAGAAAATAATAGTATTAAAGTCATTTTTGGCTAGTACTAAAGTACTAACTGGTAAGCTAGTAGACCTGCATTCTGAGTGGCATAAATTTGGTGGAGGTAGGCCTATACTATCCAGTTTTGATGTAGAGTTAATTGTCCTAGAGATAGAATGCTTTGAATGGTAACTGTCTTTAAGAAGTATATGCATAAGTTCTCTTAGATCCAAATTCAACTAGGAATGGTTATTTTCTTGTTGCGTCTTGACCTATAGTACTATAATTTAAGTTTATTTTATATTATTTTTGTATTCTGTTTAAAAATACAGCTGAATTTTGTAAAGTAACAACAAAAGCAATTAATTTAACATCTATCTGATAAACCTTGTGCCATAATTCATAATTTGAATCATTTATTCAAATTTATTCAGAACATTACCAACTGGTTTCCTCTGAGCACCAGAAGAGCTGGCAGATCTAGACCTACCTAAATAATTAGCTATATAAAAGATTATTAAATGTATATTTCATAAGTATTACAGACTTAAAACTACCCTTTTACCACTCTGTATGGTAGTAATGAGGTGCACTGTAGACTTTACTGAAAGTTGCTTGCAAATCAGTCCTTCTTTTTCTTCCAGAGAAAGTGATGTACGTCTGTCAGCTGCTATTCCTGTGTGTAGAGGAGGAGAAAGCACAATGACTCGTGGAAAAAAACTGCTGAAAGTCTTGAACAGTAACAGAAGGGAATATTTCCGTTTTCTGTGAGAGCTCACGTTCAGTTTTTAGGCCTAACCAATGAAAAGGCTGTGATTTGCAGTGTTGTGGATACAACCTTTTACTCTCCAAGTGCTTCTCTGTGGCTTCAAAAGTATTACTATGGCATTTTTCTGGTTCTCTGATGATGCTGATAATAGCTATGTTCTCCTTATCTCTGAAGATACAGAAATATATCCTATATAGCTTTGCATCATTATGTATATATATATATATATATATATATATATATATATATATATATATATATATATATATATATATAAGCAGTGGTATTAACAGACACACACCACAAGATCAAGTGTGCTTTCATGTAACCATTTCTGAACCACAACTGTCCCATTTCCATGGCTAAAATTACGAAAAATACTTATAGATTAGAACACTCAGACAAAATATAGAATAAAAGAATATGATACAATTAAAACTTAAACTAAAAGAAAGCTTAAGTTACAGAGGTTTAACAGAATCTGAAACACTAAGTTGAGCCTAGACCAACTCTTAAGCATTCTGGAATCCTTCTCCAAAACCTACTCCTATTTGCCTCTTGTCAGTCACTCTACTTTCTCCTGACGTAGTGAATGGCTGGTCTGTTACCTTTGTGTTCCAAGTGTACTTATTACACTGAAAGAAAACTTTAGTAACAAACTCACTTCAGTTATACTGGTGTGGTAGAATTTGAAGCAGAGTTGAGCCTAGACCAACTATGTACCATTCTGGAATCCTTGGTCAAACCCCTAATACTAAATATTTGCCCCTTTGGTAGTCACTCAGATTCCTCTTGACGAAGTGAAAGGTTGGTCTATTATCTTTGTGTTCTAAGTGTACTTTTACACTGAGAGAAAGCATTAGTAAAAAACTCACTTTAAGTGCAGAGTGTGACAGAATTTGAAGCAGAGTTGAGCCTAGACCAACTCTGTACTATTCTGGAATCCTTGGTCAAACTCCTGATACTATAAATGTGCCTTTGGTAGGCACTCAGATTCCTCTTGACGAAGTGAAAGGCTTGTCTATCACATTTGTGTTCTAAGTGTGCTTTGTACTCTAAAAGAAAGCTATAGCAACAAATTCACTTGAGTTACACAGGTTTCTCAGGTTCTACAGATTCTTCTAAGTTAGTCTGGTTTCTCCTGACGATGTGAAAGGTTGGTCTGTTATCCTGGTATTCTAAGTGTACTGTTTTTTTTATGTGCGTAAGTGTTTTTTTGTGTGTGTTATGCTCTGTTGAATGTGAGTGTTTTTTTCTGCGTTTTGAATTATAGGCCTATATATGCTTTGGGGTTTCTAGCCTTGAATATGGGACAATTGTGGTTTAGGCACTCTGGTAATTTTAGATAGGGCACACTTTATATATATATATATATATATATATATATATATATAATATCCTCTTATTTGTGATAGGTCAGAGATTGACCCAAGAACGGTATGACCTCAAGGTCCAATTAACTCCAGGTGTATTGAAGAATATATATACTATATATACATATTTATATATATATATATATATATATATATATATATATATATATATATATCTGTATATATGTTGTATGTATGCATGTATATATATATATATATATATATATATATATATATATATATATATATAATACATTATATATACACACAGACAATACTGTGATATTATAGTATTTAATACAATGTAATGAGTTTATTATGAACCTACCAATAGAACTGGCTGTCAAATTTGCAATAACAAAAGATCAATAGAATTGGCCGTGAAATTTGTAATAACAAAAGATCAGTAGAACTGGCTGTGAATTTTGCAACAACAAAAGATATTGTTTGTATACATTCAAAACGACATTATCAAAAGAATTGCTGAAATTAAAAAATATATATGCATAATCTTCTAAACTCCTAGTGTATGAAGATGTAAGATAATGTATTAGTATACATATATACAAGGATTTAATGAATGAGAAAAATTATGTATTTGATATTCATAAAGTCAGTCAATAAATAATTATATGGAACTATGTATCACTAGAATATTGTGTGTGTGTGTGTATGTGTATGTGTACTGATGACTTTATAAGTGTTTTGTTAAGTGATTGCTTAATGTACAGTGTTATCTCTGTATGAATATTTATTATTTTTTGTTGTATATTTAATGTACGATTCATTTTAAGATCTTCCGAAGTAAATCGAATTGAGATATTGCGTATGATCTGCGTATCCTTATGTAAGTATGTATGTATTATGTATGTATGTATATATATACATATATATAGTATATATATATATATATTTGTATATGTATATATATACATACATATACATACATATATATGTATAAATATGTCTATATATACATATATATAAATATAAATAGATATATGTATATACATAAATATATATATATATATACATATATATATATATATATATATATATATATATATATATGTATATATATACATATATATGCATATATATGTATATATGTTTATATACATATATATACATACACATACATCTAAATAAACAATCCTCAAAGCATACCTCTTTTTTTTTATATGACCCCAAAGCACCCTGACCTCCTACGAACTGGTAAGTACCAGTTACAATTACCAGTCCTTACCTGAAATGCATTCCTGGTAACTTTCTTTGAACGGTTTTTGTCTGAGGACTGAGGAGACCTAATGAAATCGGGGCTTGATATTAATTAGTCTGTATTTCTGAATTATTTTTTGTACTTAGAATTCTTTATTTAGATTACAGAAGGATGTATGTGTGAATATTATATATATATATATATATATATATATATATATATATATTTATATATATATATATATATATATATATATATATATATATAAAAATTTATATTATATGTTACATATATGCATAAATTTGTATATACATATAATATTATTATATATATATATATATATATATATATATATATATATATATATATATATATATATATATATTATATATATATATATATATATATATATATATATATATATATATATATATATATATATATATATATAGAATTATAGAATTCTGGAGGCAAGATAAATAAATATAGTCCAAAAATAACTTGAGAAATAATAATAATAATAATAATAATAATAATAATAATAATAATAATAATAATAATAATAATAATAATGGATTAGATAATTCTTTGATATTTAAATGGTAATTAGAGAAATATTCGAGTAAAAGTAAATATAACATTATGAAACATTTTTATATGAGACAAATAGCAATAATGATCATTGTAAATGATGACAAGGGCTAATACAATTAAACAATATGTAAAGTAAAGTAAAAAATTATTTTTATGGAATATTTTTGGACATAATTGAGACTTCAAATGAATTAAATTTAGAAATTATTATTATTATTATTATTATTATTATTATTATTATTATTATTATTATTATTATTATATTTTGACATTTAAATTTTAATAAAAATAATGTTGAGCAAAAGTGAACGAATTACCTATGATATATTTTTTTTTACATAATTCAAAAAAATTTTCAAAAAATCAGAATTTTTAAGACAATTGCAATAGGAAAAAAAGTACGCTACACTTTTCGCCGAACCAGTTTTGTTGACAGATGACGCACGAAAATCTTTTTAAAAAATCAGGAAGTGGTAACATTGAGAGAGAGAGAGAGAGAGAGAGAGAGAGAAAGAGAAAGAGCTATTAGTTGACCTACACTGAACTAAAATTAAAAAAAAAAAATTAGGAAGTGGTAAAAGTAAGGAGAGAGAGAGAGAGAGAGAGAGAGAAAGAGAGAGAGGGAAAGAGCAATTCGTTGACCTACTATGAACTAGAAATAAAAAAAATTAGGAAGTGGTAACAGTCAGGAGAGAGAGAGAGAGCAATTCGTTGCCCTACACTGAACTAGAAATTAAAAAAAACTAGGAAGTGGTAACAGTAAGAGAGAGAGAGAGAGAGAGAGAGAGAAAAAAAAATTTTTTGATGCCCGAAAAAAACGAAAAATAAAAAAAAATTGGAAAAGGAACAAAAATATCAGATAAAAATAATTTGTTTTCCCAAACGAGAGAGAGAGAGAGAGAGAGAGAGAGAGAGAGAGAGAGAGAGAGAGAGAGAGACTATGACATATTTACATTCACAAACCACCATCGCAATTAATTATTTCCCATGATACAGCAAGCATGATGATGACGATACCCCAAGGGAGAAGCCATCTTTGCCGTTAGACCAAACGGCGCATGCGCACAAACCTGCGAATTTTTATCTAAGGATGACCTGGGCATTCTCAGTGCGTTCCCGTTCAGTGCTGTCCCGTCTGTCGTAGAGGTAAGTGATTCCGAGTTTTTTCTTTTCTCTCTCTCTCTCTCTCTCTCTCTCTCTCTCTCTCTCTCTCTCTCTCTCTCTAGGTGTTTTGTTTTGTTTTTGTAGAGTTCTCCCGTACTTTTGGTGAAGAATTATGTTGTGATTATGTATGTGTATATACATATATTATATATATATATATATATATATATATATATATATATATATATATATATATATATATATATATATATATTTGTATATGTATTCATATATTTATTATATAATGGTATATGTATATACATATATATCTATACATGCATATATATAATATATATATATATATATATATATATATATATATATATATATATATATATATATATATATATATATATATTTCTTAAGTGTTCAGTGAATTCACTGCGGCGGAAGACTAATCCGAAGGACAAAGTGGACTGTAAGCTTAAAGTTGTTCCTCGGTCAAAAACCGCCAAAAACCTTTGCAGTTCCTGAATTATGGGGAGATATTATCCCTCAACCCTAATTTGAAGTTAGAATTAATTCAATAGCTAAAGGTCAAAAATAAAAATGTCATTATATAACATTATGAAACATTTTTATATGAGACAAATAGCAATAATGATCATTGTAAATGATGACAAGGGCTAATACAAATAAACAATATGTAAAGTAAAGTAAAAAATTATTTTTATGGAATATTTTTGGACATAATTGAGACTTCAAAGGTACTCAAACTAACCAAAATTACAAAGTTCAGAGAATAAGGGTTATTGCTACCAGATACCTGGTCAACTCTAAAAAAAAAATAATAATAATAAGTAAAAAATGCGCCGAAGTTTCTCCGGCGCAATCGAGTTTTCCGTACAGCCGCTACAGGGTATAATCAAGGCCACCGAGAATAGATCGATCTTTCGGTGGTCTCGGTATAATGCTGTATGATCCGCGGCCCAGGAAACTTTAACCACGGCCAGACGCACGATCATGGCTGACTTTAACCTTGAATAAAATCAAAACTACTCAGGCTAGAGGGCTGCAATTTGGTATGTTTGATGATTGGAGGGTGGATGATCGACGAACCAATTTGCAGCCCTCTAGCCCCAGCAGTTTTTAAGATCTGAGGGCGGACGGACAGACAAAGCCATCTCAATAGTTTTCCTTTACAGAAGACTAAAAACTTTAAGATAATTCTTAAGTTCATCATCAGAAATAAACTAAAAGCATAATATTGTGGAATCTCAACATATATTTGTTAAACGTACTGAATTGAATGGTGGTTTGTAGCAATACAATTTTGGATGATGCCATGGCCATACAGTCACATACACACATACACACACATACATACACACAAACACATTCTCAAATATAATCCCCACAAAACTCAATTCGACTCTCCTTTTTAGTTTCCTGTAATAGAAAACTATTGTGCCGGCTTTGTCTGTCCTGCCGCACTTTATTCTGTCCGCACCTTTTTCTGTCCGCACTTTTTCTGTCAGCACCTTTTCCTGTCAGCACTTTTTTCTGTCCGCACTTTTTCCTGCTCACGCCTTCTCTGTCGGCACTTTTTTCTGTCCGCACATTTTTCTGTCCGCACTTTTTTCTGTTCGCACTTTTTCTGTCCGCCCTCAGACCTTAAAAACTACCGAGGCTAGAGGACTGCAAATTGGCATGTTGATCATCCACCCTCCAATCATCAAGCATACCAAATTGCACCCCTCTAGCCTAAGTAGTTTTTATTTTATTTAAGACTAACGTTAACCATAATCCTGCTTCTGGCAACGATATAGGATAGGCCACCACCGAACCGTGGTTAAAGTTTCACGGGCCGCGCCTCATACAGCATTATACCGAGACCACCGAAAGATAGATCTATTTTATTTGGCCTTGATTATACGGCGCATTTTTGACTTGCTTAACTTCTTCATTACTTAACACAGAAATTATTTAAGCCGTGCCACAGAAAAAATTAGGATAAATCAATGTAACTGTGTCATTCTCGAATAGATGTGGTTCCTGTACCCTCATCATCATCATGACATGCTGTAGAGAAGTGCATGTTTCTACAAAACTCATAAACAGGGAGATATACATTTAGATTTTACATTACTAACTGACACAAAGAACATAGTTCTGCTCTGAAGACAAATTCAGTACACACACATCATGAAAACATTGTTGCGTGGGGAATTCCCCACATTCATCACAAAGAAATAGAGAGAGAGAGAGAGAGAGAGAGAGAGAGAGAGAGAGAGAGAGAGGCCATTGAATCAACAATTTTATCTCTCTCGCTGGTAGTGTGTCCATCCAGTTATCTGATCTCGGAATACATCAAGTCACAAAAGCTTTCCAGAGTTTATGCCTAGCGACGCACAGACACGGACAAAAAGGGCAATAAAACTGGTGAAATAGAGAGAGAGAGAGAGAGATAAATAGAAAAAAAGAAGAAACACAGAAACAAACAACCACATAAAAAAAAAATCAGAATAAAAACATCAAACGCCCAAAGACGACGGTTGAATTAAAAATAATGCGAATCGCGACTTCGGGCAACTGATTGCTGAAATCGACCCTCCTTCCCTCCCTCCCCCCCTCCCTCCCCGCCCCCGACACCCAAGCTTCAGGCTGGAACCAGTTTCGTCCGGCGCCGGAACGGAACTTTTCCGTCTGCTGGGTGCTGGAAGCCGGCTGGTTTGGGTCGCGCCGTATTCCAGTTCCAGTTCTGAGGTCAAGATTCCCCTCCATTTCCTGGTTTTCGATCAAAATTGACTTTCATTTCCTGACCTCCAAATTCCTGGAGTAAGTCTTTTAAAAACTTTGTTTATCAATTAAACGCTATCAAATAGATATTCTTGGCATCTGAGGTCATAGGTCAGCTAGTGGTCGTTGTGACCTACCGTAGGGATATGGTACTAGGGGCACCTGGGCATGATGACGCCAGAAAAACCAGCAGGTTTAAGAGGGTAATGGTGCTGGGCATCATAGGCCTATCTTAGATTCTCCATGTGCCAGCTGTAATTCATCATATATTCCAGTTTCGAGGAAGTCAATTCCCATTCCAAATCCAAGGATTTAAATAGGTCAAGATAATCTATTAAAATATATTTGATATCTTGGAATATTCCAGTTCCGTGACCAAACGAGTTTCAAGATCAATTCCCATTCCAAATGCAAGGATTTAATTAGGGCAAGAGAATCTGTTAGACTGTAATTAATATCCTGGAATATTCCCATTCCATGACAAGCGGGTTAAGGTTAAAATATGACCCTTGACTTAGCAACAGTCTGGAGCCAAAGCATGAACCATTCATATGACAACTGATTGCAGATAGTACCAGTTGCAATCTCTAAGTTGCATTATTCATTCAGTGAGTTGAAAAACCTCTTGAGTTGCATAAAGTATTATGTCAGCCAGGGAAACCTCCCATATGGGGGTCAAAGGAAGACCTCTAGACCAAGGTCAACCGGCAGGTCAAGCAAGCTGTCTTTTTCCGGAGTGCATTTTGGCAAC
Organism: Macrobrachium rosenbergii; assembly: GCF_040412425.1. NCBI lineage: Eukaryota > Metazoa > Arthropoda > Malacostraca > Decapoda > Palaemonidae > Macrobrachium > Macrobrachium rosenbergii. The sequence goes on along the minus strand of NC_089765.1, from coordinate 12,205,254 downwards.
CGGTCAAACTGGGCAGACGGGCGAGCAAGCAAGCACGGCGACAAGCAGTGCATGATAACCGGTTCAACAGATGCTTACAGAGAGATTCTGTATAACCGTGTAACTGTAACTCTCCTTACAGAGGTGCTCTGTAACTGTGAGTCTCAATAACTACTCAATAACTTTTAGTGGTTTTAGCTAGGCCTATTATATAATAACAAAACTCGATATTGGAGTTGTTTTTTTTTTTTACTGTAGTCTAGCTTGATACATCTTTGGAAATCAAATAGGCCTATTACTTTAATACCACAACTCGATGCTGGAGAGAGAGAGAGAGAGAGAGAGAGAGAGAGAGAGAGAGAGAGAGAGAGAAGTATTAGAACAGGGCACAGTACTTCCGTAACCAGAGAGAGAGAGAGAGAAGTATTGCAACAGGTACTTCCGTAACTAGAGAGAGAGAGAGAGAGAGAGAGAGAGAGAGAGAGAGAGAGAGAGAGAGAAGTATTACAACATCCGTAACTAGAGAGAGAGAGAGAGAGAGAGAGAGTTACAAAGTAGGGAGTTCTGTAACTAGAGAGAGAGAGAGAGAGAGAGAGAGAGAGAGAGAGTTACAAAGTAGGGAGTTCTGTAACTAGAGAGAGAGAGAGAGAGAGAGAGAGAGAGAGAGAGTTACAAAGTAGGGAGTTCTGTAACTAGAGAGAGAGAGAGAGAGAGAGAGAGAGAGAGAGAGAGAGAGAGAGAGAGAGAGAGAGCTTAAACCCCACTTCTCCTTAAAAAGAGTTTGTGGAATACATAAAATCATAGACTTACGACGCCGAGGAACCTGTTTGTGTATGTGTTATGTGTGTGTTTGATGTCCCCGTGTACGTGCGCGCGTGTACGTTTGTGCAGCATTACACACCCAAAAGAATGACTCTGCAAATGATATATATATATATACAGTATATATGTAGCAACTACGTATGTTGATCAAGAATATCATGGCGGTCAGACATAGCCTAGGGATTCTCAAAGCCAAAAATAAAAGGAAGAAGAAGAAGAAGAAGAAGAAGAAGAAGAAGAAGAAGAAGAAGAAGAAGAAGAAGAAGAACTTGTGTTTGTCCTTCTCGCGATGATTCAATGTCAAAGCAACACAACCTGGCTTCACATGGGACTAGTGTTTTGGTGGTGGCGTTGCTTGTAGTTTCCTCCTGTAATTTAATCTGTGACCTTCAAGGAAGTATCGTTAAGATAATTGTCCTTTACTTAAACGCAGTACAGGCTTATGTTTAAACCTGCAAGAACAAGTTGTTTGTGGGAACAAGCTGTTTGTTGTTTGTTGTTTGTTGTTCTTGTGTCCGTAAGATTCACTTTACATGAATGATTTAAACTGATAATCCTGTGATTAAATCTGTATTAAATCCTGTATCTGTATACGAAACAGCCTTGTTTAATTAAAACTGTAAGATAAATTGATAATTCTTGATTATTGATAATTGATAATTCTTGATAATTCTTGATCATGTGACTGTAAAATTGTTTTATATATAAACCTGTATTCTCTAAGCATTGCAAAACAGATGGTTAGCTGGTATCTATATGTGTCAGGCTGACATTTTTTTTTGTATGTGTGTGTGAGTGTGTGTGCGTGTGTGTGTGTGTGTGTGTGTGTGTGAGCGTGTGTTTCTTTATATGGTTAAAAAATTAGATATTATTGAAGTTACGTGAGGTTAGTCCTTCGAATAACTGACATTTGTACCGGACTAGGCCTAATGCCTGTAGGTAACCTTTACGGTTTGTACCAATCTAGGCCTAGATCTTCTGCGTGTAAATGGCTTTGTCTATTGGAATTTTGGCAAGTTTCTGTCCATAATATATTTGACTGACGACTGTGCATCAGACTATGCCTATGCCCGTAAATTACCTATAAGATTTGCACCGACCTAGGCCTATGTCTTTTACATGGTTTTGGTTCTATTTATCGCGATTTCAGCACATTCTTTTTATTTAATATACTTTATCTTATATTTTTCAATTATCTCTGCCCATTTACTGCCACATTTCATTGATTTTACAGTTAAATCGACTTTGAAACTGGTGAGGAGTCTCACTAATCCTGACTTTTCATTTACAGGTCAGCAATGGCAGAACTGAAGGTCTTCTACAGGTCAATCTGGGCCCTGTGGGTATTTTGGGCAGGGGCCTACTCTGCCCCTTGGATAGACCTAAACTCTCAGGCTGAACTTCCGATTAGTTACCGTTTGAACAATGCCAGGGTGAGTAGTTTATGGATCTTTATAATTTGTTGGTTTATTATAGATATCATCATTGGTAGGCCTTGAGATTATGAGTCAGTAGGGCTAAAATAATAAAACAGGGATTTTTCAATGATTTTTTTCCATGAAAATCAAATACTGAAGCTATATACAATAGGCTTAACTTTATTTTATTGATATATTCAAGACAAAACCAAAATTAGGCCCATAACAGGAGATTTATAGACATGTAATACCATTTTCAAGCCATCATGACTTCATTCCTCGATTATTTTTACTTATTGTCTTCTAAGTCATTATTTTATCACTCCCTGGCCTTCACTATATGCAGTAGGCCTAATTTTATTTTACTGAACCACTAGACAGAGTCCAAACCAAAATTAAGCCTGTAACAGACAAGTTATCATCTAATAGTACCATTTTTCAAAACGCCATTGCACAATTCCCTAATTATCTTTTTTTATTCTCTTCTAAATCATATCTTTTATCATTTCCTGGCCTCCATTTTAAGCATTGGACCGAGAGCAAACCAAAATTAGGCCTATGACACCATTCATCATTCAATAGTACCATTCTTTCGCCCACCATTGCTCCATTTCCCAATTATCTTTATTTATTCGCTTCCAGATCATTATCTTACCATTCCCTGATCTCTATTTTAGGCGTTCCCCGCCCCAGAGTGGGCTAAGGGCGACCCCATAAGGCAAACTGTCGACCAAATCGACAAGGGACTCCTCCGTTCAAACGACTACGCCGCTGTCTTGTTGGAGTCAGGGGAAGAACAAGACCCATTCTCCAGGTAAGAGGAGGTCACTGAAGACTTGATTGAAAGAGCAGGTGATTAACAGGTGTACAGACTTACAGGTAGATAAATGAATGCTTGGCTTGTGCTCACGATTCTGATGCCTCTTAAGTAACCAAGCAGATGGAGATGTTAATTTAATAGTTAACGATTGGGATATTATGAATGAATCAGCTATTTACTGAAAGCCTGTTTGCGGCGTCCCTTAGGTCCGTAGCTGAGCCTAATTTGTTTTGAGACTTGTATTTAATCTCCAATCCCACTTCCTCTCTTCAGTTTGTTATCGAACCACTCCAGGACCTTCCTTTCACTGTCTTGTGCCCTAAATGGCTGAAAGTACCCCAGTGCTTGGCTTTACAACTCAGATTTCATAAACCAAATCACCCATTTATAAATAAATCACAAAAGACTCCTATAGGCCTATTCATCTCTGCCACCAGGTTGCTCTTCGCTTTGCAAGAACCGACCAGGGAGGCGAGCCACTCACAGACCAACGATGGAATTTTGGTTAAGGATGGTGATGAAGGAGGAGAAGAAACCTTCCCAGGATCCTTCGAGGGGCTGGGAAATTCCCTCCGGAGAAGAATGAGAAGGAAGGCAGAGAAGGATAAGGTAAGAAGGCCTAGGATTATAGGATGGAGTTAAGTTTGAGAGGCTCTTAAAGTTAGCCATCTGAAATGGATGAAAGGTTTCGTTGTAGGTCTAAAATATCAGTTTAAATTTCATCTTTTTTTCCTTCAAGCTGGTAGTATTTATGTGTTAGTGTGTTAATGAACGATGCTATACACACATACACTTGTATACAAACACTGTATACACCTGTAGACCTACACATGACATCTTTAACGCATATACACCCTTTTCCCTGCAAGTAACCAGACGAATGGTTTAATTTATCTTTTTTCTTCAGCTGGTCATATTTGTGTTAATGAATGATGCTCTATATACATACACATGTGTACAAACACCACATATACATGCAGACCTACACATGACACCTGTCTGCATATAAGTCCTTTTCCCTGCAAGGAACCAGACCAGTGTTTGTGTTAGTGACAAAGCCATGCACACAAACATGTGTATATACACACTGCATACATCTGTAGACCTACCCATGACATCTGTAAGACACACACACCCTTTTCCCTGCATGCAAGCAGCCAGAACAACCCATTCTCAAGACTCATGAGCGCACACACTCACACACACCAAACAAAAAAGGCTATTTGAAGAAAATTGTCCTCGCAAGGACCCCCCACAACCGAATACAAAGATAAAGGGGATTGTTTTCGTTTGCAGGAGGACAAAGAGAACAACAGAAGCGGAGAGAACGACGGAGAGATTGATGATGAAGAAGACGAACAGGGCAGACGGGAGAGAGAGGCTAAGACAAGCAATAGGGAGGTAGGCCTAATTCACAAGACACTTTCTGAGTATTAGGTTTTTCCTCTAACTTACTTTATTTCAAGGTCCCCCCCCCCTGCTGTAGATGCAGCTGAATGCAGATGTATATGTTTGTGCGTGAGTCTAATGTTTGTGTTTGTTCAGGATAATCGGTATTTAAGTCAGTAACATGAAGAGAGAACTCACATAGGCCTAATGAATGCCTAATTCACAAGACACTTTCTAAGTATCAGGTTTTCCTCTAACTTACTTTATTCCAAGGTCCCCCCTGCTGTAGATGCAGCTGAATGTAGATGTATATGTTTGTGCGTGAGTCCAATGTTTGTTTCCTTAAGATAAGTAATATTTAAGTTAGCAACATGAGCAAAAAACTCACGTAGGTCTAATGAATGTTAGCAGAAATCATGGCCAACTAACAAAGATTTTGAAAGCCATTACTGACATATGTTAGAAATGTTTGAATGTTATATTAATTTCTCGTGATTTAAGTCAGTAACATGAACAGAGAACTCTTGTAGGCCTAATGAATGTTAAAAGAAATACTGACCAACTAACAAGGATTTTGAAAGCCTCTACTGTAGTATGTCTGAAATGTTTGAATGTCAATTTATCTTAGGCTGCTATACTGTAGCCTTACAGGCTCAAATGACACAGACATCAGTCAACCATAGTGCTAAAATCATGTTCATTACAGCAAATCCTTACAGACTATTGACACTAAGCTTCAGTAACGTCCCAGAGTTCAGTAAATAAAATAAATTTAAGTGTGATACTTGTGCATTGCTAAAGTTACTTACAGAAACATGAGTAAACTAATGGATTATTCTGTCAGTCAGGTATCTCAGTGTTCAGTAAACACAGTGCTTAAAGAAATACCAGTAAACTAATGAATTATTCTGTCAGTTAGGCATTTAAGTGTTCAGTAAACACAATACTTACAAAAGCATAATTAAACTAATAGATTACTGTGTCAATTAGGGATCTCGGTGTTCAGTAAACATAGTGAATAAATGTGCAAGTTGTAAATATCTAAGTTTACCTAAAGAAACATAAGTAAACAAATAGATTATTCTGTCAATTAGGTGTCTGAGTGTTCAGCAAACAACACTTACAGAAATATTAGCAAACCAAGACATTTTTCTGTCAATTAGGTGTCTGGGTGTTCAGCAAACACAACACTTACAGAAATATTAGCAAATTAAGACATTGTTCTGTCAATTAGGTGTCTGAGTGTTCAGCAAACACAACACTTACAGAAATATTAGCAAATTAAGACATTGTTCTGTCAGTTAGGTGTCTGAGTGTTCAGCAAACACAACACTTACAGAAATATTAGCAAACCAAGACATTTTTCTGTCAATTAGGTGTCTGAGTGTTCAGCAAACACAACACTTACAGAAATATTAGCAAACCAAGACATTGTTCTGTCAGTTAGGTGTCTGAGTGTTCAGCAAACACAACACTTACAGAAATATTAGCAAATTAAGACATTGTTCTGTCAATTAGGTGTCTGAGTGTTCAGCAAACACAACACTTACAGAAATATTAGCAAAACCAACACATTGTTCTGTCAGTTAGGTGTCTGAGTGTTCAGCAAACACAACACTTACAGAAATATTAGCAAATTAAGACATTGTTCTGTCAGTTAGGTGTCTGAGTGTTCAGCAAACACAACACTTACAGAAATATTAGCAAAACCAAGACACTGTTCTGTCAGTTAGGTGTCTGAGTGTTCAGCAAACACAACACTTACAGAAATATTAGCAAATTAAGACATTGTTCTGTCAGTTAGGTGTCTGAGTGTTCAGCAAACACAACACTTACAGAAATATTAGCAAATTAAGACATTGTTCTGTCAGTTAGGTGTCTGAGTGTTCAGCAAACACAACACTTACAGAAATATTAGCAAATTAAGACATTGTTCTGTCAGTTAGGTGTCTGAGTGTTCAGCAAACACAACACTTACAGAAATATTAGCAAATTAAGACATTGTTCTGTCAGTTAGGTGCCTCAGTGTTTATTAAACACCAAATAAATATATGTGAAAAACTTGCACATTGCTGACCCTAATCACATTGTGGTTCCACCCTGCAGCCGAGGGATGAAGACAAATGCAAAGTCAGTGAGGAGGACAAAGATAATTCCAGAGACAGCGGGAAGGATGGAAGCAAGGAGAAGAAGAAGAAGGACAGCTGTGAAGAGGACAAGGACAAGGACAAGGACAAGGACAAAGACAAGGACAAGGACAAGGACAAGGACAAGGATTCAGATAGTAGCACCACAGCAAGCCCCAGTGTTCCAGCTCAAATAGTTCCAGACCACAGTTTGCCAGGTCAGACTATTCCTGGTCAAGGTGCCCCAGGTCAGACTCTCCCAGGTCAAGGCCTTCCAGGTCAGACTCTCCCAGGTCAAGGCCCACCAGGTCAGACTCTCCCAGGTCAAGGCCCTCCAGGTCAGACTCACCCAGATCAAGGCCTTCCAGGTCAGACTGTCCCAGGTCAAGGCTCTCCAGGTCAGACTCTCCCAGGTCAAGGCCCTCCAGGTCAGACTCTCCCAGGTCAAGGCCCTCCAGGCCAGACTCTCCCAGGTCAAGGCCCACCAGGTCAGACTCTCCCAGGTCAAGGCCTTCCAGGTCAGACTCTCCCAGGTCAAGGCCCACCAGGTCAGACTCTCCCGGGTCAAGGCCCTCCAGGTCAGACTCTCCCAGGTCAAGGCCTTCCAGGTCAGACTCTCCCAGGTCAAGGTGCTCCAGGTCAGACTCTCCCAGGTCAAGGCCTTCCAGGTCAGACTCTCCCAGGTCAAGGTGCTCCAGGTCAGACTCTCCCAGGTCAAGGTGCTCCAGGTCAGACTCTCCCAGGTCAAGGCCTTCCTGGTCAAACTCTCCCAGGTCAAGGCCCACCAGGTCAGACTCTCCCAGGTCAAGGCCCTCCAGGTCAGACTCTCCCAGGTCAAGGCCTGCCAGGTCAGACTCTCCCAGGTCAAGGCCCTCCAGGTCAGACTCTCCCAGGTCAAGGCCCACCAGGTCAGACTCTCCCAGGTCAAGGTGCTCCAGGTCAGACTCTCCCAGGTCAAGGTGCTCCAGGTCAGACTCTCCCAGGTCAAGGTGCTCCAGGTCAGACTCTCCCAGGTCAAGGCCTTCCTGGTCAAACTCTCCCAGGTCAAGGCCCGCCAGGTCAGACTCTCCCAGGTCAAGGCCTTCCAGGTCAGACTGTCCCAGCTGAAGGTGTTCCAGGTCAGACTGTCCCAGGTCAAGGCCTTCCAGGTCAGACTGTCCCAGGTCAAGGCCTTCCAGGTCAAACTCTCCCAGGTCAAGGTGCTTCAGGTCAGACTGTCCCAGGTCAAGGTCTTCCAGGTCAGACTCTCCCAGGTCAAGGTCCTCCAGGTCAGAGTTTCCCAGGTCAAGGCCCTCCAGGTCAGACTGTCCCAGGTCAAGGCCTTCCAGGTCAGACTCTCCCAGGTCAAGGCCCTCCAGGTCAGACTGTCCCAGGTCAAGGCCTTCCAGGTCAAAGTTTCCCAGGTCAAGGCCTTCCAGGTCAGACTCTCCCAGGTCAAGGCCATCAAGGTCTGATTTTCCCAGGTCAAGGCCCTCCAGGTCAGACTGTCCCAGGTCAAGGTGCTCCAGGTCAGACTGTCCCAGGTCAAGGCCTTCCAGATCAGAGTTTCCCAGGTCAAGGACCTCCAGGTCAGACTCTCCCAGGTCAAGGCCTTCCAGGTCAGAGTTTCCCAGGTCAAGGCCCTCCAGGTCAGACTCTCCCAGGTCAAGGTGCTCCAGGTCAGACTCTCCCAGGTCAAGGCCTTCCAGGTCAGACTATCCCAGCTGAAGGTGTTCCAGGTCAGACTGCTCCAGGTCAAGGCCTTCCAGGTCAGAGTTTCCCAGGTCAAGGCCTTCCAGGTCAGACTGTCCCAGCCGAAGGTATCCCAATTGAGGGAACCACAGCAGCTCTGGACACTGCAGCTCCAGGTGCCACAACTGCACGAACTCAAGGGTCAGTAGTTCCAAGTGCCACAGCAACGCAAGATACTGCAGTTCCAGGTGCTGCAGCCACTGCAGCTCAAAACACTGGAGTTCCAGGTTCCACCTCAATCCAGAACACTGCGGTCCCAGGTGCCACAGTCACAGTATCTCAAAACATAGTAGTTCCAGGTGCCACAGCCAATGCAACTCAGAACAGTGGAGCTCCAGGTGCCACAGTAGCTCAAAACACTACTGTTCCAGGTGCCACAGTTGCAGCAACTCAAAACACGGGAGCTCCAGGTGCCACAGCAGCTCAAAACACTGTAGTTCCAGGTGCCACGGTTGCAGCAACTCAAAACACAGGAGTTTCAGGTGCCACAGCAGCTCAAAACACTGTAGTTCCAGGTGCCACAGTCACAGCAAATCAAAACACTGCAGCTCCAGGGGCCCCAGCCACCGCAACTCAGAATACCGCAAATCCAAGTGCCAGAGCAGTTCAGAACACTGTAGTTCCAGGTGCCACAGTCACAGCAACTCAAAACACTGCAACTCCAGGTGGCACAGCCAATGTAACTCAGAACACTGTAGTTCCAGGTGCCACAGTCACAGCAACTCAAAACACTGTAGTTTCAGGTTCCCCAGCAACTCAAAACACTTCAGTTCCAGGTGCCACAGTTGCAGCAACTCAAAACACCTTAGTCTCTGGTGCCACAGGAACTCAGAACACTGTAGTCCCAGGTGCCACAGTCACAGCAACACAAAACACTGTAGTTTCAGGTGCTACAGCCACTGCAACTCAAAACAATGTGGCTCCAGGTGCCACAGCCATTGCAACTCGAAAAGATGCAGTTTCAAGTGACACAACAACTCAAAACACCACTGTACCAGACGACACAACAACCCAAAACACCGCAGCGCCAGACGACACAACAACCCAAAACACCACAGTACCAGATGACACCGCAGAAGAAAGCACCACACTGCGATTTTAAAACCACCAGAACTCGGAACTCCACAACACAGAAACAACACCACAAATGGCACCTGGTACCACCACCGAATGACACCACAACACAAACATAATACCACAAATGACACCTGGTATCTTGCAACAACTACAACTCTCACCCAGAAACCTTCATTCAAATTAGCACTGACACAAGTACCAGTTTCCCCAGGTATCAAGGAGGTTCAACTAATCATATGACTTCAGGTGAGATAATCAAACCCACCTGAGGCATTACCTACAGTCAACCTTAAAACCTTGTCATTACAGCCCATGGTAGCTGCAAAATAGCAGCAAAATACTGTATAACTGTAGGATCAATTTCTATATTGATGTAGCTACATTTATGCGCATTGTACCTTGGCAGATTCCTGTAGGAATAAACTAAATGTACCCCATAAGTATCTTACAGTTCTTCCCTTTTAGATAGCTATGATCTGTATCTTGACATATTGCTGTAAAGACTAACTGTATGTAACCTATAAGTAATTTACAGTTGACAAAACTGTTGTTCCATTTTAGATAGCTATGGTCCAGCTTACAGCTGTAGATTTTCTGTAAGATTACTGTAGCAATGCATTATTACTGTAGGAGGAACCTGTAACTATTTATGAGCTGATGTGGACCACTAATTACTGTTTTATTGTCACAAGATTGTCTTTGTATAATTGTTTTAATTTATTATTTCTAACATGACTAATAATTGTTATGTTCTGTTTTACTCATTGTTCAAATTTTGGCAGAAGGAACCATAGTTAATGTTTGGACCTACTGTCTTCATTACAGAATTAATTCTCTGAATTTGTATCTCTGACAATGTTGTTGTGTTTACTGACCTGCCTTGTCAGAGCAAGGTCTCAGCTAAATATCTGCAGAGTTACCTGCCTTGTCACAGCATGGAGACCAGATTGGTCTCAGCTAAATAGCTACAGGGACCTAAACTTTGAAATTAAAAAGGAAAGAAAACAATTTAACAGATAAATTAGCATAGACAAGGGAAAATATACTGTTCTTTCTAAATATACTCAGACACTCTTATGAATTATTACCAAAATATATAAAAGAAAGTACCCTTTTAGACTTGGCCAAGGAGAAAGTTCCAGCTTTCTGAAAGGAAGAGGTGAGCCTTTCAAAAGAGACATAATACCTCGTGAACAAACTAAAAATCTACTGAAGAAGAAGATTAATAAACAAAGATAGTGACTCCACTGTACATCACAATCTGTCAGAACAGTCGTAAGCCTTTAGTGTTTCTTCAGAGACTTTTAAAACGAGAAAGTTCCAGCTTTCTGAAAGGAAGGGGAGGCTTTCAAAAGAAAGCACAGTGCCTCGTGCCCAAACTAAAAAGCTAAAGAAGAAGAAGACGATGATTTATAAACAAAGATAGTAACTTTTCCTGGGCTCCAGAATCTCTCAGAACAGGCAGATACCGTCAATGTTTCTTTACAGACTTTCAAATCAAGTCTAGTTTGTCTAAATCTGTGGCAACACCCAAAAGGACCCAGTTCACCCCCAAATTCCGGAGAGACGAGTGACGTAAAAAAAAATCTTGATATAAGTAAATAAAAACATTGGATTCAGAAGCTCTGGGTAAGCCTACGGTACATTCCACCTAGGATGATTCTACCCCCAAGGTAAGTCCTGTAGGATTGTAGAATGAAGTCCTTCCCCCAGCCTATCTTGAGAAAGGACACCGTTAGATTTTTTTGTCTGTTATTATTATTATTATTATTATTATTATTATTATTATTATTATTCAAAAGATAAACCCCATAATCACATGGAACAAGCCTATAGGGGCCCCTGACCTGAGAAAATTCAAGCTTCCAAATCATATTAAAGTGCTAATTTGAAAAAGGTTACAGAAGGTAGAAGGAATGGTCTAGATTATTATTATTATTATTATTATTATTATTATTATTATTATTATTATTATTATTATTATTATTGAGAAGACAACCCCCCATTCACATGGAACAAGCCTACAGGGGGCATTGCCTTGAAGAAATTAAAGCTTCCAAGGAATATTAAAGTGTTTATTTAAAAAGAAGTTACAGAAGATTACAGAAACGCGTCTGTATCAATAATTACGTATCGAAGTAACTATTAAACATTATTGTTGCCATATATGTTAATTAGCCAGCTGTTAAATAGATAATTAACTCGAAAAACGAACTCTTTTTTTCTAAGTTTTACATAATCATATGACGTCAAGACCAAACCAAAGAAAACGGAGATATATATAGAAAACGGATATAACAGCTGATCACTGACAGCTGACTGGTGGGTCATTGCAGCCTGCAAAACAGGTCAGTTTTGG
>NC_089765.1:12131033-12188533 GCF_040412425.1 Macrobrachium rosenbergii | reverse complement strand
TACGTGTCTATACAAATATTTTGTGTGGGAGATAGTAAACCCACCCCACAAACAGAAGGGGTACCTTTGTGAAAATTTGTGCATTGATGCTTGAGAAGACGACGTGTATGTGTGTGCGTTTGTGAATGTGTGTGTATATGTGTGTATGTATGTGTGTATGTGCATATGTATGTACGTGTCTCTACAAATATTTTGTGTGGGAGACAGTAGACCCACCCTACAGAAAGATGGGGTTACCTCTGTGAAAATTTGTGCAGTTCTTCTTCAGAACAAAACGTGAATGCTTGTTCCTCCCTGCGCGCCCTCGCATGTGTGTGCGTGCGTACGTACGTGAGTATCTCCGAGCGTGCCTTCCCTCTACCTGAAAGCTGTTTCAGCAGATGCCTTTGCAGCAGAGGCCCAGAGACCGAAGTGGTCCAGCTCTGGAAGCAGGTCCGCCAACGCCGCTAATGATAGAACGGGTAGTCGGAAGTTGGCTGCATCTGTGATACGGTATGGGCTCAGTTCAAGTGAGCTCTTTTCTGAGAAGTGTTTGTGTTTAGGTTGTTTGTGCCTGTTTGTGCGTTTTTTTGTGTTCGTTTGGCACTCCACACAATGCCGCAGGTGTTGTGCTACAGGTGTTTTTTGTTAGACATGCAAAACACCTGTCTTTCGCGACGGTGTATGAGCGAGTTACATAGATGTTGGTGAAGCAGCACAAATTTTAACGTGAGCAGATGGAGATCCAAAATTGCGTGTGTTTGTGTATTTAGGTGGTTTGTGCCTGTTTGTGTGTGTGTGTGTGTGTTTCTGTCACTGCGGACGATGCTGCAGTGTCTTAAGCTGGTGTGTGAGCGAATTACAAAGATACTGATGAAGAAAACTGTGAAACTTAAACCAGGAAGATGGAAATTCAAGATGGCGTGTGATAATGCGGTTATAATGTATTTTCAGTGTCTAATTATTCAATTTAAAGTATTTCTAATGAAGAAATGTCAGCAATAACTCTTTTTCATAGCAAGAAAGAGCTAAAATTTGTGTAAAAGTGACAGGTGGGAATCGAGAACGCAAAAACAACGCAATAGGAATATCTTATCATTATCCACCTTTTGAATGAGATGTGACATCTGACCCTGTGAACTTGTTTACAAATCATGAACTAAACAACTACACTTAGGAAGCAGTTAACTGGTCAGACTGAGGTTAAGATCGAATAGAATCGATCTTACATAAACTTAATCTGCTCAACCCACTTCAGTCTCGGATGGTGGACGATAAGAAATCGATAAAAAGATTGACGATATCTGTAGATTTTAATCAGATGTCATCTGTCGCAGCTGAGGGGAACTGTAGTTTTGGGTTTAGTGCATAAAAAAGAAAACATTTGCGAGAGATTCAGGTGATATTTATGAATGTGAATTGAAGAACATTATTAAGAATTATTATTATTATTATTATTATTATTATTATTATTATTATTATTATTATTATTATTATTATTATTATTATTCAGAAGATTGACCCTATTCATAAGCAACAGACCCACCGCAGGGGCCATTGACTTGAAATTCAAGAAGCTTTCAGAGAATGTTACAGTGTTCATTTCAAAGAAGTCACAGAAGGTAATAGGAAATACAGATTATTTTTTATTGAAGAAAAAAAGGACAAATTAACAAATAAGATAGAAAAAATGAATATATTATTAAAATGCAGAAGATTAAGTGGTTGATTGAGCAGAAAATGTTAAAATAGACTGCATAGTAAGTTGAAGAGAATAGAGTGTCTGCTTTGGTGCTTGTTAAGAAAAGCAGCAGGTGGTTTGCGAGTGCTTGCAAGCACAAAACTTATAGAAGACAAAAGCAGAAATATGTAAGTGAAACTTTGAACCAAGTTGCTTTTCGAAGGCAGTGCTTGTATGCAAAAAGTTGAAGAGACGAGATTAGAGTCAGCTCCGGTATTTGTTAATAGAGGCAGCAGGTGGGTTGCAAGAGCTTTTGCAAGCACAAAACTCACAGAAGACAAAAGCAGAAATATGTAAGTGAACCTTTGAACCAACTCTGCTTTTCGAAGGCAGTGCTTTTATGCTAAATGTACGGAAGACCTAATCTTTAACGATCAATCATTTTGCTTGAACCGTCTGTGAAATATTGTGCTGAAAGAACAGCTGAGAGCGAGAGTCTGTACAGACACTATATATCTTTTATGACAGTTCTCCAAGGTGAATGATAACCTATGTGTTCTATTGTTCTCCGAGATGGAATTTAGTATTGTTTCCATAATGTATGACCCGGACACCTCAATCAACTTATTTCTTTGGGACGTCAATCGCCATGATTCATTTCCGTGACAGTCTGAGAAAGACTGAGATGTTTATCTCAGATGTTTATCACCTGAACACGGGATCCTGCTAGCGGATGTTTCACACAGGAAAAAGAGAAAAGAGTTTGTTATAAAGATGTTATCTTAGGGGTGAATGGACTACAAGGTATAAACAGTAAGAAAATGAATGCATTGATAAAACTATAAATCCGAATTGAAACAGTTTAAGGTTAGATGCAGTGCCTTAGTACCTGAAACAATTCATCTTGTGTTTAAATAATCTATATTTTTATATATTTATTTATTGATGTATTAATTTATCTTTCATTCTTTTCTGATAACTGATCTCTTCTTTCTGTATTTCCAATTTCTTTCTGTTAATTCTTCCAAATGAACAACATAATATTCTTTGGAAGCTTGAATTTCAAGTCAGTGGCCCCTGTGGTGGGCTTGTTCCATATGAATAAGGGTTCATCTTCTCAATAATAATAATAATAATAATATTCTTTGACAGCTTTAATATCATGAAGTCAATGGCCCCTGTAGACTTATTCCATAATAATAATAATAATAATAATAATAATAATAATAATAATAATAATAATAATAATAATAATAATAATAATAATAATAATTTCCTATTTACCCACAACTCATTACAAAAAATCTCACGCACATTCTAGGCTGTCCAACCACTCTAGCTATCATTACGTGAAATGAAATAAAATCCCTTACAAACACGAACTCTCAAACATGCACAAACAAGCAGCTCTCACAAACACGTGACATATACACACGCGAATGCAAGCATGCGTAACCTCACGCACTGAGGAACTGGAGAAATTTAACTTTTTATTTTTTTTCGTGACATTTTCACAAAGTTTAATGACATTAACTCACGAATATTAAATATAAGGGATAATTATTAAAGATACTTTATACTGTAATTTCTCTCTCTCTCTCTCTCTCTCTCTCTCTCTCTCTCTCTCTCTCTCTCTCTCTCTCTCTCTCTCTGGTGCTTTTTCATGAAGAGTTACTTTCTCTTCGTGGACTTTTAAATCTGGCTGAAGTCATTTTTCTTTTTTACTTTTTTGTGTCGATGCCAAGAATGAATTTCAAGCCTGTGTGAAAGAAGTCTTTGTACTGTGCCCTGTGTGTATGTAAGTATGTATGGATATACATGTATATACAGTAATACAATATATGTATATATATATATATATATATATATATATATATATATATATATATATATATATATATATATATATATATATATATACATATATATAATTATATACATATATATATAAATATAATTCTATCCTCATCAACTCTCCATCCCAACTTATTCAAATTCCATTATATTCATCCAAAACATTCAGTTTCCTAATAAACACAAATGTCTCCAGAATCCTGCAACAAGTTTTATTAAGGACACCTGTCTTTATGTACTTCTGACCTGACTTCGACAGGTGTAGTGAGCCTTGACACTTGGGTGGGTGGGGGTTGGAATTGTGAAAGTTGCTGCCCTAAAGCTGGTCTCGCATGAGAAGGGGAAACTGAGAGAGAGAGAGAGAGAGAGAGAGAGAGAGAGAGAGAGAGAGAGAGAGAGAGAGAGAGAGAGAGAGAGAATAGGTTCTGTTGTCTAAACACAAAAATTGAATTTTTTATTTTTTTTACCTGCTTAAAAATGTCTTATTCAGGAAATAATTTTCCATATCTAGACTGAGAGAGAGAGAGAGAGAGAGAGAGAGAGAGAGAGAGAGAGAGAGAGAGAGAGAGAGAGAGAGAGAGAGAGAGAGAGAGAGAGAATAGGTTCTGTTGTCCTTTTAAACACAAAAAATTGAAATTTTTACTTTTATGTTTTTATCTGCTTACAAATTTCTAAGTCAGGAAATAAGTTTCCATATCTAGATTGAGAGAGAGAGAGAGAGAGAGAGAGAGAGAGAGAGAGAGAGAGAGAGAGAGAGAGAGACTGGGTGATACTGTTCAGCTTTTAATCACAACGAGTAAATATTTCTTATTCAGAAACAAAATTTTCCAGTCTAGATTGAGAGAGCGAGAGAAAAAAACTGGGTGTTATTATTATAACTGTTAATAATATTATGGTAATAATATTGACAGTTACAAAGCCTCGTGCTACTTCTGGTGGCAAAGGTAAGCAAGTTTCCCTCTCTCTCTCTCTCTCTCTCTCTCTCTCTCTCTCTCTCTCTCTCTCTCTCTCTCTCTCTCTCTCTCTCTCAATATATATATATATAAAATCGTTTATTTATATATATATATATATATATATATATATATATATATATATATATATATATATATATATATATATATATATATATATATATATATATATATTATATATACCAGTTTCATACATTTGTATCTGTCTGTATTCACTGTGAGTTAACTGTATTGCCTCTCCATAGAGAGAGAGAGAGGAGAGAGAGAGAGAGAGAGAGAGAGAGAGAGAGAGAGAGAGAGAGAGAGAGAACCTATTTACTGACACAATCATTTTTCCCTTTGCAGAGTCAAATCAACATGCTGCGAGGACAGCAATCGCATGAGATATAACTGTATTATCTGTCCATCGAAAGAGAGAAAGATTGAGACAGACAGACAGAGAGAAAGATTGAGAGAGCGACAGAGAAAGAGACCAAAATGTCTTTCTCCACCCAAGGCAAACCTCTGCCATCTTGGAAGCGCCTGATTCTGGTCCTAATTCAAGGCTGCGTTCTGGTCTCCTCTTTCCCAGCCCTCAACTCTTTGCCACATTATCACCTGACGTCACCCTGGGTAAGAAAATGTAGGAAAATTCATAATAAAGGAAAAGGAAAACGTTTTATCTTTCTTATCTGAGTAGATAAAGTCAGATTTTTAAATCTGAGTAACTTTTGTCAGTAGTGAATCGGTCTATAAAGTCCTGTGCACTAGACCTATAAGGAAATGCTGAAGAATTCATTCTTAAGCCCTAGACGCTCATACATTTGTACTCATACTTAAATCTGAGTAATGTTTTCAGTTTTTCTTATATATTCTGTTAAAATCATCTTCAAATACAGTTACTACCATCACTGAAGACCCTCCATCTTTTTTTATTGATCAGCTGAAGTTCCAAATCAGCACTGCTTAGGCCTAGAGGCCTATACGTTTGTAATCTTACTTAAAAGTAGTATTTTCAATTTTTCTTATATATACTCTCACTTAAAACTAGTGTTTTTTTATTTTTCTTATATATACTATCAAAATCATCTTCAAATCCATTTATTCCAGCCGCTGAAATCCCTCCACCTTTTATTCCCAAGCAGCTGAATCCCAAAATCAGCGCAGAAGTGCATTAGACCTATAACATGTCATACATTTGTACTCATACTTAAATCTGAGTATTATTTTAAATTTTTCTTATATATACTATCAAAATCATCTTCAAATCCATTTATTCCAGTCACTGAAATCCCCCCCAACCTTTTATTTCTAAACAGCTGAAGCCCAAAATCAGCGCAGAAGCGCTGGAACTGCGGCAGTCCATCGCTCGCGTGGACGAGACGCTCAATCGCTCTAATGACTACGGGAGCATCATGCTGGAATCTGGGGAAGAAGATGATCAGCTTTCCAGGTGACCAGAATTCCTCTTCTTCTTCTTCTTCTTCTTCTTCTTCTTCTTCTTCTTCTTCTTAGCTCTGTCTTTTGTCTTTTTCTTACGTTTCTTTAATGTGTCTCGTTTCTATAATTTTATAGCCATTTTTGTCCATATGCAATACTTTATTCCTCTACATTCTGGAAAAAGTCAGTTGCAAATTACGAGAAACAAATAGTATTGTTGAAAAATAGACCTATTATTGTTGAAAAATAGGCTTATTATTGTTTATTTTTAGGCCTAATATTGTTTATCATTAGGTCTATTATAGTTGAAAATTAGGCCTATTATTGTTTATCGTTAGGCTTATTATTGTTGAAAATTAGGCCTGTTACTATCAATTATTGAACACAAGGTCACACCACAAGTTATAAACAAGTGCAGACGAACAGACAAAGCCGGCACAATAGTTTTCTTTTACAGAAAACTAAAAAAAAGCAAAAATCAAAAAAGGTTGTAGGCCTAAAGGCAAAACTGCTTCAATAGCACAAAAAGAAAATAAAATCAAACTCTCTCCCTACCATTGCCTGAAGCGAGCATGCAAGCGGCAAACAAGCAAGCGGGAGGCAGCAGTAATAATGTTGGAACACACCTGCTCTTTACATGCACGCAAGCACGCACGCATACGCGAGCTCAAGGAGGTATATTATAACCTGAAAAGATATTTAATCGAACCCTTTTCGGTCCAATTCCTCTATTTTTAGTTGATTTATTGATTGATTTTGCTGTGTTAATGATATATATATATATATACACAAGGCTTTATAAGACTCATATTTTACCATCTACCAGATGTTTTTTATTTGTTTCTTTACTTTCTAAAGAAATAAAACTAAAATATTACTTTCTCTTTTTTTATTTGCAGGTTACTCTTCAAGATACAAAACACTGAGGCGTGGCAGGATAAACAGAGTTGGGAGAGAAAGGTAAAATAGAAAGTTTATTGAATGTTGATGATTCTAACTAGAATCATGCTGTCGTGGACTGTATACTTATTAGAATCTTGTCTGTCCTGTACAGTATACTTTTAGAATCTTGCCCTGTGCAGTATACTTACTAGAATCTTGTCTGTCCTGTACAGTATGCTTATAGAATCTTGTCTATTTTGCATTATACTTAATATAATCTTGTCTTGTACAGTATACTCAATAGAATCTTGTCTGTTTTTATACTTAATAGAATCTTGTCTGTCTTATACAGCATACTTAGTAGAATCTTGCCTGTCTTGTACAGTATACTTACAAGAATCTTCTGTCTAAAAACTTAAGTTACACAGAATAATTTTTAAAAGTCCTCTGTTTTATTCTAGCAAATAAAACTAAATAATTACAGCATATTATTCATTCACTAATAATCAATGCATATTCTTCATTTTTCTTTCTGAATCGACCTCGCCAACTTCAATGCAGAGGACTGAAAGGACACACAGTTACCTGGAGGAAACTCCCACCCGCCATTTAAGAAGAGGTGAGGATAGCATTGATGTAAGTAGGCCTAGTCTTGTTACAATTAAGCTTGCATTATTTTAAATCTTCTCATTTTTAGGTCTTAGGACTGCCAACAGTAACTTATTTATCCTCCTTTATATTTCTGCTACAAACACGCACACAAACACTTACACATGTACACACAAACTCATAAAAGCGGGACAAGACGCTGACATGGGTCTAAGAAAGTGTTGTTCCACAAACACACATACACACACATGCACAAACCCTACTGCCTTCAGTAGCCTGCTTTTTCTCCTGATAATTCTGCCACAAACACGCATATACATACAGACACATACACGCACGAACTCACAAAATTAAGACAAGACACTAACGTAAGTCTAAGTAGTGCTATTCTACAAACACACAGGCACAACCTCACGAAAGTCAGACAAAACACTGTCGTAGGTTTGGGGAGTGCTATGCTTCTCTTGTTTTTCTTCCCGTGGGACAAACAAACGCATACACATACACACAGACACTCACAAACATAAAACAAAAGGCTAACGTAGGTCTAAGCCATGTCAAGTTTGTGTAACCTCTTCCTGTGGGAAAACATTTCCCTTTTCTTGTCATTTTTTTTTTTCAGTACCCTTTTTTTCTCAGCTAAAATTAACTTTTTCAACTTTTCCATTCAATTCTTAACAACATCGTTGCTCTGATGAAAAGATAAAACACTAAACAGCTAATGTTAATTTCCTCCTTTGCAGTATGGACAGCATATTAAATACAGGAATAGGCCTATCATCCGCGTTGAAAGCAGCCCCAAGAAATCCTGAACAGCACATAGGCCTAATTCCAAGTCAGGAAAAAAAAGAAAAAAACCCCGAGGACTCATGAAAACACGAAAAAAAAGACACGAAAGAATCACGATTCTCCAGTTGCAGAACTGACAGACATAATAGAACCTTAAGCAACATGGGCCTCGGGTTACGAAGCTCTATACAACATTATGAGGAGGAAGATGAATCGTTTCTCCAGATTACGAAGAGACTTTGAACCAAATCTGCAACTTGAAGCCTTTTTTTTTTTTTTTTTTTATTATTTTTTAAGAGATTCATTATAAACTAACAATGCCAGTTCCTAATTGCTGTGACATAACACCAATTACATATTTGACATCTAGATAACACTAAAATACTTCAAGGCAATACATCTGTCATGCACCAATTCAGATGCTTAGCAATAATGCTTCTTGTGTTGGCGTTGTAGTTTTGTAGCAATTTCTTCATCGTACACTCATTTCAAGTACAGCGATAATGCTTCTGTTAGTCGTACAATACTTACATTCTCAGCAGATGCAAACATTGATAGCATTATATGCTTTTTTATAAGACAAAACAATCCTTCAAAATATTCATAATTTTGTGGCAAAAAAAGACAACAGCATTGCAAATGGTCTCCTCTCTCTTCTCTGCTACTTAGAACCCCTATCTGTGCTTTCCGTTCTGCTCTCTCTCTCTCTCTCTCTCTCTCTCTCTCTCTCTCTCTCTCTCTCTCACACACACACACACACACACACACACACACACACACACACACATAAGCCTCAGCGGAATAATTTGCAGTAATCTGATCACAGTGAAAAATTAGTTCTAGGTAAACATTAAAACCTCATTTAAACTGACAAAGCATTATACCATAAAAAGACATTAGGCCTAAGGTTTGATATGGTTCCACATGGAAATGTTAAGAGTATTCATACTCAAAGAAGTCACGTCTGTGTTTATAACTGTTGTTTAAGGATCCAGAGTATTTATTAGGCCCACACCTAAAAATAAACTTGTTTTTATTTTCTCAAATACAAAGCTTGACAAAGCTTAAAAAACTGGCCTTTCATTTATATTTTCCTAAAAAGTTCACAACCTCATGAACTAGCAGAAAGTGAACTTACAGTTTAATAAAATATAAAGAAGGTGCATCGATCCTCAGATAAAGAGGTGTAAGCCTACAGTAGCCAAGAACCTCTTGAATTTACACGATTATTTTCTCTGTGTTTATGAAAATCATTCCTTTATTTTTTTTTTATGCTCTTAAAATCTATCATATTTCAAGAGTTCGGCCATTGGTCCTTCAGATTTGGCCTAAACAAGTACAGTAATTTCCCAGTAGCCTTTTCACGAACAAAAGCATATAGGAAAAGACGAATTCAGGGCATAATTTCACCTGTAAATAAGGTAAAAAAAAAAAAAAAAACAGTTTTTTGTCATGTTCTAAAATCTTTCATCTGTCGAGGTTTTGGGAATTATTTTCTCCAAATTTGGCCTAAATAAGTACATTAATTTCCACCTGTCCCTTCAGATAAATTCATTAATGCCACACTGACCTTTTCATGAACTAAAACATATAGAATAAAAAGAATTAAGTATTTTATTTCATTTGTAAATATATAAAAGGAATCAAAACTCGGGTGGTGGAAGTTCAGCCGTTACAAAGACAAAGAAGAAGAATCCATTACCCAGTACTACAGCAGTACTACTATTGTTCAGCAGTTCAGCACCTTGTAGCTCTCCCTGTCGCCGTCATTTAGCGTTAATTTAAACGTTAATTACCGAATTGATTAGTGTAATTTGTGGTCAGAATTTAACTTAAAAGCATCCTTCAATCAGAGGAAGGGGAAACAAGAGTGCTAATAGCAATTTAGAAGGAGAAATAAGGTAAGATAAAGTATTTTTTGTTGAAGAAGCCGGCAGGTTCTGTATGCCTGAAAATGGCCGATATTACGAAATTAACACAATAAAATATCATAAAAATTATAATTCAAAGTAAATTTACCATTAATTATTATATACCAAATAAAAAAATGTAAATTCAGCAGAGGTTGAAGGTCACCTGACCAAAGGCTATGACACTGAGTAGGCAACTGACCATGTGGTAGGCATTAGGCCTCAATGCACTGACTACAGGCTTGGGGTAATGGTCCTGGGTACGTCCACCCGTGAAAAATGGGCACAGAGGGCTCACTGCAAGCCATTGTGGAAGGAAGGGGAACCTTCCGGCCCCTTACCTTGGCCAGGTCAGGCTGTGGTTCCCTAGGTAAGTAAGTTTAGGGGTATTCCTAGAGTTTTTGAGGGACAAATTCACTGCACTACGTAGAGTCCAGATCAGCACAGGTTTATCAGATTTATATTGAAGGATGAAAAACAAAGGTGAAATAAGCAGGTTATCTGCTTACAGAAGCAGAGACTGTAAAAAATCAAAGGGAATAAAGGGGGAACGTAAATAAAAGGTTTTATATAATAAGTTGCCAATACATGATATGAAATTGTAACTTACATTTTTGAAAAAATCTCTTCATCAAATTACGACTTATAAAGTAAGACAATGCCCCCTCCATATCCAACACTGCAAAATTTTAACCACTAAACACCCTTAGGTTATGTAGTATTATTTTATATCAGCAACCTATCAAATTTCACCAATAAAAACATGTTGCAGGGGATACAGACCCATAGAATTGTGAGAAATTCGTAAATCTCTGCTTCTGTAAGCAGATAAACTAATTTTACGTTGTTTTCTATGATTCAGTAAATGGTAGATCTAAGCCGGCTGTCCGCGGTGAGCTAGGCTGTGGCGGTTGACGTTTTTCTCTAGAACTTTACCTGCTGAACAAGAATTTAAAGTAATGTTTTGTCGCTCGGCTGTAATTTAGCTGTAAATTATCTTAGAACTGGTGTGGTAAAACCCTTTCAAGAATAGCTAACAGTAAGGGAGACCCGTTGGGAATTTGGGTTTTTTGGTGGGGTAAATAACTTGGGAAAAGGTTTCGGTACCTTATTGTTTTATTTCCTGTTATATATGTCATTTGGAACACGAAAAACAAGCGTAAAAAGGAGGGCGAATAAATGGATAGTGGGAGCCGTTCCAAAGGCACTTTTCATTCATTACTAGTACTACTGATTCTAAGCCTCAACACGCATGCGCTGGGTTTTGGTTTACCACGCTTAGCGAGAACTGCGAGAGACTGCTCAGACTGGCAATTGAAGTTTTCCTATGTTATTTTACTTGCTGAACAAGAATTTAAAGTAATTACCTCTTGCCAGAACATACGAGCTTGCAGATAAAGTAATTACCTCTTGCCAGAACATACGAGCTTGCAGTAATCTTTAAAAATGCAGATTAAGGCGCGCACCGCCGTTCTGCTACAGCGACCTATAGAGGCCACCCAAGTTGAAAGCGGAATGGTAATGTTTTGTTTCCCATTTACGAAAGCTTCGAATGGTGTGCAGTGGAGCTAGACTATGGCAATTGACATTTTTCTATGTTATTTTACTTGCTTTACAAGAGTTTAAGGTAATATGTTGCCGGTCGGCTGCTGCTAAACTGTAATTTAACCTTGGGCTGTGTGCGACCCACTGGCGGTTCTCTCTGCCCACTGGTACAGACATGCAGCTTTCAAGGGTCAATTACATTTTAGTTACAGCCGCCTGACAAAATATTATTTTAAATTCTTGTTCAGCAGGTAAAATAACATAGGAAAACGTCAATTGCCATAGGCTAGCTCACTGCGGACAGCCGGCTTAGAATTACCCCACCCTCTCCTAACAGTGTTTCATAGGGCAACTACAAGGTTTTCCTCTTGTTACACCTTTAAATCAACCTCTTTACTCTCAGTTTCCCTGGTTTTTAGTGCAACTCACGAGGTACTTTCAGAGCTGAATTCCTCCTGGCAGCAATTGCCTTTTAAAACTATTTTACTCACGGTTTCACTTTCAGTGCTGGAATTTCATAAGAAACTTCTAGCAGAAAATGAAATGTCAGCCTATTATAATGCTCTGGTCAGTGAAATATCACAGACTGTTCACTAGAACTTGTGTCACTATTAGCTAATAGTACTCCAGATCTGTCCTTGAAGACACTTGCTAATTTTTGTCTTCCTGCTGCAGATTGTTCTACGAGACATTCTGAAGTTGGCAACTGGTGGTAAACTAGTTCCTGATGGAATGATTTGGGATGAAGCAAATAAAGATAAGACCCTATTCTCTGCTGACGATTTGGCTTATTGGGGTGCATGTGGACGCAGCAAGTGTCACCTCCACGATGGTCCGTTTGAAAGGAAATCCAAGATATTCACAAAATCTGTTTGCTGGGATAAAGATACTTTAGCAAAATCTCTTCTCTGAGATAAAAGCCCAAAGGTGAGTAATACAGGAGAGATTGGTTGCTGTTTTCACCAACAACTGAGTCAGCGTACCATCGTGTTTGTATCCCAGAGGGGAGTTAGTACTGTCAGTGCACTGTAGGGATTACTTAAGGTTCTTTGCAGAGTCCCTTTGTCCCCTAAACGCATCCCCTTTCTCTCCTTTTGCTGTACCTCCATTGGTATTCTCATCCATATTACCTCCACCCTTTCCTAACAATTGTTTCATAATGCAGTTGTGAGGTTTTTCCCACCTGTTAAACCTTTCAAACCATTTAACTCTGTCAACCTTTTACCACCGAATTACCTCAGAGGTCCCAGCTCTTGGCTTTTGGCCTGAATTTTGTATTTCATTCACTATAATGTTAACATTGGTACCTTTTGGAATAAACATTCCACATTTAGATTTAAAATTTCTATACGTCATTGTTTTGATGTAATATAACATTGCTCTTTGAACTGATGACACTGTAAAGGCCAAATTAATATGGTTAAGCCACATACTTTAGCTGAAGGTGTTGACTTCTGGTAGAGTATATGAACTAAATGGAAGGTCTTCTCTTTCAGATGCCTGGGGTAAATGTTGAGGATGTCCTCCAGAGAGTATTGTCTCCCAGAAGGAATAAACTACAGCAATTGCAGCATCTTCATTTGGTGGACAGAACATTCCATGGATGAGTAAAATCTGTTTCGAGCAGTCTTATCTTCAAGCACGTTCACAAACAGAGTGGTTTCTGCCTGGACAGTTGAAGTGGTTCAGGATTAGCCTGAATTTTCAGCCAGTCTTAAAACAGTCACTGGTAAGGTAAGTTGGTTTGCTTTGATTATAGATTTTCACACCCTTTATAATTTTACTGATTTTACCAGTTTTTTACTCTTAAGAAATGGTACCCTCCATATCTCGCAGACAGGATGCGCCAAGTTTGAGAGGTTTCCTACAGGGGACCATCTTCTCTGCCATACTGAAAGCATAAGAAACATGAATTTTGAACTCAAACCCAGGTCATGGAACTGATTATGCTATTAGGAATCAGGTAGTTTTACTAGCCCACTTCTGAAGTACAGTGAATTCTTGTAGGGTCCCAGGAAAAAGAATGGATGCATTTGTGTTCAGAATACTGTATGATTTCAACACAGGAGTGAAAGTATTATTCCACAAGAAAGGAGATTGTTAAAGGAACTTGGAGCAGAAAGTCAACAAGAAGTTTCATCATGCTGACTTGTGATACTATCACTATTTACAGTGTACCCCTAGGTCTTTTAATATTGTCCATCCCAAGAAACAGCAAGTGTCATAGGTGCACTGTAGACAATACTTAAGGTTCTTTTCTTTCACCACACTTTATACCCTCTGCTAACAGTTATTTCCACATTATTTTCAGTGTTGAGTGACCTCATAGGTCTTAGCACTTGGCCTGTGGCCTAGAATTTATATTCCAATAAATGTAGTAAGCGAATGTTGATCATTCTGAATTGGCTAATTGTGTTTGCCTTCCCACACAACAAGTACCATTTCAGTTTTACTGTGAAACTTATCTTGCTTGTGAAATGCTGATTATGTCTGTATCACAGTACCTGGTCAGGTATAACCTGGACTTCCTCCTGCTATTGGAGTGGAATGGGCACTTTTGGGCGATTAACCGTTGGTTTGTCATCAGGATCTGTCATTACTGACATTGGTAGATGGATATTTTGAAGGTCATCGCCAGATGCATTCCTGTAAGGTCTTGATAAGAAATTACCTATATAAACTGTATTTTCCTTTATGTGAGATTATGGACAGTCAAATTTTATGAATTTGGTGTTACAGTTTGATATAAAGTAGTACAGTAGTTTAGTAACACCACTGCGTGACTGGTTAAAAATATAAAAGAATGTAGACATGGCCTAAGGGACCTTGCAAGAACTTTTCGTACTGCTTTTAATGTCCTGAGCAAAACCCACTGCAAGCAGAAGCTACAAGCTACTGTAGTGTCTTGACATGATTTGGTAGGGTACCATGCTGTAGATGACAGCAACAGTGAGAAAATATGAAGAAAACTGGACAGGATATTCATTGCAAGTCTTTGAACAGTGAATTTTTATTCCTTGTACATATTTCACAATACAGTATATACATTTTCTGTGTCGTACAGTGCAGTACATGTATTGTATATTACAGATTGTATCAGATTTCTAAATCAGGCATGTCAGGTGCAAGGCTAAAATTACATTATGGTGTCAGAATTCATAAAAAAATACAGGATTGTTCTGTATTTTTTAACTTGTTGTGCTGTACAATACTGCTATACTTGAACATGGTGAGAGACACTGTACATTTGTTCATGAAACTTACCTGTCAGATATATATATAGCTGTATTTCTGTTAGTCCGACAGAATTTCAAAACTTTCGACACACGCAGTGGGAGATCAGGTGGTTAGTACCCATTCCGCCGCTGGGATTGGGTATCAGGAACCATTCCCATTTTCTATTCAGATTTTCTCTGTCGCCGGTACTGTCAACACTTGTTTTCAGTACCTCCGTCTTGGATTTCGGATAAAACTTGATTGTCACTTGAGTATTGGTTTGATTTTTGGTTTTTTGACTTGGACTTGTGGCTAGGCATACGCTATTGTGGATTGTTTTGGATTTGGCTTTGTTTTTCCTGGGAGTAAGATGTCTGAATCTAGTTCTTCTAGTTATCGAGTTTGCCGTGTGCAAGACTGTAAGGTGAGGCTACCGAAAATTTCGGTAGATCCTCACACTGTATGCTCGAGGTTGTAGAGGACATGTTTGTTTGTTGAATGATGATGCAAGGAGTGTGAATCTTTGTCTGATGCTAGTTGGAGGACTTATGATTCTTATGTGAGAAAGCTAGAGCGAGATAGGCTCAGGAGGTCTTCCTCCAGAAGTGGTAGGAGTCAGGGTAGTGTGCTTTCACCTGTTAACCCTCCTGTAGACGTAGCTCTTCCTAACCCTGTGGTGTTGCCCCTAACCCTGGGGTTGTGTCTGCGGATGGTGATGCCCTGGCGATGATTATGTCTTCCATTCGTACCTTGAAAGCTAATATGCTCGCTCTTCAAAGTGCTGTGAAGTGCAGTGATAGTGTCCGTCCCCTAGTGTTGTGGAGGGGCGTCAGATCGGCCGTATAACGCCTCTAGGTCTAGACCTCTGTCGGACTCCCAGGACTCAGGAGTGGGCATGTCGAAAGCCGCAAGAGGGTTACGCGGACCCCACCGATCTGGCGTCCCTTCGCATGTCCTGATGACGCTTCCCAGGCTGCCAAGGATCGTGCACGGGCACGAATTCAAGGATTGCTTCTCTTCCCCGATTCCTCCTCCCCGCGTCGGGAATGGAAATCTCGGGATTCTCGCCCTTTGAAGAGAAGCTTCAAAGAGGGGACGCTTCACGTCCCTTTTCTCGTGACGCTCTTCGCTCTTCTCCGGAGGATTTTGACGCCATCCCACCGCAGAAGAGGACCAGGACGTCATCGGACGATGACGCTTTTGAGCGCCCCGTCGCTCCAGAAAGAAGGCTTTGTTGCTTCCTGTGAGAAGCAAGAAGGCGTCCCCTCGCCCCTCTTCTTCTCATAGGATCAGTCCTTCTCCTGAAGTAGAATCTTCTCCTACTCGTCAAAGCTGCTCCTTGGCATGCAGGAGCAATTGGCTTCTTTAATGGCCCAGAAGGAGCCCGAGGCGTGTCGTCTCGAAAGGATTGGCTGCCGATCAAGAGGTCTAAACCTTCCCCTTCTCCTTCTCCTCGTTATATCGTCGTCTCATTCACGCTCGCTAGAAGTCCTGTTGCTCAGCGTTTTACTGGACTTGGCAGGGATCGCATTTCCGCTTTTGATACGCTTCACGCTGCCAGGCTTGACGCCTCTCGCCACGACGACCCTCTTGTTTCGTCATGACGCTTCTCATGCTGCCAAGCGTGGACGCTCTCATGCTGCTAAGCGTGACGCTTCTCATGCTGCTGCGTGGCGCTTCTCATGCTGCTCGGCAGGACGCCTCCCTTGCTGCTCGACATGACGCCCCCTTGCTGCTCGTCTGGACGCCCCTGGCTGCTCGTCAGGACGCCTCCCTTGCAGTTCGTCAAGACGCTCCCTTGCTGCTCGGCACGACGCCTTTCTTGCTCAGGCATGACGCCTCCCTCGCTGCTCGCACTCACCAGGACTCTCGTCGGATCGGTCGTCAAGAAGCTCGCCGGGAAAAGGGGGAACTCCCTTCGTCCGAGACTCTCATTTTGATTCTTCTGCTCGTGACTTTCGTGACTCCTCTCGGACTTCTTCCAAGCAGAAGTCCCCTTTTTGCATGTTGGTCTGCAAGGACTTCGTCCTTCTTCCGTTTCTTCTCCTGCCCCTTCCGTTGCTCCTGTGGAAGAAGGAGAGCTTTCTTGGCGCTTCGGATCCTGCAGTTGAGGATCAGACATCTTCTTCTTCAGCTTCTGCAGACTACCAAGTCTTAACTAGGCTGCTGAAAGACTTGTTTGGGGACAAGTTTCAACCCTCTGCTCCTCGCCCTCCCCTCGCAGCTTACCTCGTCTAAGTCACAAAAGTCTTCTGGTTTTGTGAAGATGACTACGTCTCTCTCTACGAAGAGGGCCTTCAAGAAGGTTCAAGAGTGGATGGACTCCAGGAAGGCTCAGTGCAAGACTTCTTTCGCCCTACCTCCATCAAGATTGAGTGGAAAGGCAGGAATTTGGTATGAGACAGGAGAGGAGGTTGGTTGGAGAGTTCCTTCCTCTTCCCAAGGGGATTTTGCCAGCCTTGTGGACGCTCCCAGAAGGTCTCTCCTTTCTTCAGCTAAGGTGTCCTGGTCTTTATCTGAGATTGATCACCATCTGAAAGGCCTTTTCAGGTCCTTAGAAGTTTTTAACTTTTTGGACTGGTGCCTGGGAGTCTTGGACTTGCAGGCTCGTAGCCCTGACTCCATTAGCCTGGGAGACTTGTTTAGTGTCCTATCCTGTATGGACAAGGCGGTTAGGGATGGCTCTGAAGAACTGGCTGCCCATTTCTGTGCGGGCCCTTTTAAAGAAGAGAGCCATTTACTGCAACTTCACAGCTAAGTCGGTCTCTCCTACTCAGAAGGCAGAATTGTTGTTGTCTGCTCCGCTTTGCCAAGCCATCTTTTCCCCAACCCTTAGTCAAGGATATGGCCTCCACGTTGCAAGAGAAGGCTACTCAGGATCTCCTGGCCCAGTCTTCTAGACGTCCTGCAGCCCCTTCGACTTCTTCCCTGGGACAGACTTCCAAGACTCAGAAGCCCTTTCGTGGAAGACCTTCCTCTAGATCGTCCTTTCGAGGCAGAGGTCCCTCAGAGGTAGAGCCCCTTCTAAGACCAGGGGCAAGAAATGACTCTCTAAACCTTCAGACACCGGTAGGAGCCAGGCTCCTTTCTTTTGCAAAAGCCTGGAGAGAGAGAGGGACGGACAGCTGGTCCTCCAAGTCATCGAAAAGGGATACAAGATCCCATTCCTCGAATTGCCTCCATTGACTACGGTTCCCATAGATCTGTCGCCATCCTATCATCAGGAGAAACAACAGATTCTTTTCAACCTGCTCGATCAAATGCTCGAGAAGAGAGCTGTGGAGCAAGTCTCGATTTACAATCCCGGGCTTTTACAACAGGCTGTTTCTGGTTCCCGAAGCAGTCAGGGGGTTGGAGACCAGTTCTGGACGTCAGCAAGTTGAACCATTTCGTTCTGAAGGAAAAGTTCGTAATGGAGACGTCCCAGTCGGTTCATAGGAGCCCTAAGACCAGGCGACTGGATGGTTTCTCTCGATCTCCAGGACGCCTATTTTCACGTCCCATACATCCTCATCGAGGAAATACCTGAGATTTGTCCTGGGGACAGGTATTCCAGTTCAGGGCTCTTTGCTTCGGGCTCAGCACAGCTCCTATGGTTTTCACGATCTTGATGAGAAATGTTGCAAGATGGCTTCACCTTGGAGGAATAAGAATCTCCCTTTATTTGGACGATTGGCTCATTCGAGCCTCGTCAATGACAAGGTGTCTGGAGGATCTTCACACGACTTTGACCTTGACGAAGTCCCTGGGACTTCTGGTGAATTTAGAGAAAAGTCCCATCTGACCCCGACTCAGTCCATCGTTTATCTGGGGATTCAGATGGATTCAGTGGCTTTTCGAGCATTTCCATCCCAAGAAAGACAAGCAGCAGTGTTTAGAAAAAGTTTCAGCCTTCCTAGGGAAAGAAACATGCTCGGTGAGGGAATGGATGAGTCTGCTGGGGACCATTTCATCACTGGAGAAGTTTGTTTCCCTGGGGAGACTGCATCTCAGACCACTTCAGTTCTTCCTTGCAGAGAACTGGACGACAAGGAGAATCTGGAGAGACCTTCTCTGATATCTCGCCAAGGTCAAGAATCACCTGAGGTGGTGGCTCGATCCTTCAAAGTTGGCAGAAGGGGTTTCTCTTCAATCTTCAGAACCCCGACCTAGTGTTGTTTTCCGACGCGTCCATTTCGGGATGGGGAGCAACACTGGGGGGGAAGAAGTGTCAGGCACCTGGAGAGGGGAACAGGTGTCCTGGCACATAAACCTCAAAGAATTGGGGCGATCAGTTGGCCCTTCTTTTTCTTCGAAGAGCCAAGTTTCAGGCCGAAGTTGTCCAGATCAACTCGGACAACACCACAGCCCTTTCATACCTCAAGAAACAGGGGGAACTCACTCTCGGTCCCTGTTCGCCTTAGCAAAGGAGATCCTTCTGTGGGCACAGGCCCGAAAGATCACGATTCTCACGAGGTTTGTTGCAGGCGTGGAGAACGTCCGTGCGGATCTTCTCAGTCGGCAGCGATCAACTGCTCCCGACCGAATGGATCCTTCACCAAGAGGTGTGTCAAGAACTGTGGAAGCTTTGGGGACGTCCCTTGGTAGATCTGTTTTGCAACGTCCAAGACGAAGAGACTTCCTCTTTACTGCTCCCTGTTCTCGACCCAGGAGCTCTCTCAGTGGACGCTCTTCTTTGGGATTGGTCGGGGATGGACGTGTATGCCTTTCCTCCATTCAAAATCCTGGGAGAAGTCATCAGAAAGTTTGCGCCGTCGGAAGGGACGAGGATGACGTTGATCGCCCCATTTTGGCCTTCGCAGGGAATGGTTCACAGAGGTCATGTCCTTCCTAGTAGACTTTCCAAGATCTCTGCCCATGAGAGTCGATCTTCTCAGACAACCCCACTTCGAGAGGTACCACAAAAACCTCCCGCTCTGTGTCTGACTGCATTCAGACTATCGAGAAGCTGGCCAGAGCAAGAGGTTTTCTAGACCAGTGGCGAAAGCTATTGCCAGGGCCAGAAGACTCTCTTCCAGCAATTTGTACCAATCAAGTGGTCCGTTTTTAGGAGATGGTGTAGAAAGAAGGGCATTTCCTCCACCACGACCTCTGTGAGCCAGATAGCAGACTTCCTTTTTTTCTGAGGAGTGATGTGAAAACTGGCAGTCTCGACTATAAAAGGGTATAGAAGCATGCTTTCATCCATTTTTAGGCATAGAGACTTGATCTGTCTAACAACAGAGACCTTCACGATCTCTTCAGATCTTTTGAAACCTCAAGGTGCCTCGGCTAAGGACTCCTTCTTGGAATTTGGATGTTGTGCTTCGGTTCCTCATGTCCAGTTCGTTTGAGCCTCTTCGTTCTGCTTCATTGAGGAACATTACTAGAAAGACTATTTTCTAACTGCTCTGGCAACGGCAAAGAGGGTTAGTGAACTGCAAGCCTTTAGTAGGCATATAGGCTTTAAAGGGTCCATAATGCTGTTTGTTCCTTAAGCCCTTGTTTTTAGCGAAAAATGAAAGCCCGTCTTAACCCTTGGCCCAAGAGTTTTGAAATCAAGGGTTTGGCTGAAATCCTTATTCAAGAGCCAGAGAGAGTCCTTTGCCCTGTTAGGGCTCTCAAAGTCTACTTAGACAAGACCAAGGAAAGTCGAGGTCCCTCAGACAGTTTATGGTGTTCCGTAAAGAGACCGGACTTACCTATGTCAAAGAATGCTCTGGCTTTCTTTCTGAAGATACGATTAAGAGGCCCATTCATCCTGTCAAGACCTGATTTGAAACTTCTGAAGGTCAATGCTCACGGTGAGGGCGGTTGCGACTTCAGTGGCTTTTCAGAAAAAATATGTCACTCAGCAACATTCTGGGTGCCACATTTTGGCGGAGCAACTCTGTGTTCGCTTCACACTACCTGAGAGATGTGAAGACGACATATGAGAACTGCTCAAGCTAGGACCATACGTTTCCGCAGATACAATCTTGGGGGCAGGGGATGACACTCATCCTATCCTATAGTAAATGGTTGGATAGTGTTTTTTTTTGGTTGTTGGGTCGACTGCCTGTGATGGTGGTCCCAATCGTTAGCTTTAGTTATGGTTTATCCTAACTTAGTTAGGCTTGGTCAGGTGGTTGGTTTTGCTTCCTTTTGCCCTCATTGTATGGTCAATATGGTCTTGTCACATTGTGGTCACGCCCCGTTGACAGATCATCTAGAACTCACCAGCTTTATAGGTCACTACCTTGCTGGAGACTCTAGTAAAGCAGAAGCAGGACTTGGGTGACAGTAATCACGAAGTCAGCTATGCTAACAGGTAAGGAACCAAAATATCTTTCACCTACTTGTAGTTTGTTTTCCTAAATCCTATTCTGTCTTACCCACCTCCAATGGTGGTATTCAGCTATATATATATCTGACAGGTAAGTTTCATGAACAAAATGATATTTTAATGATAAAATAAAGTTTGTTCATACTTACCTGGCAGATATATATATTCATAGTGCCCACCCACCTCCCCTCAGGAGACAGTGGCACTAGAAAATCTGAATAGAAAATGGGAATGGTTCCTGATACCCGCCTCCCAGCGGCGGGAATGGGTACTAACCACCTGATCTCCCACTGCGTGTGTCGAAAGTTTTGAAATTCTGTCGGACTAACAGAGAATACAGCTATATATATATCTGCCAGGTAAGTATGAACAAACTTTATTTTATCATTAAAATATCATTTTCATATGTTTTTGTGGTGGTATATTTGAATTTGATCATTTTTTAACGAAATTTTCATTGTTTAAATTTTTATTGTAATTTCATTCAAGATTTTACATTTCAGTTATTTGTGTTTCAGTATGAATTGATTTTTTGTTAAAGGGAAAATTTGCAGTATGTGGATTGTGGTTTAGTTTTTTATTTATGATAAAATTTTGGAGCAGATTTCATTTAATTGGTAGTTATTTAAATTTTGACAGTTATTTTCATGTTCAGGTATTTTTTTTCTAAAGTCATGCACAATACATCTTTAATTTTGAGCTCTGTTATAGTCTGTTTAAGTATAAATAGTATAGACTTGTGAGGGATAATTTGTCAAGGATTAATTTCGTAGCGACCAGCAACTTTTATTAACCTTCTGCATCGTCTGTGTCATGAATATCAATTACATCAGCTTTTCCCATTATGGGGTCAGACGAAAAACAAGTTCTCATAGCATTCTTGTTGTGTTTCTGCCAGAAATCTCTTCTAGGTCTTCAGCTGTTCATTTTTTCCATGATTTCCTGGTCTTTCCTATAGTCCTATGTCTTGTTGCCTTCATATCTAAAGCTCTTCTGACCAACTGTACCTCATCCCTTTTCATCACATGTACAAACCATCAGTCTTCGAAATTTCTCTTTTCCTCTCTATGATCCCCTTGCTGTGCTCAGGCCGTGAACCTTAACTTTGTATAGTAACACCTTTTGAGAGTCTTCAGTTTTCCTTGTCAGTGCTTATGTTTTGCTGCATAGAATAGTTCAGGCCATGTCTACCCTTTGTAAGTCTTTGTTTATTTATGGGACATTTTTCTTTACCAGTAGTCTAGCTGTCTCCATTTCATCTATTCTAGAGGTTCTCACTCTCCCAATTCATGCACTTAGTCTAGAATGTCTTCAGCTGTAACAGAAAAATGGTTCTAAATCTTCTGAGGTCTTATCATCTTTCATAACAGGGTTTTAAACTCCTTTCTCTTCCTCCATTTGCTCTTGTAATATATTTTAGGCATAGAAAATCTTACTTCATTTATGTTTTGTAATCCTGAGCACTTATTGTAACACCACCTATTACATTTGGTATACAGTACAGGTTTCACCTCCCTCTTCCCAGCAACATCATGGCCACTTTTGTGATTATACTTTTTCCTTTTCTTCCACTCCAGCCACCATCAGCCTTGTTTTACTTTGGTTTTCAAGTCCTCCCCTGCATTCCTCTCTCACACCTTTTAAACAGGTCCTCCTCCACCTCCAAAGATCCTGCTGTTAACACCAGGCCACCTGCAGAAAGCAGCTCTCAGGGGGCCTTGTTTTCTTCATGCCTTTGTAGATTATTTCATTATTATGATGGACAGCAAAGGAATCAGCACTGAGTAGTGGTGGACACCAACACGTTTTTCAGATTCTTTTAATAGACATGCCACTGTCTTTACTGTAGGTCTAGTGTTTTGATGGAGGAATGTCTTGAATATTTTCTCTCTTCCTTTTGTCTCTGTTTAGAGACTGACTCCCTTCCTCCCCACCTCTCTTCTTAGCCCTGGGCAACTTGTTGCTGTATAGTCTGCCTTCCTGTTATGCCTGTATACATCTCCATCCTCTTCCCTGCTTTCTGCAATTGCTTGAAGACCAACAGTTCATTTTGAAATCTATAATCACTGCTGGGAATATTGATTAGGATAAAAAAAAGATAAGTGTTTATCATCAGTGTTTATGATTAGTAGAGAAAGAAGGAAGATGGAACCTTGACACCTCCAGAAGTGAAAATATAAAGGTTGGATTTATTTTTTTGAGAAAATGTAAAATTATTCTGACATGGTTTTGTTACATTTTAAGTTTTTGTGGATGAAAATGATAATTTCAGATAAAGTAGTTTTTGATATTTGTTTTATAAATAAATATGCTTGTGTTTTATTCATAGGTGACGAATAGAGAATCTTTTTCTCTCTCTCTCTCTCTCTCTCTCTCTCTCTCTCCCCCTTCCAAAACGTGCCAGTTTTATGTGAAAGGCTCTGTTGTTATTTTTAGCAGTAGGGCCAAGCTTTGTCACTCCTTTTTACTTATTTTCTGAGTTTTGGTAATTTTTTTGTACATACTTAATGCACCCAACTTCTGCACATTTTACTCATGGCTTGTAAGGGCAGGCCAACCTTGATGGAAATCTAAAGTCTTCCTTAAGAGTGAAGGTTGATATATCTACCTTGGAGGAGGGAGACTCCATTTCCTTTACTGCTTGTCAGTGTTTGTTACCCTCGTTTATATGTATTTTGCTCCTATTTTCCCTCTTTCACTGGTTTTGTCAGTACTGCAGATGAAACAGACTGGTTTTATCAGTACTGCAGATGAAACAACACTGTCTGAGGCTTTGTGCATTATCACAGCTTAATGTAATATTTTTCTTCTGAGCTGTTTATTCAGACAGTTGAAGGCTTCACAAGCCCTGACCCTGTATTGGAGGTAATGTTAATATCCTCATGTCAGTTTTCTGTTCATCATATAGGATGGTGCTTCACATTGGATGGTTATAATCATGCAGTTTGGGGTCCAAATTAAGGGGTTTTCATCACAATTCTTGTTTGTAGAGTGAATGGAACTGGCATTGGTCAAGTTCTGTTATGCTTAGATGACCTGATATTGTATGCCTTTGTGAGTGCAAATATCTACATACATTTGATGAACTATGTATGCAGAGACTACAGAATAGTGCAGTGTAGTTGACTATATATGTTAAAATCACTGGTCACCAGCACCCACAGTTTTTAATTAATGTACACGACTCCTGACATGATATTGCCCAGTGACACTTGCCACTAGATTTCCATCACAAAAGCAAGACTGCTTTTTTTGTGGTAGCACCATTGGCAGATTGTTTACAGATTCCCTCCCCCAGAGTCTTCGTGTTCCACTTTTGAGTTTTGATAGTCTTTGTGAGAGCCTAACAAATATTTGTGGTGTCTGAACTTGCCAATAGCACCAGTCTTGTTTCTTTATTTTGTTTTTCTTTTGTGGAGTTAGAAATTTTGTGAGTTCTCTCTGTACTCTTGTGTTCGTTTTTTTTTTTTCTGTGAATTCCAACTGGTTGTACTTTGATCTTGATGTACTTTGAATTACTTTATTCAAAGGTATATTGGGCTATTGTGGGCCCTCTCAAATCCTCAGTCGTTTTTCTGTGCCTGGTTTTTGAACGCTTTTAAGTGTGGCACCAGGCTAAACCGAAGTTGCAAGACCTGTTGGCACTGGTCTGCTGTAAGAAGAAAGATTTTTTTTTCTCCCCAGATGTAGCTCCTGTTGACATTTTTGTCAAAGACTCTTTGTCTGGTTGGTAAGAGTCCAGTTATCTTGGAAAGATTAGCACTTGTCTTGGAACAGTAGTACCAAGCATAAACTTGGCCTGAGTTTGTAATTTCCACTGCAGTCTTGGTCAGACAAAACCCTGCATTCAGCATTTCTTTGAAGTATTCATGTACTAAGGTTTTGATGGGAAATTACATCATTGTTTTGCTCTTGCACATGGGATGTCACCCAGTCAAATATTTGTATATCCTTGTATGCTGTTTCTAGTGGTGGTGAACCAACCATCCATCTTGTCTACACTACTCCCTTCATGCAGCATTTCCATAACTATCCTCATTACAGCTGCTTGATTTTAGTCATATACCCTTCCTTGAATTGGTAACATTCGTAGAATGTCTGCCTGTGTTGTGTTTATAGGCCTTAGTTGTTCAGGTCATTGCCTGAGAGGAACAGCAGAATAAAAAATTTCTCCATTTATTCCCCAACAAATGGACCTAATGCGAGCTTCAGCTGTTTCAGAGGAGAAGGTTAATCTGCAATTACCTTTTTGGATCGGTAATTACTCGAGAAGTATATTCTCCTGTCTCCTGACTGTCTAAAAAGCTGTTTCTACACGGATGTATCCTAGAAGAGATGGGCCTTTTTGGCGAGTCCTTCAGTCTGTCTCAGGTGAGACTTTTCATAAGCGGAAATTTTGAGGTTTGGAAATCAACAGTTGACCAGGTATGTTGGCGAAGGCTAGGAAAATTCTCTCTCTCTCTCTCTCTCTCTCTCTCTCTCTCTCTCTCTCTCTCTCTCTCTCTCTCTCTCTCTCTCTCTCTCTCTCTCTCTCTCTCTCTCATTAACAGTTACCAGAAGGTATTAGAAAAATTAGGAAATTTTGGTTATAAGACAAGCCAGAAGTCCATATTGTTTACCAAAACTATTGAGAAAGTAGTTTTTAAGCCGAGAAAAGGTAACCAGAAGATAGAGTTAAGTTTTAAAAAAAAAAAGCTAAACCCCTTGTTGTTTACCAGGAGATAAGGAAAAGTTAAAACAAGCAAAAAAAAACAGGGTACCAGAAGATATCAGGGGCAAAACTGAGCCAAAAACTCATTTGTTCCCAGAAAGTATCTGGTTGGAAAGTTTTTGAGCCAAAAACCTGTATTGGTTACCAAGAGGTATCACGAAAAGTATGAGCCTAGCCAAGAACCCGTGTAGACGTTTAGAGAAAATGTTTAGACTGCCGAAAATTACCTGGTTAACAAAAGGTTGAGTTTTGAATACACCTTGAACCCATGTTGAAGGAAATTTAAAAGCTATAAAAAAAAAAAAAATGGCTTTACAGGCACGAAACTGATTAAGATTCAAAGCCAGAAAATGAAGAGTTAAGGTTTTTGAACTTACATTGTACACAGGAGGTAATGCTACGGCAAGATGTATATGATTACGCTTACAGGTAGAGAACTGTAACAAGATCAATACCAGTAGGTTGGCAGTTTAAAATCCAAGTTGCTACTTGGCTTATGTCCACATGAAAGTGCCAGTGTTGTTAATTCATACCACTTTGATAAAAAGTATATTGTAGATGAAACGGAAAATAAAGCAATTCTTTGACCATACAATTTTATTGAAACCCGAATACCATTGAAGGATAAATAAATTTTTTTTTTTATTCCTTGAAGTCTGCACACCAATGGCCCGAGGAGGAGATAAAGGTTACAGTGTCCCCAGCAGGAAGCAGTCACAAAAAGTCAGTAACTTAATTCAAAGGACTTTTCTAAGTTGATTAGCCCGAGATGGTTAAAATAAGTCCTCCCTTGTCTTGTGCCTTTCCAGATATATTCCAGTTTTCTGTAACTGTTGGAATCTCTATCAGGTGTTAAAAGAAAATGGAATAGTACACGAGAAGTCCAAAGGAGTTTCTTAAATAAGGTTTACCAATGGGACAAGCCTATGCCTAGGATTACATTCGCTTATATGACCCTT
The DNA here is from genome assembly GCF_040412425.1 of Macrobrachium rosenbergii. Lineage (NCBI taxonomy): Eukaryota > Metazoa > Arthropoda > Malacostraca > Decapoda > Palaemonidae > Macrobrachium > Macrobrachium rosenbergii. The sequence continues at coordinate 12,161,701 of NC_089765.1, read as the reverse complement.
ATAACTGTTTACTTAAATGTCTACTTTACGTATAGTCTTTTGAAAATTGGTGTATAAACAGTAGCTTTTTACAGCCAGATTTTGTACCCTTGAGGTCCTAATGGCCAAAAAGTAAATCCAGTTTTCTATGAATAACCAGTAAAATCCCCACGAGGTTTAAACACATTTCCACATTATACTGTCAATTTTCCTTCAGTTATTTCTTTCACGTCTTTTAAAGAAAATGAGTCTTGGCTTTAACTTCAATCTCATAGAAAACCGAGGAACAATGAGCAAGGAACAATGAGAACAACTCCATGGGTGAGATATAAGAAAATATAATAAATTTTCACAATATAAAATAATAAAACTTTGTCTAACCTTTTTGATTATATCCGAGATATTAATGATTATTTAATCGGCATCCCGAAAATTTTGTAAGTCGTTTGTTTACATCCAGTAGGGAGTTGGTCGAAAATGAGGGTTTTTTCTTAAATGTTTCTCAGAAAAACTAGTTATCGAATGATTTTCGATTTTTGAAAAGGTTAGATAATTTACCTCCTAGTGGCAAAAATTGTGGGGTGTTTTCATCATAAGAAGTGGTCTAAAACGCTTTAAATATGAAAAATATTATATTTAATTTTGTACTTTTGCATCAGAGTTGTTCTGACATTCAACTATTTAAATTTTCGAAAATTAACCTTTGTTAACAACTTTTTTCCAATAAATTAGAGTTTAAAAGGATAATTTACTGGTAAATATTGCTTGATATTATATCCTTGTTTTCAGAGATATTAATTTGGAAAATTAACTTTTTACAATATAGAGTCAACTGAAATAACTCAGCATAGTTCTAATGGTGTTACACAGCTTTTTATAGCATTTTGCCGTCAAATTTCAACTTCAGGAAGCCGATACTTGTAATCAAATTGGAGTTATGACATGTTTATGTAATTAAAATCATATGGAATTTTAATATTATCACCAGAATTGGCAACTCAGTGAAAAGATTTGGGGACAAGATTCAAAAAAAAAAAAGTAGCTAGACCTATTGTGATATCCTTTCAGATAACATAAAATACACTATATGTGAAACCTCAAAATTCTTTGATGCTTTAGAGAACAATTATCTTATTCTGTAGAAGTTTTTAAACTGAAATTTATTTTGACTTTGTAATTTAATCATTAAGACTCCGTCCATTCAAATTGTGTTACTTTCACTTTTTTCACGTAAATGTGATATGCTCCTAATTTATGCATTTAACTCGTAAAACAGTTAAATTACTAAAACAGCTACTTCCTTGATATTTTTTAATTTTATTTTAATGGTATTTAACTTTAGTAAGATGGGCAGCTATCAACTGATTCATGACTTTATAATTTTGATTAATAAATTCATATCCATATTTTAATTAACTGAGGAAATGGTTTTGGCTCCCAAATTAAGATTGTGATCAGTAATGTTTGTCAAGTTAACTTTGACAATTTTTGTTGTTTAATATTTCATTACTTTAGAACTTTTACAAGTTATATGGTTATTTCGTGCTACGTTGCAAGATTATAAACTTCGTATCTGTCCACAAGACTCATTAACATTTAATAAGTATGAATATTTATCTATAGACTCAGATGCCTTTCTGAGCATGATCTAGGCCTATACAGGAATACCACAAGCAAACAAGATATTTAAATAAATTTTATTTAAAATTACTAGTCATCATCCAGTCTAATGCTACAACAATAACAGTTAAATTATACCAAGACACACACAGTCTCCCCAAAAGCAGACAAGTGACCCAAACCCCTTCAGGTGGAACAAGCGTGCCTTGAGGCACCCCTCCCCAAAAAAACCACCATTTCGTCTTATAGGCCTAATGACACCATTCAATGTAAGTGATTGAGTCAGGTAAATGGTCGGAGACGTGCAAAGTTACTATCCTCCTGCCCCATTCTTCCTCCCCCAGCAGGACAGCAGGTCGGACTAACGTCAGCCTTCACCGTACACGTGGACCACCAGGCCAGTTTTTAGGTTGTGTGTGATAAACCTTGCAGAAATCCACCCCATTGCCAGTAATTAGGGAGAAATGTCCTGTCCCTGATTCGAGAATTTGTTTGAAGTTAGTATTTTGTCCTGTCTAATTTTTGTACCTTCTGATTTTAACTGTAAAAATTAGTTTATATAGTCTCACCAGAAGTGGGCTTTATGTAATGATTGCTCTGCAATATTGCCCACCAGGACAGTGTTACAACTCTATTATATTGCTCACTAAAGACGTGATTGGAAGTCTAAAAAATGCCTGTTTATATTGCTCACCGCAATGAGATTGCAGAACTGTTTAAGTTGCAGTGTTACATTACTCAATATTAGTCCAAAACTAGTTATAATTCCTTTAAAAGGTGCTACAAAATTATAAAATCCGTAGTTTTATACTGACTTGAAAATTGCTCTTTAATTGTTCACTAAAAGCTATAAGCCTGGTAGTAGTTTAATTTTTCAATAGAACACAAATGCCTTTGCTACAATCATTTCAAGGTAGAACTTGGAGTATCTAAGAGACTCCCTTCGGTACTTGATAATTAACTGGAGATACGTCAAGCATCTCAATCCAACTTTCCCTTGTGGAGAAACTTAAAAGTTAGGATTTCCTATCATTGCTTCGTGACCAACGACCACTGATTTGTGAAAACTAATTCATGGGAAGTTTTTTTCGTATTTGATATAGATAATACCTTAAATCTATCCTTTGAAATGCTAAAGGCAAACAACTGAAAAGCACAAGTTTCGGGTAGTTTTTTTTTTTTTTTTTTTTGGTACATTTTGCAATATTCTGATGACCTAAACACTAACTTTTTATTTCTTCAACAGCAATCACACAAATCTTATGAACTTTAAACAAAAGATGAATTTTACATTTTATATCTTACAAACAGTGCTGAAATGTAAGAATTATCAAGTTAAACACCAGTTTAACCTCATTTTCCCCCAGATTGATGGAAAACACTGATTATTCCCGTTCTGAATCTATATTTTCGTCACTGATCTCACTCGTAATTATTAACCAATTTCAATGCTGATGTAACCTGTCATCCTATAAAATAGCTATTTTTAAAAAAGAATACTGAACCTATAGTCTTGATAAAGACACTGCAATTTCTGCTTGAAAATCAGGATTTTTTTTAAATAAGAAAACTCCCTGAGAGGAGGTCTTTTGGAAAAAACTTTGGGAACTAAGAATTTATTAGTAAAGACCAAATTTATTATACTAAGCTAAAACTCAAAAGAAATAAAAGTTTTAAATACAAAACTCAAAACAAGCAGACAATTTAGGAACAACAAAACGAAACATATTCTGAGCAAAATGGGAAGACCAACTATCAGAATTTCCAGACTTTCTAGTAAAAATAACCAGAAAAATTGGACATTTCAGAAATTCACCCAAGATTAAGAGACTTCTTAGGCTACAAGCTCATGAACCATCAGCAGCTCATGAACTGACACCCTTTGTAGGTCAGAAACAAAATGATAAACGTTTCTTGGATAAAAATCTCACGAATTTAAAGTTACAAAAACAGAAAAATTCAGTAAGTAACAGACCACCTATAAAGAAAAACTCAGATTTCCTGTTGATAAAGGTTACAGTAACATTTCCAAGATGCAAACACATCACAGAAAAGACTTTCTTGATACAATCTTACCACAAAATGTCACCAAAAAAAAAGTTTGACTTTCTGAAATCAAACATATTATAACCACTTTCTCAACCTAAACAGTGACCAATGAACGAAACGAACAGAAGCCAAATGTACTGCAGACTAAAAGTTTCTCTAAGAGCAAAACATCACAGACTAATACTCTCTAAATCCACAGACATCAAAAACAGACTTTAAAGCAGAAGTATAACAAACAAACTGACTTTCTGCAGGCAAAGTATCACAAATTAATGTACTAAAGCACAAAAAGAAACTTTCCCAGAGGAAAATGCCGGAACCTAACAGAATTTCTTAGGGCAAAATTGTCACAAACTAATAAGACTGCCTGAAGGAAAGCACCACGAACTAAAATAATTCATGAAGATAAATTAACACTAACAGGCTTCCTGAAGGCAAGGGTATCCAACTAACAAGACTTCCTTAAGGCAAAAGCATCGTGAACAAACAGTTTTTCTGAAGTTCTGAGGGAAAAAGCACAACAAACTAAGACCCCCTGGAGGCAAGGGTACCAAAGAACTGCCTGAAAGCAGAAAAATTAAATAAAGACCTTGAGGGAAAAACACTACAAACAGACTTACTGAAAGCAAGAGTTCAGCAAACTAAGACTGAGGGGAAAATTGCTGCAGATTAACAGACTTTTTTTATGAAGGTCACAAACCAAAATCATTTCTAAACACTAACAAAAACAGACTTTCTGAAGGCAAAAGTACTGCAAATTAAATGGCTTTGTGAGGCACAAACCAGCAGACTTTCTAAACACAAACAAAACCGGACTTTCTAAAGCCAAAAGTCCAACAAAAACAAGTATCCTAAAATTAAAAGTATCATAATATAACAGACTTCTTACAGTCAAAAGTACCCAGAGCTAACAGACTTCCAAAAGGCAAAAAGCATATATAACAGACTTCCTCGCAAAAGTATAAGTCTAATAAGACTTCCGGAAAACAAAAATAAAACAGTCATCAGAGTTCCTGAAGGCTAAAGTGTAAAAGTCTGACAGATTTCCTGAAGGCAAAATCGTAACAGTTTAACAGACTTCCTGAAGGAAGTGTTAGAAAACAATAGGCTTTCTGAAGGCAAACTGCCACAGACTTCCTAACTCACAAACTAAAGACTTTTTTGCCCCAAGCTCATGAACTAATGACTTCTGGATTGTAAAGCAGTCATTATGAAGACCCTCCCCCAAAACCCACACTGTAATGAACAAAAGTCATTATTTTCCACCTCAGACTTCCTTCAAACACTCAAACGTTTTACTGAATAGGTCACATTTTGACAAAGATCAAAGAATGAATCTAAAATTCTATTGTCAATTTAAGTACACCATAATGATTCATTTAGAGCGAGGCATGAAGGCAGGTAACTATAGAAAAAAAATTTCAACTTCTCTGTAGCTGATTAGTTCAGACTACAAAGCTCTGTCACCAACATACATCTAAATACCGAACTGTCACAAACACAAACTTTGTGAATACCAAGTACCATTAACACAAACCATTTCTTTCTGAATTCCATATTTTAATTATCATTAACAAACAATTTTCTGAGCACAAGAACAGACCAGTATGAACAAAGACTCCATGAATTTTCAACAATTACAAAGTAGTAATTACAGAATACAAATCTCCATCATAATCCATCTTTTACAATCACAGACACCATCAAGGCTTTCTATACACACATTCACTATCATGAAGGGACACAATCACTATCTCTGTTAAAGTTCCTATGAACCAAAGCGATCCTTAACTGCATTCTGTAAATGCCGAAGCTCAATATTTTCATTAAGTTCATCATTAAAAGCATCACGAACAGAGACCCGATTAAAACCCAAAAACCATCATTATAAAGATGAAAGTCTTCGGCAAGTTTCCCAGAGTAGGCCTATATAAGTTTGTAGGTATTGCAAACTTCAAATATTTCTAAAACTCTAGATGGTCAGAATCGAGAAAACCTTTATAGAAATCCACAGATATCTTGAAAAGTGCCATTTTCCAAAAAAGGAGATTTTTGTACACCAGTGTAAAAACGAAAAAATCAATAGTTTACATTCTGCCTTAGATCATGTTACCCAAAATCAGATATATTACTTGCTAAGTCTAAAGTTACTATGTTGCAGTAAACTCCACCAAGAGAGCTTTACAGCAGTGAAAAACTCTGGATATCAGTTCTACATCTAAGCATCATTTACAAAGCTAAAAGAACAATTGAGCATCACATACTTCAAGCCACGAAACTCTTGAAAACATCAAACTCCTGATGCATATCACGTACAAGGACTTACATACAGGGTATTTTCTAAGAACCAACACAAAGTTCATTAACTTAAAACTTCCCCAGAAAGCCTTTTGACATCTGGAATCAATTAACGCTTATGAAGTGAATTAAACTTCTAAGCTTTTCGGCAATTACCATTAAAAGTTTGCGCCACTGATGTCAAGAAATAGAGATGAACTTCTTTATAACTTCAGTAAAATTTTACCAAGCTTGACTGATCTGGAAAATGATCCTTTACAAGCTATATTTTCAAACATAAAATCTCCAAATTCACACGAAGGTATTTAGAAAACAGACGTTGAATAGTGTAGAATCATATACTAAATAACTTCGAAGAGAATTGTGACGATTCAGGATAAAAGTATTACTGGGCAAACAATTTTCCTTGACCAAGATTCAAATGGGATTCATTCGAGCATTAGTCTAATCTTCAGTGAGAAAAGTCACCTAAAGATAGAAAGGTCACCTAAAGATAGAAAGGTCACCTAAAGATAGTAAGAGCCCATTTCCTCACCTTGTTCAACGCCAGAAAAGCCATTGTTCCAATAAGATGATTTCGCATTCAATCAGGTTTGAATATTCCAAGGAACCGTAGTATTCCTAAAAGGTATTTGGTGACAGGCTAACTATTATTCTTGTATACCAAAGGATTAATATAAATTTCTTTGTTAACCTTTTCAAACATATGTTCCTGCCTATTCTAGACCAAAGACTGCCATCAAAATTTTAATTTTAACTACACGTCCCAGTTTTATGCCTAATTCCTGGCGATGTCATGAATTGGCAAGGTTTCACACACAGACCCCTAAAAAAATGACACTTGTGGTATTTATCCCTTCTTTATTTCAGGTACACGAATGAAATGTCAAGACAAGACAAAAAAAGGTGTTTGAACCCCAAGCTGGTACCCCCTTCCGAAAAGACGGTATGTGTCCGAAATACAAATAAAAAGATATTGTCGTATGCTTGACCAAAGGATAACTTTGAATTTTAGCAGATTTCCTTAACTAAATTATATACTTTTGAAAAGACATCTGGCAGAATATAGATTAAATTCAGTACTTATCGATTTTGTAAAAACAGATTTCACGTAAACTGCTCTAAAAATAAAACTAGCATGTGATCCAGTCTATCAAATTTGAATTCAGGGAAAATTTTCGAATTCTGTTCAAGAAAATGAGCTTTCAGATCATCAGATTTTCAGTCACCAAATTCACATGAAAGTCGTTCAGCAAACAGATGTTGTAAGAACGGAGCCTAACAATTAACTACAAATCTAAATGAGACAATTCATTTTAAAAATTATCACAGAACAGACAATTTCTCTTGAAGAATAATCAAATAATTTTAAGTCATTCATATATAAAGTATTTGTCCACCTGACTATGGCAGGTAACCAGTATTAAATCCATATTGAAAATAAATCAGTTTTATAAATTAATACCTCTGAATATAAAGAACCATATCAACTAACATTTACAAGTGAATATACCCATAGTTCTAATAGAAGAATTGTCAGCTACAAAGCCAGCTTATACAATTATCATCACATTCGAAAATATATATGGTAACAAATTGTCTTTTGCTAATTGTTTCCTCAGTTACCTACGAGATTAAATACAAGATACAAGACTTGTTATCTTTAAAGACACGTGGGAGAAAGACCAGTTTGAAATCCCAAAAGAAAACTAAAAATAGAATGATGAAAATATATGTTTAAATCACAATAGAGTTACGTGTTATTCATAGATGAAATGAATAAAATTTTTTAGCCATTATACATCAAGTTTAGTACAAAAGTTTCATGGAAGTATAAATATACATGTTTGATACACCATATAAGACAATACACGTCAAATAGACATTCAGTAACAAAATAATCACGGTCATATGAACGAATGTAAGCCTAGGCCTAGGCTTGTCTCGTTGGTAAACCTTACTTAAGATTCCCCCTTAAACTTCACGTTTACAATTCCATATTCTTTAACATCTGGAAGTGGTTCCAGCAGTTACAGAAAACTTGAATATGTCTGGAAAAGCACAAGACAAGGAAGGACTTATTCTTTTAACCCATCTCAGCCAGATCAACTTAGAAAATTCCTTTGAATTAAGTTACGATGGACTTTTTGTGATGTCTGACTTAGTGGTGGCTGCCTCCTGCTGGGGACACACTGTAACCTTTACCTCCTTCTCGAGTCATTGGTGTGCTGACTCCAAGGAGTTCCTTTATTTTTTTAAATTCTTTTCCAGCGTTTTCTATCTATGAACATCTTTTACAGTTCTCTGTCTTAACAATCTGTAGGCCTACAGGCCTGTAGGAGGAGGACTTATGTACTTCAGCTTGTGTCCATTTAAGAAGTGCTAATTATTCAAAGCCTTAAAATTTTGTCTAAAGCTATAGGCCTATAGAAGGACTTCTGTACTTCCACTTCAGTGCCCTTGATAAGAAGTGATAATTATTAAACAATTGTTTAATATTTCTAATTGTCTACTTACATAGTTTAATAATGTTTTAAACACTATTCTGATACTCATTCTATCTCCAACACTAAAAGCAAGAAGCCCCGTTCTCAAAAATTATGGCAAGAAGAAACTCGAGCCTGGCACAAAATATAACTGGTCAAAATTTACTATATAGACTTAAATTTACACTAAACAGATTTATCATTAATTCATACTTAACCAAAGGTCCAAAAAGAATACCCTGAGGAACAACTGTAGCCTTCAAGTTGTGCTTTAAATTTGCAAGGTGTTTTTATGCTATGACCTGTACAGGAGACTGAAGTAATGGCCCTTGAATTTTAGTATGTAGTATGTTGTTTATAGTGGGTATTGTTTAAGTCTTTAGTAAAAGGTCTTGTATAAATTATGTGTGTAGCGTGTAATATATAGTCTGAGTACAAGTGACCAAGTCAGTGAGTTGTGTTGTCTTTCTTAGCTATTTGGTAGTAGTTAAGTGTTGAGTATCTGTAACCTTTAGAGCTAAACTACATGAGTCCTTTACAGTGACCAAATCAGTGACCCTGGTTGTTTTTCTTAGCTATTTGAAAGTTAATGAAAATACCACAAAGCTGAAATTTCCTTTAGAGTTATTATACAATCTGGTATTACACAAATTTGATTAAACATGTCAAAAGGTATATATACTAAATATGATTTATACCTTTAGTCTACGAAATATTCTCCATATATCAAGACACTGTAGCATCTGAAGGTATGGAATTAAAAAAACTTACAGTTCAAGATTAATGAAATTAAATTTCTAAAGCCATTTCTCCGTGTAAAGTTATACGAATCTTAAAAGTATACATGAATATTGTTAAAAACTTTAACTGGTTTTTCTATTAAACTAAACATACATCTAAAACCTTTATAAAATAGAAACTTTCTCTTCAAGTAGCCTTTATAAATTAAAGTTTACTTATTAACATTTCCAAAGCTTTTGTCAACAAAGGGAAACTAAATGGCCCTTGTAATTTGAATTTATACTCCTAAAACTATACTATCAGTAATAGGGAAAGTAATAGGGAACTAAATGACCCTTGTATTTTGAGTTCATACCCAAAACTATAGTCAGCTATAGAATACTACTCTTGAATCACCAGTTTTAATATGACTACTTAATTCAATTACCAGAGATACATTCCCTTTAAAGCAAGATTTCCCAATTTGGATTGTTCATATGACAGCAGTGTCTTGAAATATGTAGAAATGCCCTAATATTATTCTCTATTAGGTATTAAACAGTAATTACAAAAACTTAATTTATATATAATGTTAAGCAAATTGCATTATTTTCATGGCAAACCTCGTACAAATTTCAGAGAGCATAGTCAAAAAACTTGAAAATTAAAGCAGATTCTCTGTTAACACATTTGAGAAAGAAATTTCTCTAAATTCTTAAGTATTTCCTATCTTGAAATGTAGACAAACCATTTGCTAACACACAAGATAAAAATTTATCTAAATTCTTAAACATTTCCTATCTTGAAATGTAGACAAGACATTTAACACATTTGATATAAAAATTTAACTAAATTCTTAAATATTTGATATCCTAAAATATAGACAACCCATTAGTTAATCCATTTAAGATAAATTACCCATTTGTTAACACATTTGATATAAAAATTTTTCTAAATTCTTAAGTATTTCCTATCCTGAAATATAATCAAACCATTTGCTAACACACAAGACAAAAATTTATCTAAATTCTTAAGTATTTCCTATCTTGAAATGTAGACAAACCATTTAACACATCTGATATAAAAATTTACCTAAATCTTTAAATATTTCCTACCCTAAAATATAGACAAACCATTTGCAACACATTTGACATAGAAATTTATCTAAATTCTTAAATATTTCGTATCATGAAACCTAGACGCTTACCCTGAATCTTTTAAGTACCAATGCTTAAGTAATATTACAATAATCCTAGACCTAAATCTATTAAGATATTCTAAAGTAACTCTTGATATAATTAACTGAAACAAAATAGAGATCAAGGCTAGAAAAATTATAAGTAAACCTTTAAATCTAAGTGAATATCATATTGGAAGGTAGAGCAACCTTATCTAAATAAGACACACTAAAGAAATTATATCAGGAATCATTGTACCTTCAGTAGAAACTGGTAACTCTTTGTGGTACCTTACTATTCTGATATAAAAAGACATTTGTCCTTTAATAACTAATGAACCACTTCCTATCAAACATCTACAAACTTCGGAAAAATAACAAGTAGTAGAATAGGCTTAGTAATTTCACAAAAACTTGGGTTTAAATCCTTGTACCCAGATGAGTATGCACTGAACAATAACTAAACATATAGTAATAGAGTAAGCACTGAATACTGAACAGGCTGAACATATTGGATTAAGCACTGAATAATGAATGGACTAACATAATGATAATAGACTAAGCACTAAATACTGAACAGGCTGAACATTATTATATTAAGCACTAAATAATGAACAGACTAAACATATAATAGAATAAACATTGAATACTGAACAGGCTGAACATAATAGATTAAGCACTAAACAATGCATAGACTAAACATATAATTTTATAGGTGAATATATATACCAGTTACCTAACTAGTGACATTTAACCAAACTAAAAAATTTAATTTTCTCAATCTTATTTGATGACGTGATATGGGATATTCAGTGTAATGACAAGATATTTATGTAAGGCTGTTTGCAACGTGAATCATCCCGAATTACCTGATAATTGCAGGTTAAGTTATTCAGGTAAAAAGCTTTGTAACTTGAAATTAACTAAGAAATTTGTTTAAAAAATCTAGTTTTATCCTGAAACATACTGAATTACAACTAGCTGGTATTAAACTGTTTAAATTCTTTGTATAAAACTGTATCTAAAAAAACATACTGAATTAACAGATGACTCTTGTTAAAATAGTAAGAAATCCCAGTAATTACAGTGCATCCTGAAATACATTTAGCTAATTTATAGATGAAAAATAAACTAATAAGATAAGTACAAAGTACAATATATAAATAATTACCCTGAAACACGTGAGCTAAATATTTAAGTACAATATCAATGTATCCTTACATATACCCTAATATTAAGTTAATAAAAAATTCAATGAAATTTTATATGTACCCTGATTTACACATAGGTACTTCCCAGCCAATATTAAATTAATTCATAAAATGTTAAAAAAATCTATGTATCTTGCTACATACTAAGCTACTTGATAACCGATTACAAACCCGATGCATTACAAAACCTATGTATCCAGTAACACAATGACCTCCCTGATAGCTGGAAAATCTGATGAATTTTAAGTGACACTTAACAGACAGGATATTCAGTACAAACTACTTATTCATGAACAAAATGGGATGCCTTATAGTCATTTTAGCTAATGAATTAATAATTATGTATTCTAATACATAACTAGCTGATGTATAATAAAGTAAGGGATGTAGGTAACAAAACTATATATCCTGAGTTGAAGTGGACTAACCCTATGCTAAGATTCGTACAGCTTTTATACTTTGAAGGTTGATTTCATTAGGCACAGTGATGATATGCACAATACTATAAGCTTACTAATAATTATGTATTCTGATACGTAATTAGCTGCCTGATGGGTAATAAACTAAAATGGAAGACTGCAATATCTGCAAACACACAAAACTGAGAAAAATTATATACCCCCTTGCCTTACTACTTATTTTGCAGATACTGCAAATGGAACCCCCTAAATACTCGTGGAAAGCATTGGAGAATCATTCTGAAACTGCAGTAACTTGTGTATTAGTGTTTCACGAGCCCAGTAGGTGGCATATATCAATTTAGGAAATTTTGCAGATACTGCAGTTTTCCATTTTAGGGCAGTATAGGTAAACAAAACTGTGTATCCTAAGCCACAGTAAACTAATTCCTATGCTTAGATCCCTACAGTTTTAACTTTGAAATTTGATTTCATCAAGCACTGTTGTGACCTGACTAACAATTGCACGTACTACAAACATCTAATTTATGCCAGTTTGAACGATGAAAAAGGTTAGTTATATCCTCCATATGCAATAGGCTCCAATTTACAATATTAATTTCTGTCAGTTTGAACGATGAAAAAGATGAAATTATTTCCCTCATATGCAGAAGTAGACCCTAAATTTCTCTTTGAACTTATATTACAAATATTTCAGATCTATTTTTCTAGTTTTGGGTCCTAAGCAAAAACTGCATTTTTGTCATTTCCAACACCTAGCTTAAGTGTCTTAGTACTACTATCTGAAAAGTGATGCCACCTCGATGCCAAAACTGAAGCCAGTTTCTTGAATTGAAGCCAGTCTTCAACAGCAGGACATTTTGGAATTCCAAAATTCCATAGGCCATTTTTAGCACCTACCTAATGTTTCTAAGCCATAGTTTCTGACAAATGATGCCACTTCGATGCCAATATGGAGCCAGTGTCTTGAAATGCAGTCTTCTTCAACAGAACATTTTGAAGTCCCAGAATTCCATAGACCATTTCCAACGCCTAATTAACGTTTCTAAGTACCACTTTCTGACAAATGGTGCCACTTCGATGCCAAAACTGAAGTCGGTTTCTTGAACTGAAGCCAATCTTCAACAGCAGGACATTCTGGAATCCCAAAATTCCATGGACCATTTCCAACACCTAACTTTCTAGGTACCACTTTCTGACAAATGATGCCACTTCGATGCCAGAATTAAAGCCAGTTTCTTAAAGATGCAGTCTTCTTCAACAGCAGTACATTTTGGAATCCCTGAATTCCATAGACATTCTCAAGAGTAGTAGTACGAATCTTGCTTTTGCCAAGTGTAGAGGCAGACAGAATTAATCTCTGCAAGTTGATGACTTTCTGAAAGGACGAAAAACAAATTAAGAAACAAGTTAATAAAGAAACAAGAACAGAGTACAAGTTAAGAACAGAGTACAAGTTAAGAACAGAGAACAAGTTATGAACAGAGTACAAGAAACAAGTTTACTAAAAAACAAGTTACTACGAAAAATTAAGTTAAATAAGTAACAAGTTAATTACATAACGTAACATTAATGCTAATAAATATATATGAAGTTAATTATCATTATTATTCAGCAAAACACTATACATATGGCACAAGCCTAAGAGCTGAATTACTGTAGACTCAATCGATCAAGTCCCAAGCTTCCGATATTTAGGTTCCTACTCCCCAAAAAATGACGCATTTGGACCAAGCATTCTTGGGCCGGTATTGGACGTCTAAGGTTAAGAATATCTTACTGAAAATTACTGCCAAAAGTATCTCCAAGCCTAAGATTTATAAACTCAAATATGACCAACACAATCGCAATTGTTTTAAGGCTAAAATCTACAATCATAAGGTTTACTTGGGTATAACCTTCCTGCTACATCTGGACGAGATTGGCCGGTCATTTTCTTCGCCTGTAACTCATTAGCATGTAAATTTATTAAATAAAACTATTCCCGGTTTCTCAGACGCTGTAAATCGTCTCATCATGAAATTTGAATAAAAACTAAACTTAAAATATTTTCAAGTTCCCGAACTTGACAAGATGGCGTCTCCCTTTCGATGACGGACGAATTTCAAAGCTCACCTTCGTTCACAAAACACAAGATGCTTATCGAGGTGGAAAATTATATTAACCAGGTACCTGACACTACCAGGAACAAGTACCGGTGGGAATAATTCAACATACAGGAAAGTTACTGGCACAAGTAACTGGGCCCAAGTTGACGAGACCACAAACCAGTTGCCGGAATTATTGAAACAAAATTTCTGCCTCAATATCGGAACTCTTGTCACTAACTCCTCCAAAATGGAAAACTCCTAAGTAATAAACAAATAAATTAACAATTACCTTTGACATCCATGAACAAAGTAGTTGTATATAAGGAAATACATCCAGAAAAAGTCGCCGATATCGTCCTGAGAATACCTGGAGAGACCACACCTGCTCTACAGGCCAAGAGACGGACAAATGACTCTTTAGCTATACAGTCACGTATATAGTCACTTCTAGAGCCTGTGACGTCACGGCATACTCGGTGGGTGAACTAGGAACCAAGGTAGTTAAGGACTGAAGAAGTTTTTCTTTGCAGCATTGAATAAAACTAACTTAAAATTGGGGTTTCCGTGAGGCAATAGATAGGCCGAGATGAAGAGCATTTACTCAAACGCCATGTTAATAAATAAATTAATGAATATATAAATTTCTTTATCCCTCTCCACCTTCTCAAGTTACTACTGTATTACCCAATTGCTGAAGCCAAAACCAACCTGATTTACCAGTTTATTATTATTATCATTATTATCATTATTATGCCTCAACCAAAATAACTAAATATGGAATAATTAACAACCATTGGAATACTAAAATCAACAAGGCATCAGAAAATCCACTCTAGTTTATGTAGTTTTATTTTAAAAAATTTTAAAGTTTTTCCTTTATATGAATAATTTCCAACCTCGTGACAAAAGGATTACCTCGTCTAGGCAATGGTATATGTTTTGAAAAGTAATAAACCTCTCAATAATTAAGAAGCATTAAGTGAAAGATAAGGAAGGCCAAGATATCTTTAATATTACAATAAAAAGAAAAAGTGTCCTTACAACATTATTAAAAGGTCCATTTAAAACCACTCAACTGTCATATGGTGACCTTGAACTGCTTTGAAAACTGTTTAGCAGAGAGATTGTGCCCTGTGGAACCCCCTATCTCCTGGGACTGCTCCCCCCTCCCTCTTCAGGATCAAGGAGAACAGTACAAGAAATGTTGTTCTCAATGTTGCACTAATTTGCAAGACAGTACAACTGTTCAGTTTCAAGTCGATGTAGTGAACACTTTGTTGTACCTGCTACATAACTGTTGTTTTTTATTAGCTACACTTACTTCAAAGTACTGTGGCCTGGAGGGACACAAATTTGGTTTGAATACCGTAAGTGATTGAAGAGAACAATTTTATCCCCTATGGCACTGAATGTCAACCAGTATAGATAAAAATGAACCATTTTTTTTTATGTACAGTGCTGTATAAACATATTTACATAATTAGTAACAGAATTAAGCATTTATCAAACCAGCCATTATCAAACTCCAGATGAGAAAGGAAAAACTAGCCAAATTTGGTGTAAAACTACCAAATCATTGATTAAAATTCAACAGGCAAATTACTGCTTTTGTCACATAAAAAAAAAATTGTATGCATTACATTATCTTTGTCACATATTTTTTGGCATATTATATTTAGTTTCTGTTACATATCTTCAGTTCCACCTTTGGACTTCATATTCTTCCTAGTTTTTTAACCATATGAAGTGGGGTTAAATTATGTTTCAAATTGATGTCAAAACCAACCTGGTATGAAAAGCAAATTCACACAATGTGCTCGCACAAACACACCTAAACATGAGAGCGAGGTAAGCTAGCAGTTTAAGTTTCCATACATTATCCCTTTAGACCTCAGAAGCACTGCTTTCTGCCCCTTTATTTTGGTAAAAATGCTTTTGTTCACTTCCTGTCCACCTGTTCAGTTTTGCCAGTTTAACCCAGATAAATGTTTCCACCTGTAGTATAAAATTTCCAGCCACACATGCTAGAATTAGGTGATTTAATTATCAATTGATGGTTAAATTAGACAACTGAGTTTGTTCTTGAAAATAAAATTTAACTTTGATCTCAAAAGTTCTAAAAAATATATATTTACACAAACAATCATTCTTCTTACAAAATTTCTTAAATTGATTTCCATGAATTCAACATTTGCGGTTGGTCGAAGCTTGGATTCACTTATGATTGCTAGGAGGCCTGAATTCTCTATATTCAGGACTAACGTCTTGTGAGCTATTTAATGTGATCAACTTACACTTAAGACAATAAGCAAAGCGACCATAAGCAAAACATTCTGAGAACAAGACAATCCCAGCTGTTTATTTTTTCAGGAGTGCATATTCTCTGTTATCTGGTTTGAAAAATTAAAATCCTGGTTATTGTCAACTATCTTGAAAAAAAACATCAGAATAGGGACTGCTTCAAAAACTGGACTCCTCTTCTTTTGACATTTTAATGACTCCAGGTTGTTAATACTGCAGGCTTCAGTTTGCTTATAAATTATCCATAGCATAACTGCTGCCAACATATTACGTTCGGTTGAAATCATATTTACAATACAGAAAGGTAAATTTAGTTCTTGCTGGATCAACTCCTGCCCTCAAAGAGGGCCTTACCAAGAGTGGGTTAATGTTTTTAAATCTAAATGCTCCAGCAAAACCACCTACATTATGTTCTTGAACCTCCAGGCATCATAAGGATAGTCAGTTCTAAAAGACCTCTTTTAACATTGTACTTCTTAACCAGTTACATTTAGCTCTAAGACTGAGGAAGCACTTACCACAAACCCAACTTCTAGTTCTAAGTGTAAATAAAATCATACTTGTTTGGGTACATCATCCAACATGGCTGCTTTGAAGTGAAAAAACTGGAATAAACTGTTAGATAAAACTTTTGGCCAAATGCTGATACCTACGATGAGGTCATTCTGCACTGAAAATAATTTGTGTATAAACAATATTTTGGAGAGGGTGGAAAGTAAGATGGAGGAAAGGGAATATGAACGGAGGAATGAAAGGGGTTGCAGCTTGAGGCCGAAAGCACACTGCAAAGAACCTTGAGTACTCCCTACAGTGCACCACCCGAGGAAAAAGCTATTACAGAAACAAAAAGAAATAACACTTACGTTTATGCCTGGTGCGCAGCCCAAGGCCCACTGTAAGTATTACTTGCCTACCAGCATAAAATCACCAAAAATATAAGTGAAAGGGTAAAAACAAGCAGTCAATATTCATAATTTATTTATAAAGTAATATTATAATAATAATAGATATATTCTTTCCCATTTAGGCTGACCTTATATCAATAAACAATATAAATCTTAAAAGTTTTCCATTTACAGGCATATAAACAAGTGATTTCTTTGGTTGTCTAAAGCAGTTGGCAACAATTACACTTTCCAATTTCAAAAAATTACAGATAGAACTGAAACTCTTATTTACAAGACATTTACAATCATAAACTACTGAAAAAAAAAAAAATGTAAGTTTTGGGGCCTGTGGACTGTAAAACTAGCTTTAACCTTTTATCCAAAATAATCGTCGCTAATTGCGAAGTATACACACAAACTTACGTGTCACACCGAAGACGGCTTAAGGCAGTTTGCTGAATTGATAAGAACCAAAACCTACCTGAGAAACGAAGAATATCATCTTTAATCCTCTAGGATTCAATCAAAGGATTCCCCGGAGAGGAATTCAAAGTCCCCAATACACACTACACGAACAGAATACCTGCGTACTTCTCCGTTGAAAAAATACGGAATCAAATGACAAAAGTACGAAGACAAATTTCACTACTCGCAGATGAAAAACAAGAGCATATTTGAGCTTCTTTACCTAGCCTGTAAATTTCCCTTTTTTACGAATAAATAACAAAAACTACGTCCGATATCTCTTGGTGCATCCAACGGTAACAAATTCACCCTAGGATATACGTCACACTTGGTCCAATGGGTTAAACCGACAACTACGTACAAATGTTGGAATGAAGTTCACCCGATATTCACAGTGACAATATAATTATTTTTTTCTTCGACAGCCAAGCCTAGTCAAGCAAAAAAAGTACAGTATGTTGTCTTGTCTAGCACCTTATAAAGCAATGCAAAAAATTTATATGACGAAAAATTAGAGGAGGAATCTTGAAGTTCGTGGCTAAATACTCCGTACTGTAATAAAAACTCAAAACGTACAAATTCAGCGTACAAGAAAACTGTTTACGGCACTTGCGTGATTATTGATAGCATACCCATGGGCTATTTTACGATGCACTGAAGTACCAGTTGTTGCAGACTCCTTAGAGAAAAAAGAATCAATTCCCTTTACCCACCGGTGAAATAAAAAAAAGGTCTTACCTTGCAATCCTAAACTACAAAGAGAAACGGAGCAGAAACTGGTACTTCGATGCAACTCTTTCGTGCAAAAAGTTTATTGATATACATTTTTCAAAGTCTGAAGACCCCTGTCAATGGAGTTACTCAGTTTTTCCATAAATACTTGATAGATCTCCAATTTTATACTACACTATACACTATAACACAAAAACAAAGAAGGAATTACTGTACTTGACATCAATAGAAAAGTAACAAAAAAGTAGAAATCTGAAATCAGCAAAAGAATACCATCTAGAACATTGACTGAAACAATGAGAGGCAGTCGTCAAGAAAGCAGAGTGCAACATTAGGACAACAAAGTCTTTTTAATTTTTTCAGAGGTCTCATGACCATAATTTATGTTAGTGGAATTTGGAGAAAATTTTGGCTTTAATATGACTGCTTGTCATTTTATGTAACTATCGGTTCGACTGCGTTGCACTCCACTAAAACTTGAATCTGGCCTTCATCTCGTAACACGCACTCTCTCTCTCTCTCTCTCTCTCTTGCGCGCTCTCTCTCCAAGTAAAAAACCTGCGATACTAGTTACATGTCTACCATCACAATTTAGAAAATCCAGGCTGCAAGGCCGTATCAAGATGGTACAATTGGACATCAAAGTAATAATGTATACAATAGACGTTATAACTTTTGAGTCTCCCCTGAAAATTTTCTAATGACTGAACTCAAGTTATTTTCACTGTTTTCCACATCATACATTACATGAAGCTTGAAATGTGTTTATATACAGGACGCGCTAGGGCTGAAAGATTGCCTTTTAATAAATAATGCATTAAATTCCACTTCAGAATTAGTAGTTAATCCTTTTCCAACCAATGGAGTACTCTTGGTACATTTATATGCTATATACAGTACAGGAAAATGTTTCAGCAGAGACGAAAAGTCTTGTTTTTTCATATATATTCCCAAACACTAAATTTAAAAAACCTATGTTGACTTCTTTAAAAAATATAGATTGAAAATGTTGATCAAAAAATCTCAAAAATAAATCATCTCGCTGCTCCGCTAGATCACGTGCTCTTATATAAAAAACCACACGAGTTACATGGCGACATGACAAGCTCGTATATCAAATTACAATTACGGCGAAACGATAAAGAAAACTCCTTCAACCAAACGTAGTACGTACGTTGCCCGTACGGTGCCGGGCACACTCTCCTTATAACTCAGCAAAAATACAAAACAATGATCAAAGTCTTCCGTTCTTCATGTCAATTCTGAAGAGACTGTATAATACACTTTCACTCGGCACACACGACTTTCGCATTCTAACAATCTACGTTACAGTACTATGCTTTGAACCCTTTCTTGCTTGGAGGCACTAAATGATCGGGGAGCTCATTGGGGAGGTCGTTGCCGTCTAACTTGACGTTGATGAGGTGCATAGCGAGGGCGAACTCGTCAGAGTCCAGCATGCCGTCTTTGTCGATGTCGGACAGCTTCCAGACCTTCCCGAGCACGGAGTTGGGGAGTTTGGACTTGAGCATTTCCTGCTTGGCAGCTGCGAATAAGAAGAAACAATTACTGTTTTTCATAAAAAAAAAAGACAAAATATAATAATTCACCACTATTTCAAAGGCAAAACTCTTTCAATCGACTGAAATGTCTACGAACAATTACTGGGAACCAGAATCCTTCATATGAGGCATGACATGCAGTGTGCATTAGTGGCATATTTCTCAAGTGTTCTCATGATCTTGGTAGCATGACTTTTCCTTTGTTATATACTCTTATGATTAACTATAAGCAAGAGTTCTCTTGGTCAAAAGTACATTTGGTCATTAGTCAACTATTGTTTGACTGTTACGAGACATAATTTGGTCTACATGAAAACAGTCACTGATGTAAACACAGAGGTGGGCTATCATTACTGTATAAAAAGCAAGTACTGTAATTTACATCTTTAAACAAAATATTTTGTCCAATATTAAACTAGCATTACAGTAATACTGTATAGAAAACCAGGCACTGTACATATTTTAATAATTCTTCACTGGCTATGTGTTGGTTTGATAGCGCAAAGGCTAAGCAAGTAAAAAAAAAAAAAAATGAGTAATTTACTTATAGATGCAGTGGATGGTCTTTTTGAAGATGATAAATGAATGTAAGTTTATGCTAAGTACATAATCTTTTAAACTGCCCCTACAAACAGTTTACGTAGCATGCTTTTACAAACATACAAATACAGTGTGTAAATATCTTCCCTGTAAACTACATTCGCCTAGGTTTTCAGACCACTATAGAGCAATGAAGTCATCCTATCCCAATGGCAGACTTTCCTGACAGTAGAAGCAGCTTAATTTAACCTAAATAATTTTATCACAGACTACAAAAGATCTTTGGGATTCCTCATTTAATTTTGAAGTACGTCTCGGCTAAGTCTCGAAATTCTCCTTTGAGTTCAAGAATTTCTCAAAATCAAGAAATTCTTGTAGTTGCAAAACAGGGATAAATGCATTTCTGGCTCTACGTGCAACTAAACTAAGCAACAATTGATGTTCTTAAGTTCATGCCCAAAATTAACAGCTTCATTTTCACTAAAATCTAGATCTGTTCAGTCTATAGTTTAACACCCAGAAGAAACAAGTCTCGTATAGAGGCTATCTTAGACATGCTTTGTATGAACAGAGAGGATGCAAATTGTGCATGGGCCTATGAACTACTCTCAAGTGCTTCCGATACATTCATGAATTTCTTCAAGCAATACTCACATACACAATGGGCATTATAATGCACTATAAATTTCTCTCATCCACCCTGTGGATAAACAAAATGCTCATCTTGTTTCATAGGACGAAGAACCAAAATCCCACCAGAAGAAGATATGTACGTCAAGCTTCAACTTATCCTTCGCATAACCACTTTCATGCCGTAATACTTTTACTTAGCCTTAGGTGCCATATACACAAAACTCCCTGACGATCTTGGAAAAAGAATGGCAAACCATGGTAAGTGGTGCTGGGGCATTTCTCTTTCAGGAGCCAGATTGCTTATCTGTAGCTTCGAGACTTAGCTGAGCACCAACTACCATGGAGAAGTTGATTTTCTTCCAAGATTGTAGTGTCTAGGGTCTTTTATGCATGTGCATTAAAGGCTACGCAAAAGTACTAGGTGTGCATTTAAAAAATTAATTCCGTCTAAGTTAAAACATTGTCAAATGTAGCTTTTAAAAACAATTTATGTTACGGAGAAATCTCTGCTTTACCATAGCTCCAACTTCCATTAGTCTTGACAACCAAAACAATTTGTTCAAACTGCGCCTTGACGAGTGCCGTAAGTTGGCTTACCCTAATTATAACGAGCCCCTCCTCTCACTTGCTACTTTTGTCACTCTTCTTAACAAATACAGCAGTTGGTTTGATGAGATGGAGGAAAGAATATTTATTTGTAAGTAACCATGACAGAATTTTTTTTAGAATTATTTGTACAAAGTAAGAACCACTTCAGTCCAGTATCTATAACAAGGTGGGCAGGAACTCAAATCTTACATTTGAGCAAATAATCACTGACAAAGATAGTCACTTATATTCTATGTAAATGGTTTGTTCATGTACATGAGCATTTACAAAATAAGCACAATTAGCGCATTACAAATGCACACAGCAAAAGAATGGAATGCACTTGTTATTACTGCCCGGTGGCAAAATCTTTGATAAATGCAATGATTAGGATAAAATTATTTCAGAAAACTGATCGCATAAACGCATGAACTAAGCACCCACAACTATCCTGAATCAGAAAACTGAATTAAAATACTGTAGTCTTCGCATAATACATGAAGAATGACCTACATAAATGGTTGATACTAGAATCTCCAAAGATAAATAAAAGTCAGTGATGGACAAAATTGTAACGTGGTAACAAATGATATAAGGGTCATCTTATGGGACAAGGTTTACTAAACTGTTACGATAGATATGACAATTCAAAACCCGACACTGGTCAGGCTGTCAAGACTGAGAAAAGTTTATGGTAGAGTAAAGGAATGGCTTGCACTTTTTCAGTACAATACTTAAATCTGAATTCCATGTCAAAAGTTCCAGAGTTCCCTGTTCACTTCATCAGGAAGATTTTCACAGTGCAACAGCATTCAACTGTCTTACAGCTAATATAAGCACGGCCACATTCAGCTCCAGATTCCATCAATCGACGATGCAATGTTGCTTCAACACAGTCTTGCTGGATCCAACATCATCATACAATCTCTTTGGCAACTATGATCTACGTAACAAATGAGAAAGCTTTAAAAACCAACACTACAATTTTTGCAAGTTTTACTGGGACGGTAAACAAATTTAAGACAAATGAAATTCCTCAGTGTATTACTGTACTTACTTGTGTGAACATAAAACGTAGCTGTGCAATTGCATATGAGTGGACCTGCTAAAACTGTTAAGCCGTTTGTAACGTACAAGATGGAAAGTGTAAAATCAAGATTTTTACTCTGCACTAACAGTGGGAGGCTATAAAACAGTGTTCGGTAATTCTTGCCTGTCTTCAAAAATTCCAATTAGGGAGTTTAACACAAGGCCAAGCCAACGCTGGAAGACAAGAGTCACTCTCACTAGAAACGTGACGGTCTGGCGAACTAATATTAACACTGCGCCTCACGGGCGTCGATGAACGTTCCACAGACTCGGAAATTGTTTTTATAGAATCCGGAAGCACCTCTTCGTCTGGCCATTGCAGATGGCTGCGCCACGAACGGCCGTCAGGTTTCTCGTGATCCTCGTCTGCCACTGGGCTAACCTCCTCCCCGACTGAAGGTACTATTTTCAGTCACACAGCGTTAGTTATATTCAGTGTTGGCATGCGTACAGTGCCAATTTCTCTTCTCTTCCACTGTTCTATAATGTCTTACTAGTGGCATGACTCTTGACAAATGAGACCAAAGTTATCAAGACTTCATTGAAATTCTGATTTACTGAATACACACAAGATCTACAAGTGCTCAACTATTGATTATATCTGTGGATGCCCTAAACTGTTTCCTGTCCAGCCTCATATGAGAAGACTTGGTTAATACACACCTAAAGAATACAACTAAACTGATTACTAAACTGATCACCTCTCTGACTAATATAACACTAAAGGAGAGGAAAAACGTAAGGCCACATAAATTACCTGACCCAGTGACTTTGCCATCAACTGGATTGAGATTGTCGAACAGCTGGTCATACTTGTAGCGGTCCTTGGCTACGATCCACTCGGGCTCGCCAGACCCTGCATCAACGCCCTCGCCTCTGCCATAGCCGAAGACTGTGTTGTCGTTCATCACACCATCGAAGGCACCACCTGGAATAAAATCTCAAGTGAAAAAATGTTCTTGGTAATGGTTGAAAAAGCATGTTCCTAGCTATTATTACCATTATTCAGTTATTTTACTCTTGGTAATGGTTTTTAGCATGCCTAGCTATTATTATCATTATTCAGTTATTTTACTCTATCTTTACCAACCCTACCAATTTGCAGTAATATGTCCCACATGTATTGTTTCCAGGGATTACTGGACAGGTAAAAATTTAAACATTATTGACACCACAATACGGAATATTCTCAACAATGCTCTTCGCAACGGAATAAAACTGAAACTGAACTGTGATGCCCTTTACCTAATCTCCTAAATATTTAAACTCTGTTTATCAAAATATCATAATAAAGTGTGCTTGTTTAAGAGGCACGTTTCCAAAAAATGCTCTCTAAAGGGCATGTCTCTAAAAGCATTAAGCAAGATATTCCCCAAACACCTGAATGAGAGCCTTGAGGAAGAATGTATGTTCTAATTAAATTACACTACAATTAAAGTATAAAATAATGCATCTTAGCTGCTGTATATAAGGCTGTTTATTACTATGACATAAGTATTTCACTGTACAAACCTTCCTCATTTCAAGTACATTTCCAAGAGCATTTATCTTTTTTCATGAGTTCTTAAGATCCTCAGTAATTCTCTTTGCAATATAACAGAATGAACTCTAAGGCTCTTTCTCTACCCTCTTAAATGTTTCAATACTGTTTATCAAAATGGTATCACAGCAGACTGTACTATGACCACACAGATCACATAAAAAGGAGTCTACGAAGACAAAACCAATCCCCACCTCTAATAACGCTGGCTTCTTTACTGGTCGTTGCCTCCTCTACAGGAATCATGGCCATCAAGCGCGCGATGTCCTCTGCCAACATCTTGTCAACAGCCTCCAAAAGACGCGGCTTTAGAATGTTGAACTTTGTGAAGTCGTGGTGCTGTAGTTGTTCCTGAAATGAAAAATAATGAGTTAGAAAGGGTGACTATGGTGTTTGGTACCTCAAACAATAAGAGTAATTTAATTTAAACCTCTTCTTTCCTACTTGAAGCATGAATGCTGTGCGACAGTTGGCCACCAGTGATGATGGCAGGACTAACATTAGACACTGTAACAATTCTCTTCTTGTTATGTCATGATTTTGACTTAGAACCTCAAAAGTTTAAGCAAAGATACATTACTACCCTAAAACAATTCCTTGTACTTTTAATAATAATTAATTATTTTTTTTTTACTATTTTTTGTTAATTTATCTTTGTTGTCCAATAACTGATCTTATTGTATTCCTATTACTTTCTATAATTTCTTTTCTTCAAATGAACACCATATTCTTTGGAAGTTTGGATTTCAAGTCAATGGCCCCCATAGGCTTATAAAATGATTATAATAATTATAACAATATACCCTGCCCCACAATCTTATGCATCTGTGGAATTATTAATGTAATCTTTTAACAAACAAAATGCTAATGCAAGACTATATATAACATGAAGCATTTATAAACAATTAAAAATCAATATACACAAAACTAATTATTACCAAATAGTTACAGTGAAAATGAAATTATTAAGTAATTTCAATTTTATTAGAGCCCTTGTTTAAGAGTTACTTGCTAAAAACTTAGCGAACACTGCTAAAGTCTAGCGAGTATTTGGAAGTACAGATTTAATAAAAAATAAAACTTCTCTTGACTGTTAGTTAAACACTTCAGAACTAATTAAAATAAAACAGAACTAATTAAAATAATTTAAGTGATAAAGTAATGATGACTAATTAACACTGAAAATTAATATATTTTGCAAGAATGTGAATCAGCTACAACTAGCAAACACTGCTAACTCAGCTAACTCAGATTTGAAAGTAGCATGTCTTCATCACATTTGCTAAAATTTTGTTTTCTATTTAAATTATACTCCAATTTTTCTCCAAACACTACTGTACTTTCATAATTTTATGCTCTGTGTAATTAGATAACAGTATATTCTTGTCATATATTCAAAGAATTCAGCTAAAATAAGTGAAAAAGCAAATGGATCTGCAACTTGCATATAAGAGAAAATGGCCCATACAGTATTGTATGGGTGATGTCCCCAATTTTGATTCTTACGTTAGATGCATCATTACTGACTTAAAATCAGTTATTTTTTGTATTTTAACTTTACATAATTGTAATTTATGTTCATATAAAATTAATATATAAGTTTCTGATTTTGGGGAACTTGCAGACTACCAGTTATGAGATCTTTGTGAATCATGTAAAACTATTGTACCAATGAGATATATAGCTTAAAATACTTACTGAATTTAATTAATAAGCATGTATGGATCACTCACAGCAAGATAAATGTATTGCCACACAATTAAAATGACCAGATAGGTACACCAACAAAATCTGACTATACTGTAATTTGCGATATGAACAGATGGGTACACTGGAACAAAATATGACCAAATTTACAAACTCTAACAGCTCTTTATAAACATAAAAACCTACTGGTTTACAAAATAAACTACTTCCAGAAAAACTAAAACCTTTAAAACAAAGGGCGTAAACGCCTTCACGAACCTGCATGCGTTTGATGGCTGGGAAGTCCCCGGGGGATATTTGGTGCTCTCTCTGAATCTTCTCGTAGATCTGGCCCAGGTTCTTGATCAGTTCCTTCTTTTTGCCTTCTTTGCCAAAGACTGAGGGCATTTCCTTCTTCAGTTCCGAGATGATGTACGCGTGGACCTGTAAAGGGAACATTTTTAATTGATTTCTGTGAATCTTCAGCTGAAGACCTTTGTGCATACAGTCAACAGACTGTACAGACCCAAGAGGGCTCCACACGGAAATCAGCTTGCAGAGAGAGGCAAGTTATAGGGAAAAGGTGATAAATAAATATGTCATGGAAAATAAAACAGATGCATCTAAAATTCTTATGTCAGCAGAGGCAGGAAATGTTTTTATATGTTCATAATCATTGGTCATTTGCATTTCAATGAGACAAAACATTGCATTAAACTTCAAATGAAAAAAGTCCGTAATTGTGTTCAGAAATATATAGTAATGTTAATCTATCTTTTTATATATTTAATCATAAACAGTGTACCCTAATTACTGGCAATAATCTAACAAACTAGCTCAGGAATCATTTAATATACAAGAATATTCTTTACTTGAATACAATCCAAAATAGGCACATACAAGGATTAAAAGTGGTGTACACAAACCAATACACATACAAGGATTAAAAGTGGGGTACACAAGTCAATATATAGCCGACTGAGGAGAATAATTTATCAAAATTCTAAAACGTACAGAGAGTGCACATTGTCTCACATTCCTTGGGAGATAATGTGTACACCTAAGCTATAGACATTAATTTGTAGATTATTTTTGGCTGAGAAGTATAAATTTTCCTGAAGGAACCACACATAACAGTACTTATATGTACTAATTTTATAATAATATATACACTGAATAATAGAATTTAATTAAAGCAAAACTAATACTAGAAACTTATAAAACAAAAATTGAGGAACTTCCAATGCACTGGGAAGTAAAATACTGTTTGATTATAATAAATACTTGACAGAAGAGAAAGTGAATAAGATATTTAGAGACAAAAGTTAATGATAAATAGATACTGTATACTGTATACACTACTGACAAGCTGTTATAATAGCTATTCCTTTACGAGAAGCAGCAATTGCCGGAATGAATAAACATGTCTGTGAGATGTCCAAAACTCAATGGCAATCGGGCAATCACAAAGAATGTAGACGTATGTAATGCAGCCAAACCATGTTGATGAATAAAACTGAATATGCTATTGATGAAAGTTATGAGTCTTTAATGACTCTCTTATAATTCTTAGCATGATGTACCACTAGTGTGAAACAGAAAACAAAATGTACCTGTTTCATCACACAGTTCCCAAGTATGTGCATTGTTCATGACTGTCCATACAGAATATTATGATTTAGGCCAAAGGCTAAGTGCTTAGACCTCTGAGGTCATTTAGCGCTGAAACGGACACAGACAGTAAAAAGGTTTGGGAGGCGTAACAGGAGGAAAACCTCAAAGCAGTTGCACAATGAATCGTTAGGAGAGGGTGGAAAGGAAGATGGAAGAAAGAGACTATGAACGGAGGTACAGTAAAAGGAATGAAAGGGGTTGCAGCTAGGGGCTGAAGGGACGTTGCTAAGAACTTTTAGTATTGCCTACAGTGCACAGCAAGAGGTGCACTGACGGCACTAACCCCCTACGGGGATGACTGTCCATACATAACTGTGAATTTGCATTAAACATGTGGAAGGTTCTAGTATAAGATTCTAGCAAGCTTCTAAGTACGTACATTACGCATGACCATCCATATATAACTATAAATATTTATGATACACTTGTGGAAGGTTCTAGCAGGATGCTAGCAAGCTTCTAGTAACTAGCAATGTCTCAAGAGGACATCTTTCAAAACTTTCACTAAATAGCATATACATTATCTGCCTTCATCCCCATAAGGGATAGCCGTCAGTGCACCTCACGCGGTGCACTGTAGGCAATACTTGAGGGTCTTTGCAACCCTTTTCATTCCTTTTACTATACCTCCATTCATATTCATTCTTCCATCTTACTTTCCTCGAACCCACTTCTAACAATTGTTTCATACTGTGACCACAAGATTTTCTTCCTGTTACATCTCAGCTTTCCTTTCAGCACTGAATGACCTCATAGGTCCCAGTGCTTGGCCTCTGGCCTAAATTGTATATACATTCTAAAGCATCTGCCTTCATGAAGCTTCAGGTAAGGTCAGACCTGACTAAACAGACCTGAGGTTAAAAGAAAAATGAGGGAGAACTCTCAAGTGAGTGAGAGAGGAAAAACAGGGCCTATTATAATACATTACAATACAGTACTCTATTGGGTCCTATAATATAATTGAGTACTATTCATTATCTACATGGGTCCTGATTACTGCTGATCTCGTGCATCTATTACATTCGTATTGCAATGACAGGTTAATGGTGTTCCTACCTGTCTATTAACGTGAATTATTTTATATTTATGTTTTCTCTGTGACAGCTAGAGAATTATGTATCTACATTTTTATTTTTTTACCAAAGTTTAGTATAATTAAGACATAGCTGCTATACAATGTAAATCAATATATTTTAAAATTTTATAAGCTTTCTGTTAAAGTTTTAGGTGAAGCTTGGAAAGCTTACATGTGACATTAGGCTTCCAAAGCACTTTTACACCTAACCAAGCGCTTTCCTCCTCCAAGTTTAAAAATATGCTTCACTTGTCAGAGAAATTTTTTCTTATAATACTCAGCTAGTTAACCTCTATACTACTTAGAGAGAGAGAGAGAGAGAGAGAGAGAGAGAGAGAGAGAGAGAGAGAGAGAGAGAGACTCACCAGCTAGTTAACATAAAATGCTAGCTAGTTACACAGATACTACACAAAGAGAGAGAGAGAGAGAGAGAGAGAGAGAGAGAGAGAGAGAGAGAGAGAGAGAGAGAGAGAGAGAGAGAGAGAGAGAATCAGCACTTTAAAATACTGGTTAGTTCTAGACAAGACATAAAACTTAAGACACACAAGGACATACAAAAACACAAGCAATAAAAAAATCAGGACAAAATTAGAGGACATTTCAAAAAGCCACTTCATGACAGCTCAGTCAAGAGTCCTACCTTTGCCAAACGTGCTCTCTTGATGAGATCATTGAGCTTCCTAAGCGCAGCGTTGCGAGGTAGAGACTGCAGGTCTGCAAACAAATCTTGTTCCTCTGCTTCGAATAACCTGTCGAAGGTGGAAACTGATCAGTGATGTACACAGTAATCAGAAAAACTTATCAAATAACAAAGGTTGCTTCAATTATTTTAAGATGATTAACATCACATTGGTTGAAAAAGGTACAGTGTGTCAATTGAGATATCTGAAAAGGATACTGGAAATTGAGAAAAATAAGGACATTTGTCAGCATTCTGACACAAAATCACTCTGCCCTAAATTGGAAAACTACAGGATCTGCAAAATTTTCGAAATTGAGAGATGCCACCTACTGGGCTCGTGAAACACTAATACACAAGTTACTGCAGTTTCAGAATGATTCTTCAATGCTTCCCACGAGTATTTAGGGGGTCCCATTTGCAGTATCTGCAAAATCAGTAGTAAGGCAAGGGAGTATCTACCATTTTTCTCAGTTTTGTATTTTTTGCAGATACTGCGGTCTTCAATTCTAGGGCAGTATTGTCACATGGAACAAAAAAGTGCAATTTAATAAACTAATGAAGAAACTTTGATGAGCTCAAAATGATTTTTACAAAATCATAATCACCTTTCAAATGAAAAATATCAATCTTGTAAAACACATTGAAATATAAAATTATATTGGATTAACAAAACTCAAGTTTCTTTTGTACTTTTAGCATTTTTCATGAATACGTGATGTAATAATTGGAATTCTTGATTCCGTTCATTGAACAAAGTTGGTTTGCGCTGAATACTTGCAAAGTGAACCCAGTTCCCATGTAAATATTTTTAATGAGAGAGAGAGAGAGAGAGAGAGAGAGAGAGAGAGAGAGAGAGAGAGAGAAATTGGGTAGTTATTTGCAGGGTAGTTTTGTAACCTTTGTAACCTGTTCTCTCTCTCTCTCTTCTCTCTCTCTCTCTCTCTCTCTCTCTCTCTCTCTCCACCCAATGCTTTAAGAGGTAAAGGAAAAACTGAATGTGTATATATATATATATATATATATATATATATATATATATATATATATATATATATATATATATATATATATATATATATATATATAATCCCTACTGGCTCCACCCTTGTAACTCATTCCCACAAAGACATCGACATTGAAGCAAAAAAAGAAAAACACATGAATT
>NC_089765.1:12116033-12126033 GCF_040412425.1 Macrobrachium rosenbergii | reverse complement strand
TAAAAAATAAAAAAGATAAATGATTAAATAAAAAAACAGATAAAAATATAAATAATTTAATAAAATAAAATTTGAACTGCTTTAGGATAGCAATACTTTGATGAGAAATGCAAGCAAGCAAGCAAGCAGGAACAGATAAAAAATTTTTTAAAAAGTATATAAATTAAAATACAAGATGAATTGTCTTAGGGTACCAAAGCATTGATGAGAAATGCAAGCAAGCAAGCAGGAAGGATTCAACGTCAGCTAAAGTCACTGAACCCAAGGACAATAGATTTTTTTTCTCTCACGGTTCAAGCATTGCTGAGTGAGGCCACTATTTTGCATTCACGAGTCTGTGAACATTGTAAAGAACTGGATTCATCAGTGGGTGATCTGCTGAGGGAGAGAGAGAGAGAGAGAGAGAGAGAGAGAGAGAGAGAGAGAGAGAGAGAGAGAGAGAGAGAGAGAGAGAGAGAGAGAGAGAGAAACTGCCTTACTTATGATTCTTCTTAGGGGGAGAGAGAGAGAGAAATTTTGCTTTTATAAGTTGTACCATGTCTTACTTATGAATCTTCTTGGAGAGAGAGAGAGAGAGAGAGAGAGAGAGAGAGAGAATTTTGCATTTATCAGTTGTACCTTGTCTTACTTATGAATCTTCTTGAGAGAGAGAGAGAGAGAGAGAGAGAGAGAGAGAGAGAGAGAGAAACTGCCTTACTTATGATCCTTCTTACAGAGAGAGAGAGAGAGAGAGAGAGAGAGAGAGAGAGAGAGAGAGAGAGAGAGAGAGAGACGTTAAGTACTTATCTCTCCATATTACATTCAACTCACGCAAGTCACAAGACTTTCATAACATTACAAGAATACATTAAGGGCATTATCACAATCCCTCTCCATCACAACCATTAACCTCAGTCACTGTAATTATAGTGAATTATGGTGTATCTCGTCATTTGCCTTCACAATCACAAACCATTTGATAATTATAATATTTCCAGTGTTCAGGATACAACTATCTTCAGGTACTAATGTAATTTAGAGTTTGTTTTTATTTATATAATAAATTAGGCAAGACACTGCTCTTCACCTACATGAACTGCAGTCATAAGTTTA
Organism: Macrobrachium rosenbergii; assembly: GCF_040412425.1. Lineage (NCBI taxonomy): Eukaryota > Metazoa > Arthropoda > Malacostraca > Decapoda > Palaemonidae > Macrobrachium > Macrobrachium rosenbergii. The sequence goes on along the minus strand of NC_089765.1, from coordinate 12,124,941 downwards.
GCTACCATGCCCAGTCATTAAACATCTCATATATACATTATTAATACACTGGTTGATACCACATTCACCTCCAACAAAATCAACTAAAGATTTTGCCAAGAAACTCACCATTTCACTTATATTCATCATTCACCATCATTATCACCATTATTGTGACATTATCATCCTTCCTTTCAGCTCGAATATGGTGACCTATGACCTCACCATCAACCTGCTTTCACCATAAATGCTGGTGATCTTTTGCCAAACATTCTTCAATGGTATTCAAGTTTCAAACAATGTTTATGGGGTAGAGTGTACCCAATACTATATGGAATATATATTTACATAACTTATACAAGTACATTTAGCTGTATACATAAAACAATTATAAAGTATACACTTACTTGTATTCTTACAACAACTTACAGAATAATTCTACTTGTATACATATACATTTTGTAGACATATACCAATTCTACAAAATAAACTTATTTGTATACATATAAAAATCATACAAAAATATATTCACTTGTATAAACACATACAGAAATAATCTGATCATTCTCAAACCAAATCTTAAGGTTTTGTAGTGACGAACGTACCCCCCAAAAGTGTGAAGAAATCGAGAAGTTAAGAGGGCATTGTGGGAATTCCAGTGACTCACAATCATTTTGCGACATATATCATACAGAAACCTCACATAAAACAGCTGACAGCCAATTGGAAATCAAAACGATGATTAATGTCCCCCAAGAGGGCCAAAAATTTTTGGGGTCAAGGAACGACTGCCCAATACATAATTTCCCAGAGGACGAAGCCTGGTTTCGTAAGGAGTGTACCAAACTTTTTAAGGGCACCCTTACTGTAGTGGGTAGCTTTTATTGGAGGGGCAAATGAGTCATTAAAAGCTTCCTCTCTCTTATTTCTGGGGGGTTGGGTAAACGACTGGACACAGCCCAGCAAATGTTATGTGAAAGAGGGCATAGCCTATGCCAGGCAGGGCATTTCTGGACCATTAAAACAGGCTACATTTTGTCAAGTTTTTACAGAGCAAAAATATATTTTAAGGTATAACTCAAGATCTAACAACGATATACATGACTTCAAAACATATTCTCTCCAAAGTTAGCAGTTATGACTTGGACCATCGACGGATGGTCTCTCGCTTGTCAGTTTTCATAAGTTGTGTCTTAACAGAGATCTTTCACCATCTCAACTGATCCCTGATCCCCCTTTTCCTGCCGAGAGAGAGAGAGAGAGAGAGAGAGCAACCAGATTCGCCGAACAGCAGAAGCACCAATATGCAGAAATTGTTTTGCCTCGCTGTCGAACTTCTCAGTTCCAGAGGTCCTTTAATCCTCACACCGTTGGATTGTGGAACAGCCCCCCTAATGAGGACTGTCGTGCAACAGGAACTTCAGAAGTTCAAGAGAAGATGCAATGCATTACCACCACTGTTCTATTCTCCTTGCATTTTAATACATATTGCAATTGTGCAGGAATAACTATAACTTTGTCGAATTGCAAATAAGACTTTTTTCTATATACCTAGCATCTATCTTTCCCTATAAGGGCTGCTATTTTTTCTATACAGCGAAGCTTCCTTTCCCAAAGTCATATAAATTCCCCCAGAAACGTTGTCTGTCGAAATACGTATGACGTCATTTAGTAGGCATGAGATTCATACCAATACCTGAGAGAGAGAGAGAGAGAGAGAGAGAGAGAGCATTACATGATACTGTACATCTGTAAACGCATAGGTTATTTAAACATGCAATAAAGGAACCTAATAACACTGGGAGAGAGAGAGAGAGAGAGAGAGAGAGAGAGAGAGAGAGAGAGAGAGAGAGAGAGAGAGAGAGAGAGCATATGTGATTAATTTAATCGTGACCATGTCACCATCATCATTATCAATATACTGGCCGGGAAAGTCAAACAGAAAACGGGACGTGGGTGGCCCAGAGAGAGAGAGAGAGAGAGAGAGAGAGAGAGAGAGAGAGAGAGAGAGAGAGAGAGAGAGAGAGAAACAGTCAAGCCAAGAGCGGAAATAAATACTTCCGCCCTCACTGATATGTTATTCAGAAAACAACAACATCTGTTACGTCACAGCGAGAACAAGGAATGAACTAAAGCGTTCTTCAAATGAACAGAAGAACATAATTCTAAAATTACACCTACTTATTACTCCTACTCCTTACTACTTACTCCTACTACTTACTCCTACTACTTACTACTACTCTACTCCTACTATACAACTCCCGAGGGCCAATTTGGTCCTGTTAAACTGCTTAGCGTCGCCAAAGCGAGTCTCTCTCTCTCTCTCTCTCTCTCTCTCTCTCTCTCTCTCTCTCTCTCTCTCTCTCTGTGTGTGTGTGTGTGTGTAAAAGGAAGCGGATTTCTATCATAGCAGCTCTCGCGCTCTCGCTCTCTCTCTCTCTCTCTCTCTCTCTCTCTCTCTCTCTCTCTCTCTCTCTCTCTCAAGTGAAGTGGGTGTCATTATTTCATAGCTGCAGCTCTCTCTCTCTCTCTCTCTCTCTCTCTCTCTCTCTCTCTCTCTCTCTCTCTCTCTCTCTAGTGAAGTGGGTTTGTCATTATTTCATAGATGTACTATCTCTCTCTCTTTCTCTCTCTCTCAAGTGAAGTGGATTTGTCATTATTTCGTAGCTCTCTCTCTCTCTCTCTCTCTCTCTCTCTCTCTCTCTCTCTCTCTCTCTCTCTCTCTCTCTCTCTCTCTCTCTCAAGTGAAGTGGGTTTGTCATTATTTCATAGCTGTACTATCTCTCTCTCTTTCTCTCTCTCTCAAGTGAAGTGGATTTGTCATTACTTCATAGCTCTCTCTCTCTCTCTCTCTCTCTCTCTCTCTCTCTCTCTCTCTCTCTCTCTCCGTCTAGCGTACCAACTGTTGATTCAGACTAAGAGAATTAAAGTGTTGCATAAAGACTTGTGTCTGCAGATCTCATCTGCATAAATCAGGGAAAGATGCTTGCTGGTTTACTAGTCTCCAACATAAGAGGAGGATGTTGGAGAAGGATGCTGGGGAGGCAGGGCACTCTTTGGAGATAAATGGAGAGAATTTCTCCCTCTTTAAGAGATAAACCTTCTGGGTTGAAGATGCAGATAAAGAACTTGTCTCTGAATAAAGAATTGGGTTTGGAGATCACATCTGCATAAGTCAGTGAAGTTTGTTGGTTTCCTGGCTTCCAACATTAGAGGAGGTTGTTGGAGAAGGATGTTGGAGAAGGACGTTGGGGACGCAGGGCGGTCCGTGGTGGAGATAATAGAGGGAGAACTTCTCCCTCTTTAAGAGATATACAAGGACAAACAATTTTAAACAAACACCACAAGATAGTGGAGAAACAAATAAACAAACATCTGTTCTTCACAAACCACAGGATGTCCTCTGGGCGATCTTGAAAGCGTCTCTTTAAACGGGCCAAGGTTCGAAGATTCTAAAACCACCCCCATCACCCCACTCAGGGGTGACGTCACGGAGTACTCCAAGGTTCCATCATGGGTTCCTCAGTGTTTATAGAGATTTCCTCACCGTCTTAGTAATAGGGAATTGGAACACTGTTCCCAAGTTATCAATGGCATATAAATGACTTATGACGTCATAATCAATTGGTGGTGACGTCACGGCCTACTCCAAGGCTCAAGATTGGGTCTCTCTGTGTTTATGGAGATTTTCTTACCTTCTTAATAAGAGGGAACTAGACCACTGACCATTGCTGGTTACCAACGGTATACAAATGACTTGTGATGTAATGATCAACTGGAGGTGACGTCACGGCGCACTCCAAGGTTTGATCATGGGTTTCTCAGTTTTAATAGAGATTTTCCCACTTTCTTAGTAAAAGGGAACTGGACCACTGACCACTGCTGGTTACTAACGGCATACAAATGACATATGGCGTCATCATCAACTCGAGGTGACGTCACGGCGTACCAAGACTCGAGATTGGGTCTCTCAGTGTTTATAGAAATGTCCTCATCTTCTTGGTAAAAGGGAACTGGAAAACTGGTTCCAGGTAGCGGCATAGAAACGACTTATTATGACGACACTGAGGAAAAATGTCAAAATCATCAATATCTGTGACATGAGTCACTTATAAAAGTGAGTTAATGAAGCTTTTGGGTACATAATGGACATTCAAGAGTCTAGATCAACCTTGAACACTTTTTCCTCCATGTTTAGACATTGCTACACACCGCTGCTATTCTAATTATCTCTTAAGCGTTGCAATACAAATAAAACTAATAATATGTTACTCTATCATATTTTGTACAGTAAAGGACATTTTCTTTGCTGGAAGCAAACCTTCAAGGTTCATGAATGGATGTTTAGAGTCTAGATCAACCTTGAACAATATTCCTCCACGTTTGGATACTCCTACACACTTTGCTGCTTTCCTAAGCATCTCTAAACATTGCTATACTAATAAAACTACCCATAATCTATTACTCCATCAAATGTTGTACAGTAAATGTAGATTTTCTTTATGGGAAACAAAGAAACAAGTAAAAAAAGACAACCGGACAGGAAAGAACTCAGATCTCAGTCACCTGGATTACTGGCGAAACCAGTCCCTATAATCTCCACCACCTGATTCTCATGACGGATGTTGGAGATCTCCTCCTCCTCCTCCTCCTCCTCCTCCTCCTCCGCCACATCCGGATTAAACCGGATCAGAGGAGAAGGAGGATACCTGAGTAGGAAGGAGAGAGAGAGAGAGAGAGAGAGAGAGAGAGAGAGAGAGAGAGAGAGAGAGAGAGAGAGAGAGCAGAAACGAAACAAACAATAAGTAATAAAACAAACAAAACAACGACCTCAAACAAAAGACATTCCCACCCCTTGACACTCCAAAGGAATTCCCAGAACCGAAACAAACAATAAGCAACAACAAACAGACAGCTTGCTTGCTCAAACAAAAGACATTCGTGTCACGTGTCTGACACGATTTCCAATAAAGAGATTTCCAGAAGAGAGAGAGAGAGAGAGAGAGAGAGAGAGAGAGAGAGAGCCTTTCTTTGTGAACCTGAGGTTTCTATGTAAAGTCTATATAAATGTAACATTTTTATATATAAAAGAGAGAGAGAGAGAGAGAGAGAGAGAGAGAGAGAGAGAGAGAGAGAGAGCCGCAGTCACAAGATACAGGCATATTAAAATGTGACTGATTTTTTTCAGAGAGAGAGAGAGAGAGAGAGAGAGAGAGAGAGAGAGAGAGAGAGAGAGAGAGAGAGAGAGAGAGAGAGAGAGAGAGCGCACAGTAACAAGATACAGGCATATTAAGACGTGACCTGAGCTGATTTTCCCAACGAGAGAGAGAGAGAGAGAGAGAGAGAGAGAGAGAGAGAGAGAGAGAGAGAGAGAGAGAGAGAGAGAGAGAGAGAGAGAGAGAGAGAGAGAGAGAGAATCTAAAGTTACACCCATTCAAACTACCCTGAGCATTGGCACTAAATGTCAATCCTTTCTCGACCATCAAGGGGCACTCGTGCCAAGAACTAGGGGTCAAGAGAGGTCAAGATATGCAAATGAAGTCCCCCCGCCCCCGTCCAACTTCCGGTCGGTACAACAGTCATGTCACTCATCCCTGAATGAAACGTTTGACCTAGTTTTATCAATCATTTGTAACGTAGTGTTTTAGACTATTTGTATGTTAGGTCAATGAATTATGAGAATATGTAATGTACAAAAAGGGTATTGTTATGTACATAAGGGCATGAATATAAATTTAAATACCAAATATACACAGTTAACATATGACATTTTGCAAGTTAGGTCAATAAGATAGTAGGATAGCTTAATAAACAAAAAGACATTTAGAAACTAACAACAAAGAAATTTCATATAAAGATATGGAGTGAAAAGATAAAACACCAAACATACACAAAAAAATACTCATCTAAATATACAACTGCATCAGAATCTGGTCCAGTGGTTCCCAAATGTTTTGGTATCGATACCCCATTCCCCAAGTGCTGTGACAGATCACCAATGCCCCTACCCTATTCCTCTTCAGTTATGTGAAGTTATAATATAGAGGAAAGAAAATATTGGATTGCTTAATTTCTAAAGCATTTTGTATGTAAGAAATTAATTTAAACTTTGCTCAAGTCTTAAGAAATAAAGAATTTAGACTTTAGACATTACTTTGACAAAAAATTAAAATGAAAGCATTGTTTCCTTTATTAAAAATTGGAATTAAAGCTTTATTTCTTTGGTAATTAAAATACTTAAAAAGTGCCTAGTTACCCCCAGAAACGGGTGGGGGTAATTACCCCCAATTTGAGAACCGCTGATCTATAGTCACTCCATGATCTAACCTATCAATCAATCATCCACAAGACTCTTGACCTCACCAACATAAAATGGCTGACCTAACCTGACCTCAGAGAAGCCATTATCACATACAGACATATTTCTGTACAAGGACTGAATACAGCCATTTCTAAGAAGGTAAGTTTAAGTTACCCATACACTCTGCCCCTGTAGCCATCTTGTGTCGATGGTCAGTTGGCTGATCAAGGTCAGGTCGTGAGTTCAAGGCGAAAGTTCGTGACCTCATTCTTTCTTGTTCACATTTACTCGGAAAAATTCCTTCTTTTCAAAATACTTCTTTCAAACTTTCACTAGTGAGAGAGAGAGAGAGAGAGAGAGAGAGAGAGAGAGAGAGATGTTTTTATTACTAACACAAGTTTGTGCTTGTAAACAGAGAGAGAGAGAGAGAGAGAGAGAGAGAGAGAGAACTCTTTCCACACTACATCAACATTGATTTCGTGATTAATATAAGCCTGCACGAAACTGAGCAAGGTTTAGCACGCCCAATCGTGCAACTGCACGACTTTGCACGTGCGAATTGGCTAAAAATGAAATTCGCTTTTAGAAAAAAATAACCTTTGGTGAAAATACTTTTGAATACGTGCAATAAAAACATCTATGATTAAGAAATATTTTTTTTTTCCTGAAGGGTACATTGAAAAGAAAAGGGGTTTGGGAGAAAGTATAGTGTTAAAACTAACACTCTCTCTCTCTCTCTCTCTTCTCTCTCTCTCTCAATATATATGTATATGTATATATATACATATATATATATATAAAATATATACATAATATATATATATATAAATATTTTATATACATATATATATATTCAGAGAGAGAGAGAGAGAGAGAGGTTTAAATTCACACAGGAAAATGACGGAGAAGCTGAAGATAAAAACGGAATAAGTGAACAAAAGGTGATGAAATCATCTGAAAGAAATAAAAAAAAAATGTCTTGCAAAAAACACTTCTAAAAAATGTCTTACAAAAATGCACCTACAAAACACTTTATAAAAGTGGCTGACAAAAAAAACACTTTTAAGCGAGAATTCGCAAACATACAAACATCGCATTTACCGAAGAGATTCACGAGGAAGATACATAGTAATTGAGGAAGACACAATGAAGACGGGAGTAAAAAAAAAAAGAATAAAAAAGGAAATTGGAAGAGGAAGTAATAAGGTGTAATGGTAGTAATGACAAAGGGTGGTGGTGGGCCAATCCCCCAAAACTGTGGAGGTGGGGAGGTCTTTAAATTCGACTGACACTCTCTCTCTCTCTCTCTCTCTCTCTCTCTCTCTCTCTCTCTCTCTCTCTCTCTCTCTCTCTCTCTCCAGTAAGATATTAAGAAATGAAGTGAAATTGAGAACATTTTCATATATTCTTAGAGGGTCTCTCTCTCTCTCTCTCTCTCTCTCTCTCTCTCTCTCTCTCTCTCTCTCTCTCTCTCTCTCTCTCGGAAGATTTTAAGAAATGAAATGAAATTAAGAAAATCATTATATATTCTTAGAGGGTCCGCTCTCTCTCTCTCTCTCTCTCTCTCTCTCTCTCTCTCTCTCTCTCTCTCTCTCTCTCTCTCTCAATATCTTACTAGAGAGAGAGAGAGAGAGAGAGAGAGAGAGAGAGAGAGAGAGAGAGAGAGAGACCCTCTAAGAAATATATGATGATTTTCTCAATTTCACTTCATTTCTTAATATTAGAGAGAATGAAGTGAAATTGAGAAAATCATCATATATTTCTTAGAGGGTCTCTCTCTCTCTCTCTCTCTCTCTCTCTCTCTCTCTCTCTCTCTCTCTCCTAGTAAGATTTCAAGAAATGAACAGAAATTGAGAAAATGTTCATATATTTTTAGAGGGCTCTCTCTCTCTCTCTCTCTCTCTCTCTCTCTCTCTCTCTCTCTCTCTCTCTCTCTTCCCCCCCCCCCATGTGCGCCAAATTTCCAAGACTTTACCTTCAGGCCATAATATAATCAGCAGCATTAGTGACTGGAAAAATAATGGAAAAATATGGAAAAATATGGAAAAAACATGAAAATATATAAGATTATGAAAAATGAACACTTACGCGTGAACAGGATGTAAACACTGGTAAAATATAGACTAGAAAATACCGGAGGAGATTCAGATAAAAGGGAAACAAGAGGAAAATGGAGAATTAAGGAGAGAAGAAGAAACTAAAATATAAATATTAATATAAATATTCTTATGTATGTATATAAATATATATATTAATGCATACTGTAGGGAAATGCATAAGAATAAAATAAATATAAATAAACATCGACATTTTTATACCAAACTGCGCCGCCATCGCGCGCGCATGCGCGAAAGCTCAAATAAGAAGCGCAAGCGCGCTTACAAAAAAGCGCACGCGCGAGCAAAAAAAAAAAAAAAGCTTTCTACATCTTCACACAATGATGACTCACATTCACAACTTTCTCCATTGTCAGAGAGAGAGAGAGAGAGAGAGAGAGAGAGAGAGAGAGAGAGAGAGAGAGAGAGTCGAACTCTCTCACCTTCCTGCATTGTTGCAAGGTTGATCTTCGTCAATTGCTATGCATAATGGTGATACGTTTTGTCTTACTTTTCCAGAGAGAGAGAGAGA
>NC_089765.1:12076033-12106033 GCF_040412425.1 Macrobrachium rosenbergii | reverse complement strand
AAAAAAATATGTTCAATGTACTGTGTTTGTACTTAATTTCCTACATTCTTCATTACAAAATATAAAGACTTCTTGGAAGCGCCCACCATGAAATTATTCACGCTTCTGATTTACAAAGCAATGATTCAATGCACCAGTCTGCATTAATCTCTCCTAAATCTATTTTATATAAAATCTAGCAAAAATTTTTAGGTTGCGTCTGTGAGCCTAACTTCATCAGGTAATATATAACACTATATTTATTATATGTATACGTTCCTATCTTTTCTAAAAGGGTTAATTTACCATTCAATATATAACACTAAGTTCATTATATATACTGTATAAGCTCCTATCTTTTCCAAAAGGGTTGACTTCCGTCTCGTTCAACAGACCTTGAGATGTCTCACTCAATCCCAGAGTTTTCCTTCAACCGACTTAATTGAGCTAAACAAAAATGGACTGTGGTATCACCTTGGGGAACTCCATTTCTATATATACATTTATAAGCGGGCCTTCATTCTGGGAATAAAAAAACAGAAAATCGAAAAATGAATCTTTTCATATTTATGCGCTACATATAGCATGCAAGCAATCTCAAAAATTTAATTTTTTTTCTAAAAAGAAAAGTTTCACGGCAAGTTCGTTTGTTTCTCGTTTCTCAAACGTGGTGTCAGTCACCGAATACCCGAAACGATGGGGTCTGCAGCTGCACGCCATGTACAGAGATCGCAAAATGGAAAAATTACAATGGAAATATATACACTTATATAAGGACTGCTTCCCAAAATCTTCACTTAAGTAGAGAAGACACTAGCTAGTGTATTAAGGAAAATTAAGATCCGCTTTCAATTGAATTGAATACAGAATTTAGGCCAAAGGCCAAGCACTGGGACCTATGAGGTCATTCAGAGCTGAAACGGAAATTGACACTAGAAGGTTTGAAAGGTGTAACAGGAGGAAACCCTCAAAGCAGTTGCACTATGAATCAATTGAATTGTTAGGAGAGAGTGGAAAGTAAGATGGAAGAAAGAGAATATGAAAGGAGGTACAGCAAAAGGAACGAAAGGGGTTGCAGCTAGGGGCCTAAGGGACGCTGCAAAGAACCTTAAGTAATGCCTACAGTGCACCGCATGAGGTGCACTGACGGCGCTACCCTCCTACGGGGAAGATCCGCTTTCAGATTCTGCCAGCTCATATATTCTTTGCATCAATGGTCCATATTTGAGAGAGAGAGAGAGAGAGAGAGAGAGAGAGAGAGAGAGAGAGAGAGAGAGAGAGAGAGAGAGAGAGAGAGAGGGGGCTTCCTTCCAAGCATCCAGTGACTCATTGTTACCAACATGCTACGAACGTACGTAAGAGGGGGGAAAAACTCTGAGGGCAGTGAACAGGACCCATCTAGATTTGGGCTTCGAAAACTAACATTATTATTATTATTATTATTATTATTATTATTATTATTATTATTATTATTATTATTATTATTATTATTATTATTATTATTACTACTACTACTACTACTACAGGTGTTTTGGAAAGCCCAAACAATAATAATTATCATCATTATTACAATGTTACAATACATATTAATATTAATAAAAATAATAATAATAATAATAACAATAATAATGTTTTAATACAAAAGCCTTAAAAAGACTTTATTATTATTATTATTATTATTATTATTATTATTACAAGGGTTTTGGAAAGCCCAAATATAATAATAATCATCATCATTATTATAATACGTTCCAATACGTAATAATAATAATAATAATAATAATAATAATAATAATAATAATCATAATAATAATAATACGTAAGCCTTAAATAGACCTTATATATTTTCTCCTTTAAATTTCCAAACACAAATTTCCTTCTTAGAAATGACGCATTATAGCCTAAATAACTCTAGGAAAAATTAAACTCAAGGAATTCTTCCACCTTCCATGATCATTATGGTGATGACGAGGCATCATACAAGTCACATGATATGAGTTATGACGTCACTGTGACGCAACAGTGACGTCAGCTAAGTGGGCGGGGCCCCACACCTGACATTGACAGATAGGTTTGGTTAGTCAGACCTTGAAGACTCGTTTTATTTTTTAGTTTTTTTTGTGTGGTTTTTGTTTGTGTTTGCTCAAAGAAATTTTAAAGGCATGGAGATAAAGGTTTGTGTAAATGGTTATAGTAGGGTAATTATAATTATTCGCTAATTTAATGATAATTTTCGCTGTTAAGTGGACTAACTTTTGATCAAATTTTCGTAAAAAATTTAAAATGTGACGTTTTCAGTAATCTGTTACCAGGCAAACATACACAACCAGAGATTAAAACAATAAATATACATGATTAAAAACCAAACTTTTTGAAAATAATAATAATAATAATAATAATAATAATAATAATAATAATAATAATAATAATAATAATAATAATGTCTTAACAAATGAACTATTCACACACCTAAATAATCATACAAACGAACAAGGAAAAATCAGACGAACCTCTCTCTCTCTCTCTCTCTCTCTCTCTCTCTGAAGAAAAGCACACTTCGTCAAAACCAGTTTAGTGTTGCATGTAATGGAGGTTAGGGGAGGGGTAGGGAGGTGGCTTATATGGCTGGGAGAGAGAGAGAGAGAGAGAGAGAGAGAGAGAGAGAGAGAGAGAGAGAGAGAGAGAGAGAGAGAGAGATTTACTCATGAATGCAACTCGCCTTCTCTCACGCAATCTGGGAAATTTCCACACCGCCCTGATCACCACTCGTAAGACCGTGGGAGGGGTTGGTAGAGCTTCTACAATATATTCAACCCAAGTCACAGACACACAAACTGGCGTCACAAGGGCAGAGGTCATCGTCGAGCGAGTGGAAATTAGAGGAAGAGGATGGCGAACTGGTGATGAGAAAGAATTAGGAAGGACCTGGAGACAGGTGTTTCAACTTTCCGGAACTGATTCAGATGAGAAAAGAGAGAGAGGAGAGAGAGGAGATAGAGAGAGACAGGTGTTTCAAGAGAGAGAGTGGAGAGAGAGAATTTGTATTTGATTCAGATGGAGAGAGAGAGAGAGAGAGAGAGAGAGAGAGAGAGGAGAGAGAGAGAGAGAGAGAGAGAGAGAGAGAGAGAGAGAGAGAGAGAGAGAGAGAGAAATTTGTATTTGGATGACGTCGGCTACTGGATGTGGAGAGAGAGAGAGAGAGAGAGAGAGAGAGAGAGAGAGAGAGAGAGAGAGAGAGAGAGAGAGAGAGAGAGAGAGAATCTGTATTTGGATGACGTCGACTGCTGGATGTGTGTGGGGAGAGAGAGAGAGAGAGAGAGAGAGAGAGAGAGAGAGAGAGAGAGAGAGAGAGAGAGAGAGAGAGAGAATGGGTGAGGTCGAATCATGCATGAGGAATGAGGATAAAGGATAGAGAATGGGATATAAAAGAATAAATCATGAGGAAGTTGAGAACCTAAAAGAGAGAGAGAGAGAGAGAGAGAGAGAGAGAGACTATCAACTCTCTCTCCTGGTACCCCAGGAGACGTCCAATACACTCAAATAAATCACAAAGCACAAGATATCTGCCCCTGAAATTGGGAAATTAAACATGCCCACCACTTAAGCAAATGTTCCCATGCCAAGGCAATCGGGCATAAGAGGTCATTTGGCAGCTAATAAATGCCACTTAAACCTTGGTCAAGGGTGCACGCGATTTCACCCCATGAGAAAGTGGTCCATTTGGTCATTTAAGTAACTTGTACAGCATTGATAAGAGAGTGAGAAAACTTGCAAGTTGAACTCTTAAGCAATCAGGGATATAATTGAGATGTATGAAACATACAGGAATTTTATACATTACGAATTAGGGTAGAAAGTTTATACAGTTAAAACCTTGAAAATAAAGTATTCATTAAAACTTTAGAAACTTTATAGAGTCAAAACCTTGAATATCTATTAATTAAAACTTGAGAAACTTTATACAGTCAAAACCTTGAAATTTTATTCATTAAAACTTGAAAAACTATATACAGTCAGAACCTTGAAAATTTATTCATTAAAACTTGATCAAGTTTATACAGTTAAAACCTTGAAAATAAATTATTCATTAAAACTTTAGAAACTTTATAGAGTCAAAACCTTGAAAATTTATTAATTAAAACTTGAGAAACTTTATACAGTCAAAACCTTGAAAATTTATTCATTAAAACTTGAGCAAGTTTATACAGTTAAAACCTTGGAAAATAAATTACTCATTAAAACTTTAGAAACTTTACACAGTCAAAACCTTGAAAATTTATTCATTAAAACTTTAGAAACTTTACACAGTCAAAACCTTGAAAATTTATGAACTAAAACTTGAGAAACTTTATACAGTCAAAACCTTGAAAAATGATACATTAGAATTCTAGAAACTCATTGCAGTTAAAACCTTGAAAAATTATACATTAAAACTTTAGAAACTTTATACATTCAAAACCTGAAAATTTATTCATTAAAACTTCAGAAACTTTACACAGTCAAAACCTGAAAATTTATTCTTTAAAACTTCAGAAACTTTACACAGTTAAAACCTTGAAAAATTATACATTAAAATTCCAGAAATTTAATGCAGTTAAAACCTTGAAAAATGATACATTAAAACTTTAGAAACTTTATATAGTCAAAACCTTGAAAATTTATTCATTAAAACTTTATACATTTAAAACCTTGAAAAATTATACATTAAAACTTTAGAAACTTTGCAGTCAAAACCTTGAAAATTTATTCATTAAAACTTCAGAAACTTTATACAGTTAAAACCTTGAAAAATTATACATTAAAACTTTAGAAACTTTATACAGTCTTAAACCTTGAAAAATTATACAATAAAACTTTAGAAACTTTATAGAGTCAAAACTTTGAAAATAATCGATTCATTAAAACTCTCCCCCAAAAAAGTCTCAACAATACTCACTTTTCCTATAATTTTTTGTTCTAACATTACTTCCTGTGATTTCTCAAGTTCTCAGAATAAGCATAAATTCTTTACAAAACTCCCTTAACCTGACAGAAGCCGGTTAAAGCTATCAACGGTCTAGATAAGATAAGATAGTAACCAATCAAGCAATTCTATAAAAATTATATCCCTTTGGTGACTAACATGAACGCATATGATTATTTTATACATGCCCTAATTTCACTAATATCACCTCGATAACTAAATCCTCTCTTTTTGATAAAGAGGATTTATGTGACAAGATTCCAAGCAGTGCTAAATATTCTTAATCACAGTCCTGATTTCTCTGTGGCAATATTTAGCCAGAAATTCAAGTTGCAATCCTCCTTGAGAAAGACACATTACTTCCAAGTGTTGTAATATGAATTATGGAAAATGTAAGGTGGAACTGTTAATCTCTAATGATAAAAATATTCATTTTTTAATTCATATTTTCTTTTCTAATACCTGATCACTCTTTCTGTATTTCCCATTACCTTCTGTCACTTCTTTCAAATGAACACTGCAATATTCTTTGGACGCTTGAATTTCGAGGCAATGGCACCCTTTGGTGGGCTTGTCCCATATGGACAGGGTTCATCTCCTGAATAATAATAATAATAATAATAATAATAATAATAATAATAATAATAATAATAATAATAATAATAATAATAATAATAATAATAATAATAAAATGGAAATAAAAAATAAAATAAATAAAAAAAATAAAAAAAATGAAATATAATAAAAATATTATTATTATTATTATTATTATTATTATTATTATTATTATTATTATTATTATTATTATTATTATTATTATTATTATTATTATTAAAGAACGAATGTAAACAGTCAGAATTTACCACTGACAGATGACAAACCCGCTGATTACGGAACTGATAGCAAAGTGTGACTCATTAAATTCACTACCGGCATCAATTCTCGAAATTTAGGAGTGGCACATACCACCTTTAGGCTGCCTATAAAAAAGCAAAAACTACAATCATTAAATATATGAAGCGTATATATGTATGTACGTAGGTATATATTTAGTTCCAAGGCGATAGTTATATAATACATGATGCTCATGTATGCATAAGTTATTTCCAGAACAATTATTTGATACAGGAGGCTTACATATGTATACATTTGTTCCCACAGTAACAATGATTTTAAGACATGGTATACATTTGTATACATATGTATACATTTGTTGCCAAAACAATTTTTTAATACAGGACGCTTACACATGTATTAATTTGTTGCCGAAACATCAACTATTTCATACATGATGCCTACTTACATATGTATAATTTTAGTACCAAGAAAAATATGTATGAATCTTGTTGCCATAGCAACAATTATTTAATATATGACACTTTCGTATATATGTACACACCTAATACCTATGCATGTACAGAGTATTCACAAAAAAAAAGTAAAAAATGCGTGGAAAGTTTCTTCGGCACAATCGAGTTTCCTGTACAGAGCAAAATCAAGGACACCGAAAATAGATCTATCTTTAGGTGGTCTCAGTATAATGCTTTATGAGCCGCGGGCCATGAAACTCTCAGCCGTCCGTGGCGGCCTGAGTTGTTGCGTTGCCAGAAACACGATTATGGCTAACTTTTAACCTTAAATAAAATGAAAACTACTAAGGCTAGAGGGCTGCAATTTGGTATGTTTGATGAATGGTGGTTGGATGATCAGCATACCAATTTGCAGTCCTCTAGCCTTAGTAGTTTTTAAGATCTGAGGGCGGACAGACAAAGCCGGCACAATAGTTTTCTTTTACAGAAAACTAATAAAAACTACTGAGGCTAGACGGCTGCAATTTGGTATGTTTGATGATTGGAGGGTGGATGATCAACGTACCAATTTGCAGCCCTCTAGCCTCAGCAGTTTTTAAGATCTGAGGACTGAGAGAAAAAAGTGTGGAAAGCTGGCACAACAGTTTTCTTTTACAGAAAACTAATAAAAAATACTGATGTTTGAGGGCTCCAATTTGGTATGTTTAATGATTGGAGGGTGGATGATTAACATACCAAATTACAGCCCTCTAGCCTCAGTAGTTTTTAAGATCTGAGGACGGAGAGAAGAAAGTGCGGACAGAATAAAAGTGCGGACGGACAGAAAACTGAAAAAAAAACTCGTTTTCCCCTCTGCATGACCTCTCTAAAGCAGTCAATGTCAGAAACATACAAACAGAGATCAAATGTGTCCGAAACTGGGTCACCACAAAGCGATCGACCACATTCACAGAAGCCTTTCAACTCCTGCTGTAAGCAAAACACGAGCTAGAGGTCAGGTGTGACAGCAAAATACAAAATACAAAAGGAAATACAAATAAAACGAAAGGGTTATTGTACCAATGAACTCCTCGGTGCTAAATTTAAATCAGTCTTTACAAAAGTCTTAATTATGAATTCAATGTATTTTTTTTTATTTTTCTAATAACTGATATCTCGTCTTTCTGTATTTTTTGTTCCCTTCTGTAACTTTCAAATGAACACCATAATATTCTTTGGAAGCTTGAATTTCTTCAAGTCAATGGCCCCTGTAGGTTTGTTCCATATGAACAAGGGTTTATCCTCTGAATAATAATAATAATAATAATAATAATAATAATAATAATAATAATAATAATAATAATAATAATAATAATAATAAATTAGGTTGAGGGGGGTGTCTGCACATTTCTCTCAGAAAAGAGGCTCACTTTTCACCTTGAGAAAAAAAAGCCAGTTCTGACCTTCAAATTATGAGAACAGTTCTTTCAGCTACTTGGTGCCGTGTCATACCAGAACTGAATACTAGCTGACGTCTGCTTTTGTTGTTTTATTGTTATTGTTATCGTTATTGTTACTGTTATTGTTATTACTCAGAAGATGAAGAACCCTATCCATATGGAACAAGCCCACCACAGACGCCACTGACTTGAAATTCAAGCTTCCAAAGAATATGGTGTTTATGAAGAAGTAAGAGGAGGTAAAGGAAAATACATAAAATAAGATATCTCACCTATTAAAAAGAAAAAATAAATTAATACAGAAGAAAATGTATTAAAATGCAAGGAGAATAGCTTTAGGGTAGCAATGCACTGCATCTTCGCTTAAACTTCTGAAGTTCCAATTGCAAGACAAAACATTTACTGCAAATTGGTGCTTTGGTGCTTCTGCTGTTCAGAGAATCTGCTGGTCTCTCTCTCTCGGCAGGAAAAGAGGATCTGGGGTCAATTAAGAATGTGAAAAGATTTCTGTTGAAATACAACTTGTGAAAAAGTGACAAACGTGTGTGAGTTTTTGACATGATGTAGGAATAGAGTCACGTCTGTTGTAGATTTGGTTGTAATCACAGTTCTCACTGGGGATACCTTTGAATGACTTATCGTAAGACCATACAGAATTAGAATTGGGATCGAAATCTTAGTGTTTCTGTTAATAAGCCATTGCACTGGACTTTCACGGCTGATGTGAAGAAGATTATTTGATATAAATTTTTAGTTTAAGTTTGAGTGAAAGAACATGCAAATTCATTACGTATATTTGCATATTTATTGCCAGAGCTTAACCATTTTTACGTACATGACCTAGTATGTCTGGAGCCACGCCCTCTAAGTAATCATATAAATATGAATAGATATCACACACAATATATATATATATATATATATATATATATATATATATATATATATATATATATATATATATATATATATATTTATATACACATATATAAACAATCTCTCGGTTATTCTTTCTTCTTCTTCTTCTTCTTCCTTCCTTGTTCAAGACAGAAGGGAGGGAGTGCCTCACTCTTGTAGTAAGTCCGATAAACCGGTATTAGACATAGTCTAGTTATTTGATACCCGGGCCATACGATACCCAGGGTTTGAGAATTGGGGAGGGGTGGGGTAGAGGGTAGGGAGCCTTGGCCTTGAAAATCTGAACTATAATAATAATAATAATAATACACAAATAATAATATAATAATAATAATAATAATAATATAATAATAATAATTACAGACTACTAAGTGAAAATATTATTATTATTATTATTATTCAGAAGACGAACCCTATTCTTACGGAACAAGCCCACCTAGGGGCCACTGACTTGAAATTCAAGCTTCCAAAGGATATTACAGTGTTCGTTCGAAAGAAGTAACAGAAGGTGATAGGAAATACAGAAAGAAGAGAACAGATACTAGAAAAGAAAATATAAATTACCAAATGGATAAATAGATAAAAATGTAAGTAAATTATTAAAATCAAAGGAGAATTAAGCATTGTAATGCAATGGATCTTCGCCTGAACTTCTGAGATTCCTATTACAAGAAATCTTCATCAGGGAGACTGTTCTACAGTCCAACAGTTTGAGGAATAAATGAAAGATACAAAGTGAAAATATACATAAATGACATTCTCAGCAGGGAGACTGTTCCACAGTCCAACAGCTGAGGAATAAATGAATGAAATCAAATGGAAATATAAAGAAGTGTGAATAAAATAAAAAAAATTATAAACAAAAGCTCCACAGGTCCTTGACACTAAGCAAACAAGATCCAAGTAGAAATACGACTGTGCAGGTTCCTCCTGAGGACTGATGCCATATTTGGAAAGTGCACTGGTCTCTCTCTCTCTCTCTCTCTCTCTCTCTCTCTCTCTCTCTCTCTCTCTCTCTCTCTCTCTCTCTCTCTCTCTCTCTCAGTTTCACTTTCTTAAAAGAGAAAACAATCAGGTTTGCCCAGTGCCTGAGCCAAGACCACTGCAATGTAATGGGCCAGGCTATTGAAAGTGGTCCACCTTCAGGACATTGCTTTATGAAGCAAGTACTGCTGGGGAATTTAGGTTAAGCAAAGGACACTTGCACACAGGATTTTGTAAATACTGATGTCAGTCAGTTGGAAGTCAAATTACCTTTTTATCTTCCTAGTGTTGCAATCATTTGCATTCCAGTGCTTTCGTGGTACTGAATTGAATAGAGAATTTAGGCCAAGGGCCAAGCACTGGGACATAGGAGGACATTCAGTGCTGAAACGGAAATTGACAGTAAAAGGTTTGAGAGGTGTAACAGAGGAAAACCTTTTGCAGTTGCACTCTGAATCAGTTGTTAGGAGAGGGTGGAAAGTAAGATGGAAGAAAGAGAGTATGGAAGGAGGTACAGTAAAAGGAACGAAAGTGTTGCAGCTAGGGGTCGAAGACACGCTGCAAATAACCTCAAGTAATGCCTACAGTGCACCGCATGATGACACGATATAACAGCTGATTAATGTTACTGATGTAATTCAGTTGCTGAGAACTAATGCTATACTTGAACATGAATAATAGGAAAACTAAAGTTGAGCATATTAGTAGGAAAACTGAACACACAAAGACCACAGTTCAAGAATATTATGAAAAAAACTGCTTGTTTTATTTATATATTCCCTACGTCAGAAATTAGGAACAGAAATAAAGCCCCGAAATTATGAAAAAATTAATTAATATTTATTCATACCAGAAGAAAAATTAATAAAAAGACTACATTTCAAGAATATTATTATAAAGAATAGCTTGTTTTTTCCGTAAGTCAAAAACTTAGAGTATTAGAAATGAAAGGCCCCAAAATTATGAATTAAGAAAAATTTATTCATACCAAGAAGAAAAATGAAAAAAGAAACGTATTTTAAGAATACTACAAAATAATGGCTTGCTTTTTATTTCCCTATGTAAAAAAAATATATATATTAGAAATAAAGGCTCCAAATTTATGAATGATTAAATTAGGAAAAATTTAAAAATTATGAATGAATACAGGAAAATTGAGAAAAAATCAACAAATAATGACACATTTTAAGAATACTATGATAAAAGAATAGTTTTTTTATTTCTCTACGTCAAAAAATTAGAGCATTAGAAATAAATGCCCAAAATTTATCAATAAATTACAACAAAAAATATCCATATTAGTTAGAAAAATTAAAAAATAAAAATTTTCACATTTCACGAATACTATTACAAAACACCTTCATTCTTTAATTTCCCCTACATCAAAAACATCGACCACCAGAAACCACAGGCCCCAAATTTATATAAATCAAGCATTCGCTAACCCAACCGGGCCTAACTGAGGACTTTCAACAGAGGAACAACCAAAACACAACCTAAAAAAAAAAAAAAGACCAAAATCGTGTTCTTCTTGCGAGATAAACCTGTCCAGAAATAGGGAATACCCACTACAGCAAATACCACTCGGGTGAATGTCAAGGGTACAGAGAGAGTCTGAGCATCGATGCCCACAGGGGATTTTCAGGGTCGCCCTAATCCGGTTAGACCCTATAAGAGATGTGGAATCTTGATTTTAAGTCTGGGATGGTGTGAGCCTATTCTGCGCAAATAGACACACGTGGTAATTCTAAAGGATTTAATGAAGTTAAAGTAGATTTAACAACGACTTGTCAACGGCCAGAGAGAGAGAGAGAGAGAGAGAGAGAGAGAGAGAGAGAGAGAGAGTGGTATCTGATTTGAAACTCTGGGATGGTGTAAGTCTATTTCGCACAAACAGATACATGCGTTCATTGAGAGAGAGAGAGAGAGAGAGAGAGAGAGAGAGAGAGAGAGAGAGAGAGAGAGAAGCATTACGGAACTGCTTCAATTATGCATAATGAGATTTAACCAACGATTATCGAGAGAGAGAGAGAGAGAGAGAGAGAGAGAGAGAGAGAGAGAGAGAGAGAGAGAGAGAGAGAGAGAGAGAGAGAGAGAGAGGAAGAATCATTATGGGACCTGAACACGTCATTAAAGGATAAGACTGGTTGAGAGAGAGAGAGAGAGAGAGAGAGAGAGAGGAAGAATCATTATGGGACCTGAACACGTCATTAAAAGGATAAGACTGGTTGAGAGAGAGAGAGAGAGAGAGAGAGAGAGAGAGAGAGAGAGAGAGAGAGAGAGAGAGAGAGAGAGTCACAATGGGGGGCCTACAAACATCATCATTACCGATCTATCTCTCAATTTATCTACAGAATTCCTCTGGACATTTAAACCAAACTCACAAAAGGACGCAGTTTCCGGTGGACGGGAGTTCCAAAGATCAAAGTTAACAGATATAATGGACGCCTCTCTCTCTCTCTCTCTCTCTCTCTCTCTCTCTCTCTCTCTCTCTCTCTCTCTCTCTCTCTCTCTCTCAAATAAATGAAATATTTTCCTTATTATTTCTCTGTCTGTCTCTCCAATAAACACTATTATTATTATTATTATTATTATTATTATTATTATTATTATTATTATTATTATTATTATTATTCTGTCCGTCTGCCTCTCTCTCTCTCTCTCTCTCTCTCTCTCTCTCTCTCTCTCTCTCTCTCTCTCTCTGTGTGTGTGATAAACATGGCGTAACGCATTACACAATTACACAATACCGGAAACCCTCAAACTAAAAGCTTCACCCTTTATGAAAATAAGTCCAAACGGGTCATATAGAGACTGCTTGTGATTTCCGGTGGGGCAATACGTCAAAAATGGTTTGCTTTCTTTTAATAAATATAAGGAAAATAGACCTCAAACTCCTCCATTATATACCATCAATATTATTCAGAAGATGAAGAACCATATTCATATGGAAGCCCACCAAAGGGGCCACTGACTTGAAATTCTTTAAGCTTCCAAAGAATGTTATGGTGTTCGTTAGGAAGAAGTAAAAGGTGGTAAAGGGAAATACAGAAAGAAGATATCTCGCTTATTAAAATAGAAAAAATATATTAATAAATTAACAAAGAGAGACAAATGTTTTAAAAGGAAAGGAGAATAGTATTAGGGTAGTAATGCATTGCATATTCGCTTTGAATTTCAAGTGTATAGGGTCATATAGAAACTGTTTTGGTTTCCTGCGTCAAACTACGTTTAGAGATTTTGATTTCTTTTCAATATATATATATATATATATATATATATATATATATATATATATATATATATATATATATATATATATATATATATATATATATATATATATATTAACTTCAAACTGACACAAGTCGAAACAAATACTTTTCTTAAAATATCAAATGTCTGTAGATATGTCTTAATTCAACCAATCAACTGTAGAACACAATATCTTATGAAAAAGCAACGACTTTCTCTGGCAGATAAAATTAACATAAAATAGGAATTGTTAGTTCTGTTAATTTCAACAAAATCAAATCTGTACAGTAAAATCAAAATTAAACACAAAGGGTCATAAAGAACTTTAAAACAAATAAAAGGGTTAAATAATGAATCTCAAGCAAAATATAAATATAAATAAGCTTTCCACAACTAATAACATAAGGGACGTATAAACATACGAACAAACAAACACATCATGGAAGAAAGTCTTCCTTGACTGTAAAACCAATCACAGGGAAAATAAATTGAGAAAAACAAAGACCTTCACATAACTGAAACAAAAGCATGACTAAGGGAAGGGTTAAGGTAACGGTGCATCCACACTACAGGAAAGAATGTTGTGAACATGTTGCCAACTTACTGCATACTTGTCACAAACATGTTTGCAACAAATCAACGACAGCAAGTGATGGGCAATACTGAAAAAATACCATGAACATGTTGTCAACTTGTCGCATACACATCACAAACATGTTGCATACATATCATAAACCAGTTTACAACAAATCAATGACAGCAAGTGAAGAACAACACTTAAAATGTCAAACATGTTGTCAACTTATTGCATACATATGACAAACATGTTGGATACAAGTCAATGACAGCAAGTCAAGAACGAATCTTTGGCAAGTGCTGGATATGAAAAACATGTTGGATACAAGTCAATGACAACAAGTCATGAACGAATCTTTTGGCAAGTGCTGGATGACCACCAGTAAGTCTATGACTTGTACGCTGCCTGTTTGCGATGTGTGCACAATATGTTCCCAACATGTTTATGGCATGTTTTAACTGCAGTGTGGATGCACCTTAAGCCTGATCTTAACAATCCGAATGGAAATCAGTCCTTTCAAATAATAAGCTTTCCAATACCTTTCTAGGCAATGACACTTCACAGAAGCATGACTGTCAAAACTCTGTTCAGAAAACAATGAACATCAATGTCATCAGGTCCTTACCTTGTAAGAATGACAAACTTTGAGACCCCCAAATAATGCCTTTCATCATTCTTTTACAAGAGAAAAACCCTCCGCTGCACAATTCGGATTGCTAACCAACCTCTGGAGAGAAGGGGTTATTCCCAAAAATGGATTGTCAACATTCGTAAACGCCTTTCATGCTCTCTCGATCAGCCAATCATATTTTCTAAAGTAATTTACCCTACGCTTCTCCCGAACAACGCTGGGTCAATCTCCACCTTTGGTTTGTCAAACCAACCACTTGGCTTTCGATTAGAGATGCCCGTGGCAGGCAGTATGCCACTGCAGGTTGCAAAGAGAAGACATAACCCCCGATTAGAACTGCAGTTGGTATGACTTCAAATTTTAAAGTAGGTGTGAGTGACTTTCAAATCTTAAAGTTTAGGTGCCTTCAACTTGAATGTAGGTATATATGTGCTATTATTTCTTTAGTTAAGTATTAACTTAGGTATATGTGTAATTACTTCTTTAGTTAAGTATTAACTTAAGGAACAGGTTTCAAACCAGCTATGAACTCCGCAAGATTAAGATTTCCAGACAGGTGGTAAGACCCAGCTTGTACATTGTGGGGAAAGTAAAGTATATGCCTCTCAGTTTTAATTTTGGTATGTCTTACAGCTCCTTCAATTAAATTGTTATTTTAAAGCATTGAATTAAAATCGGCTATGAACTCCACAATATCAAGACTTCCAAAGACATGCATTAGGACCCAGCTTGTATAATGTGAGCAAAAGAAAGAGCAGGCCTCTATATTTACACTGTTACCAAATTATGGGCAAAAATAAAGAACATGCTTCTCAGTTTGTGGTATTAACAAGTGAAGGGCATTTAAATTCTAGTCAGATACAGGCCCGCTCACCACATTTCTGACCCAAGTAACCCAACTGGCCTTTGTTATCAGAGCGAAATCAGACCCACCTCTCAATGAAGTATAAGGGCTACAAGAAGGCACGCATTCCTCTACTGCAATGGGATACATTCTGGGATACGAAATGGGATACATTCTGGGACACAATGTAATACAAATCCTCAAAGGCGCAGCTGCAAAATCTTTCATCTGTAATCCACACACACACACACACGCATAAGCACCAATCATCGTAAGTTGGATTTGCTGACGATGGACGGGACACTTCACAAAAAGTGTCAGCTACTTGGAAATCAACTTAAAATTCCTGCAGCCCTGCGCAAGGTCAACACTGTTTGGAATCTCCTTGCAGATATTCTTACTATTTAAAGTTGTCAAGTGCTCGCTCTCTCTCTCTCTCTCTCCTATCCTGAGGATTCCTACAGTCTCTACAAATATACTAACCTGTGATCCTAACAGTTCTCGTCAGAGGTTTGAACCGAATAAATAAATAAAGACGACCTCACGATCCACAAGGACCTGTCACCCCTATACTATGGCTGATTATACTATCAGTCATCATGATTTTGATATTAGTTCATCTTAGCTGACCTAAATATGACCTCTAAATGAGCTTATATCACGTATTGGTGTAATTTCATGTGCAAATATACAAAGCATTAAAAAGAATCTTAAAGTACTGTATTCATGAACCCATATGTGTTAAAACCAAGGCAAATATTCATGTGTACATTAGGGTGTATAATATACAACTCATATAACATGGTTGTGTATACTTAAGTATAAGGCTACTTAAGTAAATATGGGTAATTCTATCCTTTATAAACAATAACAAAGTTTATTTACACATGAACCCCTATGATAGCTTGCATATACTACCCATTCATACAGAGAGAGAGAGAGAGAGAGAGAGAGAGAGAGAGAGAGAGAGAGAGAGAGAGAGAGAGAGAGATTTAAAACTTAACTTTAAATTTGTAACTTTGTGATACAGAATTTTTTCCAAATTGAGCTCTTTACAACAGAGAGTCTTTAAATCTCTCTCTCTCTCTCTCGTCTCTCTCTCTCTCTCTGTCAAGAGCTCTCTCTACGAATTTTGTAAGACGAATTTGCTAAGTATTTAGAAAAAAAATTCCAAGATAAAATGCATTGTTACAAAAAGTTACATATGGAAATCGGTTTTAAATCTGCTATTTAGTTTCCCAGTTGCTATTTAGTTTCGTCAGATACTCGTTCTCAGTTCTACCCGTTTCTCAGTTCCTACCCGTTTCTCAGTTCTACCTGTACAACAGTCTTGTTTGTTCCGAATTCTCAGTCGAATTGCGTCATGTTTCGTAGTTATAACTGTTTCTCAGGTCACCTGGTGACGAATTTGTCAACACTGCTAGGTATTTCCTGAAAGTAAATATTGCCATTTGACATCTTGCTGGGCCCGTTGTTGGTTTGCCAAGAGGTTGGCCCACGTTTCCTCAGCCCCTCAAATACACTGTTTCCTCAGTTCCTATTTCCTCACTTAATTGTTTCCTCAGTTCCTATTTAGTTTCGTCAGTTCCTATTTAGTTTCCTCAGTTCCTACCCGTTTCCTCAGTTCCTACCCGTTTCCTCAGTTCCTACCCGTTTCCTCAGTTCCTAACCATTTCCTCAGTTCCTACCTGTTTCCTCAGTTCCTAACCATTTCCTCAGTTCCTACCTGTTTCCTCAATTCCTACCCGTTTCCTCAATTCCTAACTGTTTCCTTAATTCCTAACTGTTTCCTCAATTCCTAACTGTTTCCTCAATTCCTACCTGTTTCCTCAGTTCCTATCCGTTTCCTCAGTTCCTATCCGTTTCCTCAGTTCCTACCCGTTTCCTCAGTTCCTACCCGTTTCCTCAGTTCCTACCCGTTTCCTCAGTTCCTACCCGTTTCCTCAGTTCCTATTTGCATACAATCATTAACAAGATTAAAGTATATGCACGTATTTACATACTATATTTACCCATTTTTTTTTCTTTAATTTCTATTTATCTCCTCAATTCCTACCTGTCTCCTCAATTCCCACCTGTCTCCTCAATTCCTATTTCACCATCTGATGTCGATTTTATTTTAGGTCAATGACAAGAGTTAGATTTTATTTATTCTCTCCCTCAAAGACCACGAGAAACCCTGGCTATATATAGGTTAATTGGGGCCATTTTCCTTATTTGGGTTAGGGAGTGTACTAAGCTCATATGCTCCTAGGGTTTTTTTTGTTTTAAAGTGGGAGGCATAATTGAGATTTAAATGCTGGCAATTTGGAATTTATGATACATTTTCATAAATTACGGTGTATGGTGAATAGTTTTTTTTTTTAAAGGGAGGCATTATTGAGATTTAAATGCTATCAATTTGGAATTTATGATACATTTTCACAAGTTATGGTGTATGGTGAATTCCTTGCTGTTTATATTAAGTGAATTTACAATGAATTGTGTATTTATGATATGGATTTATGTATGAAGTTATATTCCCAGTCACGACTGTACCTATGATTTAATTCTCTCTCTCTCTCTCTCTCTCTCTCTCTCTCTCTCTCTCTCTCTCTCTCTCTCTCTCTCTCTCTCTCTTCCAAGACTACACGTATCCAGTTTGACGTTAAATGTCACAAACTGACACAGTTCTTCTCTCCTACCCGAGGGAGCAGCGGACCCAATAAATAATCTAGCAAGGACTCGCGGTACAGAATCATGACGATGATGCTAACGCTACGTAGGCAATCGATTCTCATGTCGTCAAATTTTTATTTATTACACATGAGATGGAGTCTGTGACTTGATCGAGGTAGAGACGGGGTACATTTCTCGAATATTTGGCGAGCTTGCGCGTTAATGACAGAGACAGATACGCGCGTGATGCTTAGTTTGATCTTCAGATGCTGGTAAAAGTTGACGATGTTGAAGTATCTTTCATATGTAATTATCAAGATCATAATGTGTGTGTGAGAGAGAGAGAGAGAGAGAGAGAGAGAGAGAGAGAGAGAGAGAGAGAGAGAGAGAGAGAGAGAGAGAGAGAGAGAGAGAGAGAGCTTTAAAAAGATTTTCATTTGGTATTCATATGACGTTCGACTGTACCTCAGTTTTTATGCTGAGCTCTTTAGAAAAAAAGAGAGGAAATTAAGTCGAGAGAGAGAGAGAGAGAGAGAGAGAGAGAGAGAGAGAGAGAGAGAGAGAGAGAGGGGGGGGAGGAATGACCAGCAAGAAAAAGAAATTGCAATAAACCGCAACCTTAATTTACCTCAGTCAACAAAACCAAAGTTATTTAGCAATTCCAAGGCTGGCCTTTAATAAGGTAATTGCGGTGACAAATTCTGTTTCACTGACCTAGAGGTCAGCATAGGGTGCAAATCAATGAGAGAGAGAGAGAGAGAGAGAGAGAGAGAGAGAGAGAGAGAGAGAGAGAGAGAGAGAGAATATATGCAGGAGGCTGAGTAAGGCTTACATAAGGGATTAGGGATCAATGCAGTCAATTAGCAAACATTATAAGAGAGAGAGAGAGAGAGAGAGAGAGAGAGAGAGAGAGAGAGAGAGAGAGAGAGAGAGAGAGAGTCTTTCTGAGAGAGTCTTTTAGAGAAAAAGATTCTTTCTATTGAGAGAGAGAGAGAGAGAGAGAGAGAGAGAGAGAGAGAGAGAGAGAAGTTTTCCTTATTTATTGCCAACATTGTCATCTTGATCAAATGTTTGATGATTTCTCTCTCTCTCTCTCTCTCTCTCTCTCTCTCTCTCTCTCTCTCTCCCCCCAAGAGCATTATCATGAAGACCTTTCTACAATATTAAGACCCATAGATAAAGAGAGAGAGATCCCCCTCTTCCCCATAATAGCTAAGGGACCAGGCACGCCCGAAACTTCCCCAAAATGAGATTATGTTAAAATTAGGGAAGGTTTATGTTAATGTTGAAAAGTAATTTAACGTCTATCAATGGATTACGCTGAAATCAAGGAAGAATTATGTTAATGGAGTATGCTGATGTTAAAAGTAATTTTAACTGAATTAGCATGTTAAAATTTGGGGAGCATTATGTTAATGTTAAAAAGTAATTTTCACTCACCCGAGGGAATTTGTAAGTTAAAATTTGTGAGGGATTATTTTAAAGTTAAAAAGTAATTTTCGCTCACCCAAGGGAATTTGCATGTTAAAATCTGGGGAGTATTATGTTAATGTTAAAAGTAATTTTAACTCATCAAATGGAATTTGTAAGTAAAAATTTGTGAATTATTATCTTAATGTTAAAAAAGTAATTTTTAATTAAAGAAGGATTATGATAAATGTTAAAATTAATTTTAACTTCCCTATAAAGGAGGTCATGTTAAAAACAAAAGGAGTATTATGTTAAAATTAGGGAAGTATTGTGTTACAGTAATGTTAAAAATACTTTCAACAAACCTAAGAAGACTGTTAAAATTGGGAAGGATTATGTTAACATTAAAAATTAATTTAACATTATCAATTACCAAAGTTATGTTGTGGATTTTGATAGCTTTTGTATTGATGGAAAGTATAGAAAAAAAAAATTAATTTAAAAGTGGCCAAAAAGGGTGATGGTCTTTAAAAAAAAAGTGGGCCAAAAGGCTGATGGTCTAAAAAAAGTGGTCAAAAATGGCTTATGGCCCAAAAAAAAGGGGGGCCAAAAATGCTAATGATCTAAAAAAAAATGGCCAATCAGACTGGTCTGAAAAAAAAAATGGCTAAAAAGTGGCTCATGGTTCAAAATATATCATCAGAATGCAAGAAAGATTCTTGGGGTTACTGTGAGCACAATGGACAGTCTCTCTCTCTCTCTCTCTCTCTCTCTCTCTCTCTCTCTCTCTCTCTCTCTCTCTCTCTCTTTGTTCTTTAAGTGGTTCATCTTTTCCCATGTGGATAATAGCTGTCATATTGCAGAACACCAGTGTCTTGTACATGAAGTGAGTGTTAACTCTCTCTCTCTCTCTCTCTCTCTCTCTCTCTCTCTCTCT
The DNA here is from genome assembly GCF_040412425.1 of Macrobrachium rosenbergii. Classification (NCBI taxonomy): domain Eukaryota; kingdom Metazoa; phylum Arthropoda; class Malacostraca; order Decapoda; family Palaemonidae; genus Macrobrachium; species Macrobrachium rosenbergii. Next base: position 12,086,128 of record NC_089765.1, on the reverse strand, counting down.
CTCTCTCTCTCTCTCTCTCCTCTGGGCTGACCTCAAACGCTCACTCACCACACTCGAGATAGACTTACATAAGGGAACACTGTAATCAATTATCAAACATTTAGAGAGAGAGAGAGAGAGAGAGAGAGAGAGAGAGAGAGAGAGAGAGAGAGAGAGAGAGAGCAATATAGATGTATGAATGATGAAGGCTTATATACAAGGGGTCACTGCAATCTATTAGCAAAAATTATGAGAGAGAGAGAGAGAGAGAGAGAGAGAGAGAGAGAGAGAGAGAGAGAGAGAGAGAGAGAGAGAGAGAGAGAGAGTAGCCCTGGCAAAAACCTTGCAGAGCATATGGAACCCATTATAGACTCACCTCATGACACTAAATCATACAAGTAGTTATTAAAAAGTTAAATTATATGTAGAGTTATTTCCATATAAAAAAATTAATTATGCACTTTACAAAATCTATAATGATATTACAATGATTACAAAATTATTCAAAATACATAACATTCAAAAAAACAACGGCATGAACAATTGACAATCGCCTAAGCTTTCTACAGATTAAAAATAAAATAGGGAGTAGGGGTAGGCCTACCAAAGGCAAACATAGGCCTACAAAACCTCAAATTACATGTAATTGAAAAAAACAATGAATAAAGAATCCAAAATTTCAAAATACATACAATTTAAAAAGTGCATAAAGAATTGGGAATTTCATAAGTATCTAGTTTTAACATAAATAGGTAGTAGGCCTGGGTCTAGCAAAGGCAAACATAGGCCTACAGAATTTCAAAATATAAAAAACAGAACCTTAAAATATATAAATAAAAAAAAATTGGCATGATGAATTGGCAATATCTACAAGTTATTATAAGGCAAACCAGCCATCAAATTACCGACTTGTTCTACAGTTATGAAAATATCTAGACCAACTTTCACCCCCCGATCTTTTATTAAACTTATATTCTCCAAACCTCTGACATTATAAGGAAAGAAGCCTTGAAATTTACTCTACTTCTTAATAAAATATAAAATCATAAATGATTTCAGTCATTTTCAGTGTCAGGACAGAACCAAAATGGCTACTTAGGCCTAGCTAATCTTCAAATGGAGAAAAAATTAAGGGAATCAAACACCTCTGGATTAGAATGACCAGTGACCCAGATCTCATTAACAAAGTTAAATCTATGCGAGCAGAACAAAAGGCTTTGATAACATAATAACGAGGAATAAAGTAATAATAAGTCCCATTGCACAAATTCCTGGCGCAATGCACGCCACCAGAAATCACGCGAGCCTGCTAACATCTACCAACACCCATTTATTTCCATAATTCCACCAAATTCTTTCTTTAGAAAGCTATACTGACTTCATAATTCGCTACATGAAAGGGGCAATGTCCTACAAGTGTTAAAAATGGCCAAATGACTGTAATGCATTACAGCAACCTCTGCAATTCGTCACAGTAGCCCACAAAGATCAGGTCAATTGCGTAGGTCTAAAAATATGGCTTCCTTTTCTTAAGATAACTTAGTAATTCGCTAAATGAAAGGGGCAATGTCCTAAAAGTGTTAAAAATGGCCAAATGACTGTAATGCATTACGGTAACCTCTGTCATCCGTTACCGTAAACCACAAAGATCAGGTTATCTGAATAAGTCTTGAAAAAAAGTCTAAAAAAGATGGCTTCCTTTTTTTTTTTTTTTGCCAAGAACCGGTTTTAGACTCATTCTCGCTGTCAATCTTGATGCACGTGATTCGATTTAAATGCTGGGAGCAGTGCACAAGCTGTACGCCATCTTGGAGGAATGAAAGAACAATGGATGCTTAACAAAAAATTACCCTTTAAGATACTTGGCAGGAGGGCGCCTGCGCTATAGGATTTCATAATGACGTCACAGGATCACGTGACAAATGGCCACGAAATTTATTAAGTTTGAAAAGTCCATAAGACATCATCGTAAATAAGTATTAGGCCCACCTTGACCTTTATTTCAACCAAAAATGACAAAGAAACAAACATTCTCTTCGAAATGAAGTTCAAAACGATAAACTGTACCTACAGCCATGTTAATGGACTTAGCCTGATCTTCATTTCAACCAAAAAAATGTCAAAAAAACATTTATTCTCTTCGGAATAACTTTCGTATAAGATAACTGTACCTATAGGCCTATAAAGTGAGCCAACCTATCTCATCGAAATGAAATTTAAAAAGATAATTGTACCTATAAGCCTAAAACTTACTCTTCAAAACCCTCCCCAAACTACTGTGAAAAACATAGCTGATAGCACCACGAGTGCATTGTGTAACCAAGCCTTATCAAAAAGTACAATGAACCTTATCAATCTTATCTCAATGACTAATGAGAGAGAGAGAGAGAGAGAGAGAGAGAGAGAGAGAGAGAGAGAGAGAGAGAGAGAGAGAGAGTCTGAAGTAATCACAAATAGCATATATGTAATTGGAGATTACACAGTACGTTCGAACATTGTGCAATCATAAGTCTAGGAAAATGGGAACATGTCTTTATACTTGTATTTTTTTTCAAGTGTTAAATAAGTGTCAAGTTTCGTCTTTCTGTCAAAATACTTTTAAAAGTAAATCTTGTAAAGTACGTTAGCAGTTTGCATAAGTTTCGTCTTTCTGTCATAAAACTTTTAAAAGTAATCTTGCAAAATACATTAACAGTTTGCATAAACCTCCGTCTAGCCATTTGACCAATGGCTTTATACTGACATTTCTTTGAAAAAATATAAGTAAAATATAAGTGATCATGTAAAATCCATCATTAACTATTAACAAGAATATATCTTTTTCAAAACATACATAAAGATTAGGGAGTAATTAGAAAGACCTAAAAAACCAGAATAAGCACATGAGACAGCATTGAAATACGCAAGAAGCTGAGGCAGCCATCTTGCAAATACCATGTGAAGTTTACACAGCTGTGCTGTAAACACAGCAGTCTTCTGTTTTAACAAACAAGACCACAAGACTACGCCTTCTCTAGTACAGCATAATGCTGCATTGTAATTTAGGACAGCAAAAAGATACTTTGAAAAATATATTAGTAAAACCCACAGCTACCTTGGATAGGCCTAGTACCACCAATTACTTGCTCCGTATGATTACGAAATCTTATGTTAAATCACATTTAAAACGCAATAAGATTCATAAGTAAAACCTTATGAACTTGTCTATCACCACTGAAATAATCCCACTTCAGTTCTCCACCAAATATTTAGGATTTAAGTAACCTAAACAAGTAAATAAAACCGAGTTTATAAGTGTTACTCAAATATACTAAGCTTCAGTGGAACCCTTTTAAGTAATACCCTATCTTTAAACTCTTCTCTTACACGCCTGTGTGTGTGTGTGTGTATTTTCTTGTTAATGTTAAACATTTTTAACATCTTTCCCAAAACTAACACATTGTTGTATTAAATCAATGAAGTTTATGAAAATTAAGGTTCTGCAATGTTTGCAACTGAATGTCAACCAGATATGGGTACAAGAGTACCCTGTGACCTAGTGGATGACAGAGAGAGAGAGAGAGAGAGAGAGAGAGAGAGAGAGAGAGAGAGAGAAATTCCCCTACACAACTAAGCAAATACAGTACGCAATAAGAAACAAATAAGTAAATAAGTAGGCTATATATACGTACTCTCCAATTACAAGCCTGCCATGGAACAAATTTTCCATACGTACAACTGACTAAAATTTATTGTACTTAACCTGACCTAAACTAATAAGACATTCAATTTAATTAGCCATTATTATCTAAAAATATTGGCGGTGATTTTCCCAAACGTATAAGGGATAGTAAGGTAGAAAAATGATTTTCTCAAAAGATGGATATCAAATAAGCAGCTCACTTGCTAAAATTTGGAGTGCTAATTCAATACAGTGGTAAGCAGGAAAATATTTACTAACTGTGACAAGGCTGCAACATTCTGTACTAAAAATACTTTTAAGTATTAAAAAACATAATAAGAAGACAACTTCTTCCTAGGGTAAAGTTGGCTATGTAAAATGTACAGCTGTTCCCTTCAAATTCAATATGAAGCAGCCATTTACATTCATACATCAAGCAATCTTTTAAAGATTTGCATGAACACTTACAAACCTGCACCTCCTACCTAGAGTATGGACACTTAAAAGATGTGTACTAGAAAGAAAAAAACTAGGAAAGTATTTGGAAAAGCAGACTATGGCATAGGCACAAATTATGCAAGGGAATGTAGATTCAAAGGTACTCCAAAATAGGAGAAACTGATGTAAAACCATTTACAAAGATTATGATGACATGCCAAATATTTTTCACTAGTTTATGCAAAGCTAAATATAAGTGTGGGTAGCACTCACCATTTCCTAAGGACAACCTAGCATTATTTTTTACCTCAAGCTTCCATTTCAGTCCTTAGGCCTTAATTGTCCTTAGGCCTTAATTATTTTTTATATCTATTTTTATGCATACATTTCAATTAATGTATTCATACACAGGGCATGAGAATATCCTAAGACAGAAAAGAGCTTTACCAATTAGGATAAAAATTAAAAAATAATGAAATGAATGAGGTACACACACATACCATACCCACAACTGAATATGTCCGACCAAAACACATCACACTTAACCCTGAATATAAATCCATAAACTGTACATGCAGTTCGCATCAGCTGTCAGTGACTAAATGTGCAGTTCGCATCAGCTTTGCGACTAAATCATGCATCACTGCAACCAAAGTGGAGGCTCTAGCCTTAGGGTAACCATCAAAATTAATTCAAAATACATGGCTATCTCACCTGAGTTCACAAGAGCAACGCTAAAGTCTAGGAATGGAAGGAAATTCAAGTGCACTGGCTTGGCCTACGTGATACCGATACTACGGATTTGAAAATTGCAGTCTACAGCTAGCCTAGCCCTGAATGAAATTGCTGCCGAGGATTCCTAAAGGATTTGAAAACTGCAGTCTACAGCTAGCCTATTTCTGTAAGAAGCTGAAGTGGAATGGAATGGAATACAGAGTTTAGGCCACAGGCCAAGCACTGGGGCCTGTGGGGTCATCCAGCGCTGGAAACTAAACAAGAGTAAGTAGGTCTGTAAGGAGTAACAGGAGGAAAACCTCACAGTTGCACTATGAAATAATTGTCAGGAGAGGGTGCAGAGCACGATGAAAGAAAGATAATATGAATATAGGTACAGTAAAAGTAACGAAAGGGGTTACAGCTAGCCGAGGGGACACTGCAAAGAACCTTTAGTAATGCCTACAGTGCACCCTATGAGGTGCACCGATGGCACTAACCCCCTACGGGGAAGAAATTGAAGCAAGACTAAAGTATCCAAAAGTGCTTTATCAAAACGTAGTCCAATAAAGGATACAAAACAATATTGATTCATGTAGTGCTATCTGGATATGGGAGATGAAACTCGGCCCATTGTAAGCTTGCACTTCTTAAAAGCGTAACATTTCTCAGACTTTCCACCGTGAATGTTAAGTACAGCTTCACAATCACCATTTACAAATCTAACACTAAAGGGCATATTGTTTTACTAATTATTAATATCTTTACGTATATATAAATATTAATTTACTTTGCACACATCATACATATATTTCTACAATGAACTATAATCTAACAATGATTACACGATGAATTCTCATTTTTGATCTTTTAAATATAAAAAGAAAATTTAGCCTCATTATTATTTAACCTGGCGTGGCACGCTCATCATTAAAAAAATTAACATAAATGTAGAATGAAAACTAAAATTATATACAAAATTCATAACAGCTATTAAATCATGTTCTAGGTGGACGGTCGTTCAAAATGAATCAGTTTTAACCATTCTTCAGTCAGGGCAAAATCAAGCTTGCAAGTCAAACAGCATAAACTGCGGTAAATTTTCACTGGTGTGCTTAATGTTGCTTGCCAATCTTGATTACAGAATGATACATTTCAATATAAATATACAGCAAGACACCAGACCAATATAATGGCCCGTTCTACGAATTACCATAATTGTTCCGATTTGCTGTGCAACCAGCATACCCCTTCAGCTACAGTTTTTAAAGTAAATTACTTTATCTTTTCCACATTTTTTGCTTAATATGAAAATTCCACCTCAGATGTTTGATTCTTTTCGTCATAAAGCCACCAATTATTTTATAAATCAGTAAAATAATTTCATTTCCCTTTCATATGGATTATTGTCTCAGATGTAGAGGTACGCCTCTCACAAAACGATGAGAATGCTCTAGAGAAATCTATATGTACAGATATATGCATATGCATGTATCCCACTAAAATACGTCAAGATGTTGTAAACGAGGTCACACAACTATCATTTTCAGATATGAATGGTTTCAACCATGAAGTATTTTCCCTATAGCTTATGATGTAATCTTGAAGAAGTCTAATGGCATTCTCTGACAGAAATGTTCAACTAGCTAAATACAACCACCATTTCTAAAAATTATTGTGGACCCCAGCCAAATACTCTACCACAGCTTTAGGGTCGGCACCCTGCGTTAGGTTAGGTAAATGTGCATCCCTGTTCCAGCCAGTCATCACTTTCGTTCTCCCAAAATCCCTGGATTCCATCAGCGGTCCCATAGTTACCATGAAAGACAAGTTAGGCAATGTTTTATTGAGCTGACTAACAATTTGCTATAGAAATGAGTGTCAGCTTCATAAAAAATCACATGAAAAATTATCTGGCAAAGTGCGTTTCAACAGTTTCACAATTAATGATGTCTGCAAAGAATTCATTTAATGCCAATTTGCAATTTCCTTATTGGTCAACCCTATATTTCTAGCCTAGGTAGTCTAAGAACTATTTTATTTCCATTTTTGGCTGGTAGACAGAAACCTAACTGCATACAAAAAAAATACAGCTGAAATGCATTAACAGAAAGCTTACAGCCCATAGTACCTGATTTCATTTGAACATTTACGCCTGTCAAAATCTTGCCTAGCCTGCTGTCTTTTTCTAAGGTCTCGCTCCGCAGAGCGGCACTCTGGGGGACCATAGAACTCACTTATCACACAAGATACATAACAAAACAAGAGACTTTCATTTCTATAGCATACTCCATTTTGTCAAATCCGCACAATAACAACACTCAGATATCTTTAGTTTTTGCTTGAAATTCCCAACATTTTCAGTCCTCCAGTTTTGGAAGGAAGGCATACTGAAGCCTAATGGTACCCACAGAGAAGATACAGTAGCCTACAGCTGAAATACATTTACAGAAAGCTTGCAGCCTATTGTATCTGGTTCCACTTGAACATTTACTAAAGGTTTAACATTTTTCCTGTTTTTTCCAGGTCTCACTCTGCAGAAGGCGTCTGCATGACCCTCCAACTTGCTTGTCTATGCCTAGCCTATACATAATTACGCAGAAAGGTTTGATTTATGCAGCGTAACCGATACGGTCAAATCCACACTTTCATAACACTAAAAGAATAAGAACATCTTTACTTTTTGCTTGAAATTCTCAATATTTTCGGTCCTCCATTTCTGCAAGGAAAGTAAACTGAAGACTAATAGCATACGCAAAGACGATACAGCTGAAATACAGTTACAGAATGCTTATAGCCTATCGTAGACGGTTCCACTTGAACATTTATTACAAGTCCTACGTTTTTCTTGTTTTTCTTTTAGGTCTCACTTTGCAGAAGGCACTCTGCACGGCCCTCGACCTCACTGGCCAAAGCCTAGGGTACATATAATGCAAGACAATCTGTTTTATAAATACCGAGTATTCCATATTGTCAAATTCGCACTATCATAACATTCAAATAATGAGGACATCTTAGTTTTTGCTTAAAATTCTCAATATTTTCAGTCCTCCAATTTTGCAAGGAAGGTAACAAAGCACAACTGTGTTTACAAAAATGATACAGCTGAAATACACTGATGGAAATATTATATCTGGTTTTAATATGAACATTCAATTCCAAAAAAACCTAGCCAACAGGTGAACTTATTTGTTGCATACATAACACTGAGACAACGAGAGTTATACGAGACCCTCGTACTCACTTGCCATAGTCTAAGCATAACGCAGATAATGTGATTGATACGAGACCACTGAATGCACGTGTCGTATAGGCTATACATAATAAAACAAAGAGACGAGATTTATACAAGACCCTCAAACTCACTTATTATCATAAACATAACATTGAGATAATGATTTATAAAATACCTGCAAATTCGCTTTTCAATAGTTTAGCCTATACATGAGAATGCAGGGAGACAAGATTTATAAGAGATCCTCGAACTCACTGTTATATTCAAAAGAACGCATGGACAAAGAAGATTTATACAAGGCCCCCAAACTCACTTATCGTACACATCAAAGCACAGAGACGAGGAGATTTATACAAAACCCTCGAATTCACTTGTTGAATACAGTGTAAAATGCAGAAATAATGAGATTTATATGAAACCCTCAACCCACGTGTAGTCTACGTAATAACGCAGAGACAGTGAGATCTATACAAGACCCTAAAACTCACGTCATATAGCCTACATAATAAAACGCAGAGACAGATTTATATGAGACCCCCAAACTCATTTGCTATAGCCTAGCCTACAAGCCACAGTAGAACACATAGGTGATGAGATTTGCAGTATACAAGAAACTGCAACGCATTGTCTTATACACGAAACATAATAAAATGCAAAGATGGCAAGATTTATAGGAGACCCTTGAACCCACTTGTATACATAATAAGGCAGAGACGAGATATATGCAAAACCCTCAAATTTACTCGTCATACACATCATAAAACGTAGAGATAAAGAGATTTATACGAGACCCCCAAACTCATCTGTCATAGCCTAGCCTACAGGCTACTTTAAAATGCACTCGCCTTGCAAACAGTAAAACGCAGAGATGACAAGATTTATAAGAGACCTTCAGACTGACTTGTCGTATACATAACGCAAAGACAATTGGATTTATACAAGACCCGAAAACTCACTCGTCATATACATATACATAAGCTAATGCAGGGGCAATGATATTTATACGAGACCCTTGAAGCCCTTGCAGGCATAACAATAGCCTACAGAAGAACGTTGCGATAATTGATCAAATCCATATTACCATAAGACTTAAGACTTAGAATAATAAGACTTAAGACTTATGAATAAGGAAAAAAGTGTGACAAGACTTTCCTCCACATAAAAAAAGGGCACACTCACCTCCTATTGACGTCGTATCTGAGCGGCTGATCCCAGAAGGACCCGATGTAGACCCGGGCCACTTCGGGGGTGTTAAGTACCTTCCCTAGGGACCACATGAGCGCCCCGTACACCCTCATGAGCTGCTGGTGGTCTACCATGTCCGCCTTGTTGAGGACGATGCGGATCTTGTCGTCGTGCCCTTTAAGGGCCTCGATCGACCTGCGGAACTCGTCGGAGATGTCGAGCTTGTGGGCGTCGAAGAGGAGGATAATCCTGTCGACGCGCTCGGCGAACCACTCCAAGACGCCCGTGAATTGGTACCCTCGATCGACCCTCTGCTTCTCCCCCGACAGGATCCCAGGGGTGTCGATGATCGAGAGCCCCCTGAGGACCGGGGAGTTGACGTGCGAGCACTGGAACCTGTTGAGGAAGGCGTTGCCGAACTTCGACAGCGGCCTGAAGGGCTTCTTGGGATCGACGACAAGGGCGTTGCCGGGGATGGTGCCGTCGGTGTCGCCGTACATGACGGCGATGAACCCGTCGGTGGTGGGCTCGGGCCCTATGCGGATGCCGGGGAAGTCCCTCTCGAGGAGGTACCTGATGAAGGTCGTCTTCCCCGTGGAGTACTGCCCCACCAGGAGGATCATGGGCTTGGCGTCAAAGTCCGGGTCGTCGAGGGCGGGGGAGTGGAAGTCGTGGAACTGGTAGCTGGTCTCCAGAGGGTGCACCTTGGCCTTGTACACCTTCCGGAGGCCGTCGAGGACGTTCTCGTACACATCGAGCGACTTCTTCTTGGCGTCGTCTTTATTCATCCACGAAAACATATTGGCGGTGTTTTAAGGGCGGCGGAGGGCAGGGGGAGGCGTCAAAGGGCGCGGCGACAGGCGGCGGCGGCGACGACGACGAC
>NC_089765.1:12068533-12073533 GCF_040412425.1 Macrobrachium rosenbergii | reverse complement strand
GATATAGGCAAGGCCACCACCGGGCCGTGGTCAAAGTTTATATACACCGAGACCAACCATATAGATCTATTTTCGGTTGCCTTGATTATGCGCCGGAGAAACTATGGCGCATTTTTACTTTGTTTAGAATCTGTTGTCATTTGTTTTTCTTGTAGCTTGTCAGTATTTATTGCTAATTCCCTGTTGTCTTCATAAAATTCTCAGAATTTATCGGCATCTGACCTTTTTGGTAAGTTAAAAAATACTGACTGTTATTTGCTTGCTGTTAAACATCTATTGTCATTATTGCCAAATTCCTGCTGCCTTCATAAAATTCTCAGAATTTATTAACATTTTCCTTATTGTAAACTCAAATATCTTTATAAAATTCTCAGAATTTATCGGCATTTGCCTTTGTTTAACCACAAAAACACTAACCAAAATTTACAGAAAATTCTATTAAAGCTTCCTAGAATTTATAGAAGCTTACATCAGCTTAACCTCACAGCTTAATAAGCAATATTTTTATAAACAATCTGAAGTTCTATAGGTTAATTATATAGATATATAAATATAGTTCTATATGAATATTTGCACGTCAAAAAATATATACACTATATACTTTCTATCACACAGAGATGCCTATTTATATCTGTATATGTTAGTTTTATAAACAATCTTAAGTACTATTGGTTAATGGTATATATATATATATATATATATATATAAATATATCTGTGTACAAGCGCTTACACGTCAAAATATACAGTATATACACTATGTATATTTTATACTGCTTACAGATGCCTGCATGTATCCGTGTATATGTATAAATATGCGTACTCAGACAAGGCTAAATCTTTATATACCTCTGCGCACCAAAAAGTCACGAATTCGTTGGTATTAAGTGAGAAATACCGTTTCCACGAAATGAATCTCACTTTTTACGGTCATTAGAGAGAGAGAGAGAGAGAGAGAGAGAGAGAGAGAGAGAGAGAGAGAGAGAGAGAGAGAGACCGAAATATGAAGGATATAAAAATTATTGAGTTAAACCTGTGGAAGAATTTTGAGAGAGAGAGAGAGAGAGAGAGAGAGAGAGAGAGAGAGAGAGAGAGAGAGAGAAATGAAATAATATAAAAATTAATGAGTTAAGCTGTGGAAGAATTTTGAGAGAGAGAGAGAGAGAGAGAGACAGGAGCAATGAACCTCACGTTTGCCCTTGTCTGTGACGTTACTGTGACGTCAGCGTGACGTCACGAATGCACAATGCCTTGGGTATGACGTCAGCCTTTTCGGGAAATGAATTTGTTGCCTTGGGTGATGTAAAGCTGTCAATATATTATTCAGAATTTGTATTCATTCATAACAAATCAGGAGAGAGAGAGAGAGAGAGAGAGAGAGAGAGAGAGAGAAATATTATATATAGTCACAAATAGAAAGGCAATTGATTTCCTCACTCATTGGCAAAATGTTCACGAATATTCGGCCCGCGGTGAGTCAGACTTTGGACAAAATCATAGCTGATCAGCGCCCATTTATCTCGAAAGGGGCAGAGAGAGAGAAAGAAAGAGAGAATTCGAGGACCATCAGTGGCCCTGGAGATGGACCATAGAGGCCTAGGGAGGTGTGAGGGGTGGGGGAATAGTGTGGGAAGGACCACAGACCCCAGAAGTGACGGTGGACGTAAGGGCCACAGAAAAAAGAAACCATAAACGCTGGATTAACGTTTGTCTAAACATGGCGTCTGTTTCTGAAATGATGTGTGTACTGCTTCTGGTATATTTGATATTAGAGACTCTCTCTCTCTCTCTCTCTCTTCTCACACACACACCCACACTTACACATTCACATACACATACACAAGCATGCAAACACATTCCCACGGGGTTTGCTTTGCTCACAAGACTGTAATATAACTTGATAACTCCCTAGTATGGAAACACTCACAGGAATATTTGCCTGGTTTATGTATGCAGCTGTCGTGTCGGAAAAAAAAGAATATTTAGGGTATTTTCTGCGTGAGATTGAGTATCTTCTGCTCAGAGAGAGAGAGAGAGAGAGAGAGAGAGAGAGAGAGAGAGAGAGAGAGAGAGAGAGAGAGAGAGAGAGAACAGCAGCAATGACGACTTCTTTCTCCTTATTTTTTTGCGAAGAATTGGTACAGACTTGAAAGGAGTGAGTGGAAATTCTAAGAAGAGAGAGAGAGAGAGAGAGAGAGAGAGAGAGAGAGGACTTAAAATGCAGCTGCTAACTCTCCCTCTCCTCTCTCTCTCTCTCTCTCTCTCTCTCTCTCTCTGTCTCTCTCTCTCTCTGAGAAGCAACTCACACGTGCAGGATATATATATATATATATATATATATATATATATATATATATATATATATATATATATATATATATATATATATATATATATATATATATATATATATATATATATATATATATATATATATATATCATATAACCAATAACCACTTTACAATCGCGTAGACCAGAACTGTTTAGAAGCTACATCGAGCACAGTATAGACAAGAGACTACCATCCGTTTCCTACAACTGTTTAGAGAGAAGAGCAGACGACGTATGTACTACGCTCGCAGCCAAGATAAACATTGCAAAACTAAGCTATAAACTAAGCTAAGACTGCTGCTAACTCATGTAAACAAAGTCTGCTAACCAGATTAAACAATTACCAAGCTTTTATATATAAAAAAATATTTGTTTATAGTGATAATTTTAACACTAATGAAGCAGATGCTTAATTTTTTTTTTACAAGTTTTACAAATAACAGGGAGTGATTTCCATTAAGTCTCTCGAAGTTTTTAGTTTTCTGTAAAAGAAAACTATTGTGCCGGCTTTTTCTGTCAGCACTTTTTTCTGTCAACACTTTTTTCTGTCAGCACTTTTTTCTGTCAGCACTTTTTTCTTTCAGCACTTTTTGTCCGCCCTCAGATCTCAAAAGCTACTGAGGCTAGAGGGCTGCAAATTGGCATGTTGATCATCCACCCCTCTATCATCAAACATCCCAAATTGCAGCCCTCTAGCCTCAGTAGTTTTTATTTTATATAAGTTTATAAATTTAGCCGTAATCGCGCTTCTGGCAACGATGTAGGCCAGGATAGGAAGAATGGGAATATGAAAGGAGGTACAGTAAAAGGAACAAAATGGGTTGCAGCAGCTAGGACTTGTTAATCAATTTTAACTAGCAATTAATTAACTAGCAATTAATTAACGAGCAATTAATTAACTAATGTCATCATTCAGTCATCGTCGATCAAACATGAATGTTAATGACTCTTGAATAACTTAAATAACTCTGTGAATTAACCAGCTGGTTGCTTAATGAGTTCACCTAAAGAAGCCAAATTCCTATTAAGGAAAATGAGATTAATCACCTTTATTGACAAGCAAGTGAATCTGGCGCTTAATCAAGTTAAACGATGTAGTAAAATGAGATTTATCACTTTATTAAGTGCTAAGTCAACTTGGCGCTTAATTAAATTAAACGATTTAGGAAAATAAGACCTATCAGTTTATTAAGTGCTAAGTCAACTTAGCACTTTAATAAGTTAACGATTTAAAAAATTACATTCAAAAGATTTTTGCTGAACAGCTTATTGACTGATTGACCTAAAAATACCAAAATTTCAATTCGGGAAAATGCGACCCATCTCTTCATTAACACCCAAGTCAATTTGACACTTAAATAATTAAGTGATCTTTAAAGAAAAGTAAAAAAAAAAAAAATAAATTACCACTTGATTAAGCGAAACAATTTCTAAATGAAAGTTTAAAAAAGAAATTTTGCCAAATCACCTCGTGTAGATCGACCACAATCACGAACAGAAATTATGAGAAGTTCTGAGAAATTCTCAGAAATTCTCAGAATTACTTAATGCCGGACTCGCTAATTCTGGTGGGCTTTTCAGTTAGTCAGTGTTTTTATGACGCAATTGGTCTTAAAAGAAGAAGAGTGAAATGCGCATCCTTTTGTCCTCTTAATTAATACGACTTTGACATCTGTAAGGACGAAAGCAGAATCCCAATGCCCTTTTTGCACTCAGAAGGTATGGTTTAGATTATTATTATTATTATTATTATTATTATTATTATTATTATTATTATTATTATTATTATTATTATTATTATTAAGAAGAAGAAGAAGAAGATAAACCCCTATTCATATAGAACACGCCCACTAAAGGGGCCATTGCCCTGAAATTCAGGCTTCCAAAGAATATGGTGTTCATTTGAAACAGTTACAGATTATTATTATTATTATTATTATTATTATTATTATTATTACTCAAAACTTAAACCCCCATTCATATGGAACAAGCTCACAAGGGGCACTGATTTGAAATTCAAGCTTCCAAAAAAACATGGCGTTCTTTTGCCAGAAGTTACAGAAGATAGTCGAAGGAATGGTCTAGGCTTAGAACTTACAGAAGAATAACTACAACTACAGCTAGGCCTAGGGCTTCAAGACGAAGTACAACTATGGCTAGGCCTAGAACTTACAGAAGGAAACTACAACTGTAGCTAGGCCCAGAACGTAAAGAAGAATAACCACAACTGCACCTAGGCCTAGAACTTCAAGAAGAAGAACAATAGACTCTCCAGACGTCCTTTGTCCTAGATTTTAACACAGCCCAAGCACAGCTTGGGATCATTATTCTCGCGAATACCCAGTGAGTTCGGCATTAAGTGCTAACATATGTCGACACCCAGACGTATATACTTACTGAAAATATGCAACTTTTGCAACAAGACGCTTCTCTATAAGATAGGATTTTGAGACCGTGAAGTGTCTGTCATATCTGAGAATCGTGGAATTAAAATACACATTGTTTACGCTCTTAAAAGATGATTTATTTGGTAAAACATTTTTGCAACGACGTGCATATGGGTGGTGACTGATCTGGCACTGCTTGTATGAGTCTTCCCTAGCTTTGTTCAGATATTACAGGCAAAAGCAAAGTTAACAGGGTGGAATTAGGTACTAAAACAATACCT